>NC_089493.1:26776355-27082993 GCF_036850765.1 Saccopteryx bilineata
GACTGGCAGCCGGAGCGCAGCAGGTGCCCAGCCCCTGGGTCCCTCTAAAGCTTCGCACACCACTGGGACCTAAACAAATGTCCTCCTCAAAGCAGCCACGCTGGCCGGCCGGCCAGCCCCTCTGCTTTCAGTACAGCCCCGGACGGAGACTAGAAGAGCCTGGAAGGAAGCTCAGTGTCAGCAAGCCCGCTGGAAGTGAAGGGCTAGCTGTGGCCCAGGGCCTTCCTTTGCTCCCGATGGTCCTTGGCTTTGCTGCCACCAAGCTAGATCCCTCCTTTAAAGCAAAGGGACAAGAATGTACAGAGTGCCCCTTTGTCATTTCTCTTAGCACAGCTGACACCAGCTGGCATTTTCACAAAGGGCTTTACTAAATACTAAGGGAGAACAAAAGGGAAATAATTACAGAAAACACGAAAAACCCAGCCCTGGCTGCCAAGTTCCCAAAGGCCTGGGACGAGGCCGCAGCACCTCGCCTAGCTTCCCTGGTTCACAGCCCTCGTGGCGGGTGCCATCTTGTTTCCCACCCCGGGAACCACTTGACATCCACGGTCTCTACCCTTATCTCCCTTCTAACCCGGCCCCACCCTAGGCCTCCCATTGGGTTCTGGTCACTGGCCCAAGGCATGAGCCTGGTCCCCTGGGGACTGGTGGGGCTGTGGTGACCAACTCAGGGCATGATTACACAGTAACAGGAGGCCGTCCTCCCATACTCTTGCCCCACCAGAGAGGCCCACCCAAGTTGTCTTGAGCACAGGGTCTTGAAGATGTGCTTCTGAAGGTGGAAGGACATTTGGATAAGAAATGGACAGGCTTGGGACATTTTTTTCTTGGGGGGAGGAGAAAGTGCTCTAAGGATTGGCCCAACTCAACAAACACCAATGAAGCACCTACTGTGTGCCAGGCACTGCACAAGGTGCTGGGATCCAAGGGTGAACAGGTGTCTGTCCCATCAGACACTACAGTTTGCGAGAAGGTAGACGAGCAGCAGGGGAGTGATGAGGCAAGGGCCAGGTGCCACGATGAAGAGGCAATTCAAGGTGCTGTGGCAACCTTGATGAGGGGTATCTCACCCAGTGGTGGTAGCCAAAATGAATGAAGTGCTTGAGAGAAGGAGAGGGGCTCAGGTGTGAGGCTGGGTGGGGCCCAGGAGGCAGGAGGAGAAGGCAGAAGAGGCCAGCCAAGCCTCTTCTTGCCCCTGACTTTGGGTAGCAGGTGGCTACAGCATGTCCTGCCTATAAAGTAGAAAGGCCTTCAGTCCCCACTGCCCACTGCTGTGCTCCCTGCCAGACAGGAAGGGGGAGAGTCCAGGCCTTGGATAGTCTAGTTCTCACCCTCCTATCACCATACCCAGGTCAAGGACAGAGTCAGGGGGAATGTGCTGACCCAGGGCCACACTGCTCTCGCACCAGAAGCCAAATTGTCATCGAGAGAGAAGACAAAGTCATCATTAGGAAATAGCTCAGACCTGAACAGGGTAGGCCAAAAGGGGAAAATGAGTCAGGGGATGGATTCAGGCAGGTGTTTCAGGCTAAGCCCATGACTAATGCAAGGTGTGGGAAGCCCTGTGTTTTGGGGCAGCCTTGGGAGGCAGAGGCTGTTCTGGCCTCCAAGCGTGCAGAACTAGAACTCATGGCTGCTCAGGATAGCTACTGTCACGGACCAAACTGCTTCTACAGCCTAGTGTTTACCTGTATTTGCTCCAGGCCTGGAATAAGGGCTTCTCCCTCCCACATGTCAACTTTGCAGAGTTTGTCAAGCACTGCTGCAGCACTGCTGGAAAGGTTTGACACACTGGCCCTGCTTTCGAGGCATTTGCAACCTGGAGGGTAAAAAGAACTTACACTCACTGGAAAGAGCCCTGGAGAAAAACCAGGCTGATCTCCATCTCTGTCCCTCCCTTAATAGCTAAGTGATTATGTGCAAATTACCTATACTCCCTGTGCTTCTGTTTTTCAATTCTTCAAAATGGGAAGCATTAAAACCTATCTCATAGGTTTATTGTGAGAATTCAATGAGTTGATGTATTTAAAGCACCAGGCATGCTGCTAGGCACATAATGAGTGCTCAATATACGTCAATTCTCTCCCCAGAACAACAATAAATGATTGTGATGAGAACAGTGAAATGTTGAATTGTGAACACTGACTTGGCCAGTAGACCTATTCAGCACCTGAACCTACTTAGAAGCTGCCGTGACTGCTGAGGACTGAGCGCCTGGATGGCAATGGTGAGAATTTTTGTGTGTGTCTGTGCACGCGTGCGCATGCGTGCACATACACATGTGAATCCTCCCGTTCGTTTGCTCCTCTGCAGTTGGCAGAAGCATGAGATTATTTTCTGTTTCATTCCATGATAACAAGGACTCTGCCCTTTAACTATAGTATTTTTATATATCTAATAAGAATCAAGTGTTTCTTAGAAATCATGTCTAACAACTACCATTTCCTGCGGTCCAGGTGCCTCAGCTGTCTTCACCTATAAGGTAAGTGCTGTGACTATTCCCACTTCGGCTGGAAGCAGGCAGGGCTCTGAGTAAAGGAAGTTATTTGAGGTCATAGGGCTGGTAAGGAAGGAGCCGCAGTTCAGAGCAGCAGAGCCACCAGCACGCCTGCCCTGGACTGGATGTGAGCAAGAGGAAGCTTCTATTGAACACATGGACATTTGGTGATCTTGTTGGTTTCTACCACCTACCCTGGCTAACTCATCTCAACACTCCAAAAGCTCTGTTTAGAAGGGTATGGTACCCAGGTTAGTGACAAAGACACTGAAGCACGCTTGTGGGAATCGCAGACATGGCCCAGATATGAGCCCACTCCACAGTGCAAGAGAGAGAGCTGCAGCATCCCCAACCCCCACTTCCTATGAATATAAACTTTGGGAACCTTCATACAACATGCCCAGCACCTGAGGCCGTGCCTGGAGCAGAGTATCAACTGAAAAAAAAGGGTGAATCAGTAAAAACACACAAACATACAAATATACACAACCCTATACATATAATTATAGGCAAATATGCCCTATAAATAAATACCCAGAACATTCAGTTATAGACAAGCATATCCAAATAATACTTCAATACACATACTCATGCACAATACACAGCCGTGCCCCAATACACAAATCCAAATCCAAAATTAAGACACACATAAACATATACATATGATGCACAGATGTTATGGCAAACATATATGCTCCAAATATGCACAAACACACACCTCCTCACCTTCATACACACGCACAGCGATTCCCAGGCATCCCAGGCCCAGGAAGGAGTCTGTCTGCCCCATGAGCCCTAGCATGTTGGAGCTTGTCAGAAAGTTCTTTATAGCTCCTGCTTAGCTGACGAGTAACTGGCCCCTGGCTTCTGGACTTCCGGGCTTGGGGTTAGCCAGGCAGAGAGGCTGAATCTCTAGCAGCCCCTCGTGGGTGGGCAGGCAGGCAGCGGACACGGAGGTCACTGGGGTGAAAGCTGGGGCTGTCCTGGCCTCTCTGATTCTGGTGGAATGTGCACTGTAGGGGCCACCGCCCAGACCTCCCTCCTCCTCTCCCGCAGCCCCCCACCGCAGCCCCCCGCCAACCCATGACCCCAAATCCTGCCAGGCTCTTGAAGTGAAAGGGCCATGCACGAAGGATGGTGGTGACGATGAATGTTTGAGGACCCCAAGAGGGCACACACAAATGCACAGAGATGCACAATGACACACAGAAGTTAGTGTAGACATTTCCACACGGAGCAAGACACACACACACACACAGGAAGACATGTAAATTCACGATCCCACTGAAACACACGTTTAGACACACTTCCAAACACACCTAGAAACAGAGTGGACACATACATACACATAATCACACAAGCAGATGGAGATACCAAGGGACCCAGGTTCACACACAAGTGACATTTGTACATACAGTAGACACACGCAGACACTCAGACCACACAGAGACTCAGCACAGGTGGATCTTCCCAGTCACACTTAAATGCCCACATACACGCACAGACCAGGAGGAAATGCTGTACCAGGTCCCTCGCCAATTTGCATGTGGTGGGCTCCTGGTGGGGCCTGAGAAAACTGCTTCCCCCAGGAGGAGTAGGCTGCCCTGTTGTCTGAGTGCTTGGCCAGAAGGAGGGTGTGTGGGGCAGAGAGCCGGTTCTGGCGCCAGGTGGCTTGGATTTTGTCTCTGTCAGTTACACACACGCACACTTTTCAAGTGCATATGTTTGTACAATATATACATGCAGGGGCACTCTTGGAACCTCGGTTTCTTCATCCTAAAAATGAGGTTAATAATCCTTTCACCCCTGAGGACTGTGGAGATGGCATAAGGTGGCACTGTGAAGGGCCAGACCAAATTGCTGCTTTCCTAGCAGCCCAGGGCCACGCTTTCTCAGAGGCCCCTCAAGTTTTGTTCGCAGATGTCAGGCTCCACAGCTGGATCCCCCATGCGAGGTAGTCAGCCGAGAAGATCGGGAGAGGAGCCGTGAGCCTCATTCCGCCGGTAGCACTAGATCCTGGTGCCCCGGGCACCTGGCTCCGGGCCGCCACGGGGTAAGCTGAGGGCTGGGCTCCCGCGGAGCGCGAGGGTCGGCGTCTGGAGCGCCCCTTCCACACAGTGCGGGACGAGCCCGCTGAGATCCACGCCGCCCTCGCCGCCAGCCCAGCCGGCTCCGTGCTTGGCCGCTCCCTGGGACCCCAGCCGGAGTCTTGTCCACGGTGGGCGGGGCGGGCCTGGAGCCCCGCCCCATTCACGGCCCTTGAAACCCAGTCGCCGGCAAGCTCCAGTCCCAGAAGGGAGCAGCTGTCTGAGCAGGAAGCCGCATCCCCACTGGTCAGCCGGGGGAAGACCTGGGGTCGCGCTGGGAGCCCAACGGACCTTCTCCAGGGACCCGCCTGCTTCACACCACCCCGCCCGCCGGGCGCTTCGCATCAGGTTCCCCAGCCACAGACTTACCTGAGGGCTCCTGAATCCTCAGGGCTTCCAGAGGATGCTCGGGCCACCAGCGGGGGCCTCGGGGCAATAGTAAGGGCGGCATCCAGCACCTCACTCAGCTCCTCTCCTCCTGTGCCAGGGACTGCCCCAGGGGGATGAGCATGGTGATCGGAGCCCCCTACCTTGGGACATCTGAGAAGATGCTTGCCATGAGGCTCTTCACTTGCTTCCTTCAGCTCATGCCTGGGCTGGCGCTGCCTGCTGTGTCCCCCCAGGTAAGACCCACCCCCCACATGCCGTCCTGGCTCCCCAGATCTTCCCAACCCCAGCGCTCAGAGCAGGGAGCTCAGAAATCACAGACCCGAACAGGAGCGGCACCTCCAAGGATGTACACACATTTCCCGGGAGTCAGGCTGGACCACAGTTGTCTGGGAGGAGACCTCAGTCTGGGCTGTCCCAGACTTCAGCTCTGGGGTCTGTCTTGGTGGGGGCAGGGAAGCCACAGGGAAGAGAGGGAGGTTTCCTGTCTGGCCCCTGGAGCCGTAGTGGCTTTGCTAAAAGCATCTTTCCACTAATCCCAAGCTGGTCCCTGGCCTGTGGTCAGGGTCGAGGCCTGTGACCAGGCAGACGCCCCCAGGACCTCTGACCTGGTCTGGTGGAGCGGAAGCCAGCAGAAGAGGCCATTGGTGGAGAGGCTGGGCCCTGCCCCCGTCAGGGCCCCGGTTGAGCCCAAGGCTTTAGGGTGGGCTGGGGACAAGACAAGAGGTCCTGCTGTGCTGTCTCTCCCTGGTGGGCAGTCGGAGGTCCTGAATGCAGGGCCTGGGGAAGTGAGCAGGGCCCTTTTCCCAGGAGCCAGGGGAGTCTGGCCAGGAGCCAACTTGGGCAGTGAAATCCTGACAAAGCCAATGAGCTGCCTTCCCACTGCGCTGTCCCACTGCCGTGGGAGTCCCCAGCCCCAGCCCAGGAGAGGGTGGGCTAGACAGTCCCCCGGGGCAAAAGAGCCTCACCACCAGCCACCCGCTTGCCAGCTGCAGGGCTGGCCAGAGGTGTAATATTACCAGCAGCACCAGTCCGTGGCGCCACCCTCTTCAGCCCCTCAGCTCCCACCAGCTTGCTTCAGCCCCCCGGCCCCCACCAAGCGATTGCCTCTCTGGGGCTCTGGCACCCAGCCAAAGTGGGTTGCATAGGGCCCAGCAGGGCTAGCTTGAAGACTGGATAGGAGGAAGACCCGGAAGGATTGCAAGATCTTCGGGACACAGAAAGCAAAGCATCTCTAAAAGCCTCCAGACTCCCACCCTTTCCAAATGAGGAAACTGAGGCCAGAGTGAGGACTGGGACCTGCCCAGAGTCCAGAGAGGTCTTAGTTGAACCAAAGAGAGACAGCCCCGAGACAGGGCAAAGGGAGTGTGTGGTCGGTGGGGGGGGAGCTCAGAAGGGCCTCTATACTCTTGCCAGTCCACTCGGTCCTAGAGCACAGAGGCCCGTGGAGGCCCCCTCATCTCTGCATCTTTCTTTCCGCAGCAATTGGCCGTGTCTGCTGAGAACAACTCATCATCAGAGGTGGAAGGTAAGCAGGCTGACTGGTGTGTGTGCTCAGGAAGCCCTCTCTCCCACGCCTCTGCAGAGGATGGGAAGGGATTGGCATGAAGGGTGGATACAGGATGATATCAAGTGCAGGCTGGCTGATGCCCTGGCTGACAAAGTTGGCAGGGCTAGAAAAATCCCCCCATTGTGACCCAGAGGCCTAGAGATTCTTGAGCCAAGGTCACCCAGAGAGCAGGGCTGGGGCCAGTATACTCGGTTGGTCTAGTTGGTTCGGAGCCCCTTCCCAGCATGATGTCAGGGGGCAGATGAGGTCTTGGAGGGCAATGTGGGCAGTGAGTGCCAAGGACTAGACTGGTGGTCTGGGAGCTGGGTGGGTACAGTGGGCAAGCAATCAAGAGAATCAGGGGGAGAAGGGACCTTCCCAGCAGCCAGCTCTTCCCAGCAGCCAGGCCTCTCCATTGATTACAAACAGACAGAACATGAGTCGCGCCCTCCATGGCCCCTCCACTCCCTACCCTGGAGTTGCATCAGGAGGGAGTCTTCAAAGGCTAGATGGTTGCCAAAGAGACATACGTGCAGAAGGCAGGATGCTCATGCCAGGCCCCCTGCCTTGCTCCTCCCTCTCTGCCTCTCCAAGACGTGCAGCGAGGCCACACACCATTTCGGAGGCTTCCCACAGCGCTGTGGAAGAGGAAGCGTGCAGGGACATGCACACGCACACGTGTGATAGCCAATTTGAGCTGGGAACACACTCTCTCTCTGCTGACCTGCCTGTTCAGTCGCCGGTCTCTCTTGGGTCTGGCCATGCTTTCATGCCTGAATCCCAGGTCCTTTGGATGTCGAGAAGATGGGGAAGGTAGCAGTAGCCCCTGATTTCATTGATACGCTCTCCCTCCCCTTCCTGCGCCCTCTGAAACTGACCCGATATTATCCTCTCTGAGATTTGGGGAGGGATCCATCGCCTCCGCAACCCCATGTCCTTTTTGATGCTTTTAGTGTATTTCAGGCAGCAGTTACTAAAGAAATCTGAGCCTCAGTTTCCATACCTGTAAATGAGAACAGTAAACTATATAATATCTAAGGTTTTTTTTCTAAGATTGTAGGATTCTCTGACTGCATGGAGGGGACACAGAAATATATATTTCCCAGGGACAGGGCTGAAGAGGCTTGGAAGTGTCCATTCATTAGGGCAGCTAACCTGTCATCCTGATCAATATGGGAGCCTCTTTTGTAGCCAGGGAAAGTCCCATGGGCTTTGGACTTTAGTTGTCAAAATCTAAAAATTCCATCCCCTCCCGCTAACACCTGACAAAAACAGCATGGTCTGTACTTTGCAGCCAGGGATGTTAATCTTTTCTACTACTATTATGATAATACTGTTGGCCCTTTACTCTAAATCGGTGCTGACCATGGGCTGTGAACCAGGAAGGCCCTCGATTCTCCAGATTTCATAGATGAAGAACCGGCGGCTCACAGAGGTCCTTGGAGTTACCTAAAGCCTCGGACACTCCTCAGTATCCACGGCTCATGGCTGAGCAGGCGTGAGCAGAGTGTACCTTGCAGCAGGCTGGCTGTGTGCCCCGCCAGTGACTATGGAGAGGACACTTGCTGGGCTTTGGCTGGTGGCCAGCAGTTCTGCTCAGCCCTGTGGCCTCCCGGTGGCCTACCCAGGAGCTTGCTCTCAGGATTAAACATTTGCCTCCTTGGGTCTCTTCCATCCTGGGTGGTAGGCAGCTGGAGCCAGATAAGAGGCTCACGCACGGGGCTGTTGAGAGCTGAGAGCCTGCTCAGAACCCTGGGAGCAGCCTTTGCGGGACAGCCTTGCCCTGGCGGGGGGCTCGACTGGGCCACAGCCTGCCGCTCCTCTCCCCCCACCCCTGCCTCCGCAGCAGGTCTGGGGCCAGAGGAAGTGCTCTCAGGAGCAGCTGAACAGAGCTCTTTCCTGAAGGCCTCAGCCCACATCTGGGAGTGGTCAACGGCCCCTTATCCAGCCCGCCCCTCGTTTCTCCCACACACCCAGACAGCCAACACCAGGGACGAACTGCCCCTTTGCCTTTGGCTGCCAGGTAAACCAGGCCAGCTCACCTCCTTCTCGGCTTTTCCGCAACACGATCTGGCCATGTGGTCCAGACAGTGGTGGATTTCAGGGCCCAGCAGTCTGAGCCCTGTTGATGCAGCCTGTGTGGTGGGCTTTGGGGGTGAGGAAAGGAAATCCCTTCTGTTGCCGCCAAGGCTCAGCTGGCTCTGCTTAACTTGGCTGTGGCCTCAACGGCCCAGCTGGATGGAAGTCTGCTCGCATAGACTGGCAGGGGGCTGGGGTGCCCCTTCTCTGCTGCTGTCCTGGGGAGGATCCTGAGCCTGCTATGGCACTTTGTCGGCTGGCTAGTCCTCTGCTATTATTTATGTTTTCCAAAGTGGAGATGAAATGTTTAGAGTTACATAGCGCTCATGAAGATTTTAAACTAAACAAGCATTCATGGAGTTGCGATAGGGAGGTGCCCCTCTGACCTTGCCCTGCAGAGGCCGGCTTCCCTGAGGCTTTGGGGCTACTTATGGGGTGAGGGGTTTGTTTCCCCCAGAGGGCCCTGCGAGAGGTCCCAGTGGCCTGCAGAGGTGGGATCAGGGGAGGTGTCTGGTTTTCCTCCCATCCCTGGGCCCAGCCTGAGTGCCCCCTAAGCAGACAAAGAGGCATGGAGCAGCAGACGCCCAGATAAGCGTGGTTTATTGCCTCTGTGGCCTCCTCGGCCAGCTCCACGTGGACACACCGCCTCTTGGGTATTTTCCACCAGCTTGTCGCCTTTCCCCAGGGCCTCTGCTAGGGCTGAAGTTTATTTTCCCTCTGAGATTACCCTGAGACTCGCATCTTCATAAGCTCAGCGGAATGGACTTCGTCCCCTTCTGCTTCCTAGAAAGGGCTGTGGAAGGAGGTGAGGAGCTGCTGGGAGAACCATTGCTCTAGGGTAGGAGCATCAGGGTCCCCAGGTACCCAGCTCCCATGTCCTCTCCCACCAGCTGACAACAGCCATCATGTGTAGAGCAGGATGACCCAGCACCCATGGTCTCAAGGCTGGACTGGGTTGTGTGCACAGAGTCACGGACTGTCCGTCAGAGCTGGGAGAGATCTTAGCAGCCATCTATTGCCTACCCCCTTCTTTTTCCCTGGCTGAGGAAACAGGCCCAGAAAAGTTAAGTGACTTTCCCAAGGTCACACAGCCGTGTAGGGCTAGGACTAGAAACCAGGTCTCCTGGTTCTGGCTACTCACTTTCTGTGAGCCTCTATTTGGGGCCTTCTCCTTAAAGAGCAGCATCTTTTTTTTTCTTTCTTTCTTTTTTTTTTTTTATAGAGACAGAGAATCAGAGAGAGGGATAGACAGGAACAGACAGGAATGGAGAGATGAGAAGCATCAATCATTAGTTTTTCTTTTGTGCATTGCGACACCTTAGTTGTTCACTGATTGCTTTCTCATATGTGCCTTGACCACGGGCCTTCAGCAGACCGAGTAACCCCTTGCTCGAGCCAGCGACCTTGGGTCCAAGCTGGTGAGCTTTTGCTCAAACCAGATGAGCCCGCACTCAAGCTGGCGACCTTGGTGTCTCAACCCGGGTCCTTTCACATCTCTATCCACTGCACCACTGCCTGGTCAGGCAAAGAGCAGCATCTTTTAAGAGATTCTAGTTTGGCCCCCCAAAACTCCTGCTCATGACCACAGAGACATGGAGGTGGAGGATGTCCCTGATACTCTTCAGTGAACTATTATCTAACCAATCAGTAATTACTTAGCCTGTGTTTACTGGTGCTTGGGTCCCTGTCCTCACGGAGACTTGACTTGGCTTTAAAGGAGATACAAACCACCAGTGACAGATAAGGCAAGCCTGTGGGGCTTAGTATGCTCAAAGAAGTATCTGTTCATAATAGAAAAGTTGGAGAAGGCTTTGGAGAGGAGGCAGAGATGGGCCTTGAGAAATGAGTGGTAGGCTTTATTTGGTTAGCAATGAGAAGGGGGGCAAAGTATAACCCAAAGGTGGGAATTATGGTGATGTGGCTGGTTTGGTTCAAGGGCTGGTCCCAGTAAAATAAAGAGTGGGTATAGGGAAGCTGCTGGCTGCAGTCTGGGCTGCCTGGCAGAGGAGCTGGCCCAGAGTGGGGCAGGGAATAAGGACAAGAATGAAGGCTAACCCTCCCCGCAGGGATATGCAAGCCAGTCTTGCAGAATTCACAGAACTCCTTTCTACAAACTCTCCCAAGACAGAGGAAACAGCAGGTCGGGTCTGAGAAAGACCCAGTGGGCCCGGGGAGCTGCCAGGGCATGCCTCCTGGAGCCCCAAGGGCACCAAAGCAGGTGTGGGTGCCTGAGCTGAGAATACAGCCGAGAGCTCAGGACCCCGAGGAACTCCATGCCACTGGGATCACATCCCTTCAGAGCAGAGGAGGCTCAGATAGGCTGAGGGCTTCCTGGTGGAAGAGGTGTGGGATATACCCAGAAGGCTCTGCGAGGCCTGAGGAGCCAGCACCGGGGCTTTGAGGAGCAGGCCTCTCCTGAGCTGACCCAGCTGACTGTGCCCCCTTCTAGTGGTGCCCTTCTCGGAAGTGTGGACCCGCAGCTACTGCCGGGTGCTGGATAAACTGGTGAACGTCGTGTCGGAGTACCCGGAGGAGACGCAGTACATATTCAACCCGTCCTGCGTCTCCCTGCTGCGCTGCTCCGGCTGCTGCGGCGACGAGTCCCTACACTGCATGCCGGTGGAGACATACAATGTCACCATGCAGGTAGGGAGGGTCTCCTCCTCGTGTCCCACTGCCCCGCTGTCCACAGCCTAGTCAGAGGGCCACAGAACCTGCCCGCCTGCCGGGACCTGCAGAGGCAAGGAGGGCAGGCCGGGGCTGCAGCACTGCCGCTGACTCCCAGGCCTGGGCCCCTCCCACCCAGCACAGTGCTACTCCTTCTTGAGCCTGTGCCCCAACCTGAAGCCCACTCACCTCCTTATCAGCCGTCCCAGGCTCCAGCTTAGGCTTATTCCAGGAAGACCCAGGACATCTGGTTGAGGTTGGTAAAGATTCTGATCTGCTCAGACTCAAGAAGTCCCTGTTTCTACCAGGAGCATTTGGTGCCCTGAGTCTTGCGCATGCGCGCGTGGGCGTGCGCGAGCGGGCACCCACACACCCACACACCCACACTCACAGTGGTTTGTGGAGCACATACTGAACAATGCCAAGCACTGTGCTGGACACATCATGAGTGCTTCCTCAGCATTCAGTCCTTCAAGGCAAGTGTCATTCCCACTTCACAGATAGGAACCTGAAGTTCAGAGAGGTTATTTCCCTTGCTTAGCAAGTGGCAGAGCCAATATTTCAACATAACATCTCTGACTCCAGAGCATGGGCCCGCTACCTACACTGTCACCGTGCTGGTGGCTGTGGGTAGGGAAGGACAGGGGCCTCCCTCAGATTCTCATGCAGGTGGGAAGGCTGTTTGCCCCACACTCAAAGCAAAAGGAGGGCATGTAGGTCAAAGGGAGGGGGGGCAACGTGGAGTCCAGCCCTACCCCCCAAATAGGGGGTGGAAAGAATGTTGGAAACCCACGGCCACCCTGCCCCTCAACCCAGGCATCCAACCTTTCTCTCCCCGCAGATCCTAAGGATCCATTCTGTGGAGCGGCCCTCCTACGTGGAGATGTCATTTACCCAGCACTCACGCTGTGAGTGCAGGTAGGTCCTCAGGGAGTGGCAGGGACAGGCCCCAAGTACTTGGCAGCTTCAGCCACGTGTCTGCCCATCCCTGCTGCAGGTCACACATCCTCCTGGCTGGGGGAGACCAGAGGAATCAGGGACCAGAGGCAGCTGTAGTTTGTTCCCCCCCCCATCAGCCAGTGTTTGCCTGAGAGGTGGTCCCAGTAATCGGAGCACGGCTGCCGAGGAGCCATAGGGACAAAGGAAACCTGGGTTGTCCCCCCCAGACTTGCAGGGGCTCAGGACACACCATCCCCTGGCTGAGATGAGAGGCAGCTTTCACAGCCTGGGAAGAGATACCTGGGGCAAGGAAATTTGAAGCCTGGGCTTAGTTGTGGGCCAGGCTGGTGGCTGTGGAAGGAGACAACTGGGCAGAGGAAGGACAAGCCACGGCAGGGAGGAAGGGGCAGACGGAAGGAGGCATGGGGGTTTCTGTGAAATTGCACCCTTATCAAGTAGAGAGTCTGAGCAGCCCATTCCCGGGGCTCTGAACGGTAGTGTCACTAGGAGGAGCAGGCCTGACACTGCCTCTAGGCCCAGGGAAGAGAGAAGTGGCTTGAGGGGCTGTCTTGGTGCCCATGGGCCATGGATGAGGCACCAAACAAGAGGTCTTGAGCCCTATTCTGGGGTGAGAAGAAGGAGGACGCCACAATTTTTTGTGCCTCAGTGTTTTCTCATTCAATGTTCAAATGTTCTTAGTCTGATTGAAACGAGAATTAATTGAGCACCTATTGTATGCCAGGCACAGTCTTAGATGCTTAGGATAGAGTGGTGAGCAAGACAGACAAAGTCCCTGTTCTCATAACAACCCTGGGAATTAGGCACTATTGTCAGCCCCACTTTATGGATGAGGAAATTGAGGCTCGGGATGGTTACAGGATTAGCCACAGTTTATGAGTGAACCCCAACCTGTCTGCCCCCTAAACCTCCCCTTTTTCATGCTACCTCTCATGGCCATCCTCCAAGAGACCCAGCGCTTCCCTGGGCTTGGCCCTGCTTGGTTCCCAGGGCTCTGGCCACCCCCCTTGGACTTGAGCCCAGGCTCTAGGCCCTCTTCACTATCAAGGACCACTGTCGGGGACCCTGCCTCAATCCATTTCCTCCCATCCCTCCAGCCAGGGTTAGCCAAACCATAATAGTTTAGTTATGATCCCTCCCAGGCACGGTGCTCGGAGGTGACCTTTCACGTTTCATGTCACCTTTGCCCTCACAGCCACTCTGTTGGGGCAGGCCGATGAGGACACCGAGGCTCCAGGAGTGTCTCTGACCTGTCCAAGATGGCAGAGACGTGACCAGGCAGTCCAAGAGGCCCTGGTTCCCCGTCTTGGCTCCCAAGGGAAACCTCCAGCCTAGGGCAGCATTCCCTGGCCACACTGCCCCATGCCCCCACCCCTGTTCACAGGGAAGACTGGAGCCCTTTCCCTGTCCAACAGGCTGATCAACAGGGATACCTTTCTACTCGCTTCTAGGCCAACAGCCACAGCTCTGGAGGTAGAGCCAGGGCATGCCTGGTGACTACGGGGCTGTGCTTACCTCCCCTCACCCCACCCCTCACCCCCTCCTGCTGCTGTTGCCTGCAGCCTCACGCATCCCCGAGCGGGGGTGGCAGCCATGTCCTGACAGGCAGCCTTAGCTGGTAGTAGCCATCCTCCACTCTCCGCTCCATGGCCTCATTCACTGCCCTTGAGGAAACTGAGTGCACCCTGGAACGAAGGACAGGAACAAGAGAAGAAGTAAACAGAGAAGGCAGAAAAGAACAGGCTTACAAATCCCCAGATTTGTTGCCAAGAAGCTGAGAAGTGCAGAAGGTTATGGAAAGGGGCCCCTAGGGGAAATTTGTATCTTTCTTGGTAGGGTCACCAGAGTCTAGAGTGGGAGCTGAAGCCCAGAGGCCTCTGGCCATCGCTCCCTCACTAGCTCCATGCTACCCCCTAGTGGCTTCAGCACCAACTGCAGGACCAGGACCACAAATGTCTTAGCGGAGGTGTGGGGGTCGCAGGGAGTCCCCACTTACCACTCTCCTGATTCTCTGCTGCCCTTCTCTGTTTCCCCAGGCCCGTTTGGGAGAAGGTGAAGCCAGAAAGGTAAGTGACCTGGCTCGGGCTCCAGACGATTTTCAGGCCCGCCAGCCCCTGTCCTAGCATGGGAACTCCCCAGCTACTCTGTCCTGAAGCTTTTGGCTTATTGCAGGAGGAGACCGAAGGGCAGTGGGAAGAGGAGGAAGGTGAAGAAGAGATCCACAGACTGCCACCTGTGAGTGTGCTGGGGGACCCAGGGGTGACAAGGAGGCCGGGCCAGAGGGGATCCCCACCAGCAGGGGTTAGTGGTCGGAAGGACCTCAGAGCAGTCTTGGGCTAGAGCAGGGAGCTGCATTCCTAGAGAGTCTAGGGCCCAGGAAGCATCATTGGACCTTGGTTCTTGTCCTGAGACTTCTGGCCATCTCTCCCTCACTAGCGCCACGCAGCGAGTCTCTGCGTGTCCTTGAGCAAGTCACGTCACTTCTCTGAGCCGAGTTTTTCTGCCTGTGTAAAATGAGGGGTCAGGGCCCACCAAGCATTTAGTCGTTCTAGAAACACAGGTATACCAGTAAACAAACCAACGAGATTCTTGCTCTGAAGTGCTCACCTTCTAGTGATAAAAAGCTCAGCCGCTGAAAACGTATCGAGGGCTACTTCTGAGAGGCCGTGGGGAAGGAGCAACCACCCACTGCTCCCAGGCCTGTATTTCTGTCCCCAGGGTCTTGGAGCCCACTAGCGTCCTATTTCCCTCACAACGTTACCTGTCCATCTTGGCTTCACACCCGGAGGCCCAGGTTGGAGTCCAGGCCTGAGTGTGGCTGGGAAAGAAGGATTAGAGAAGGGTAAACCCAAATCTTAGAGAGTAAATAGTAAAAATAAAAGATTTTACATCTATAGTAACTCAGTTACACTGCAGTTTCTCCCAGCACCGAGACTCCAGGAAATCATTTCGTGGCATGGGACTGGAGCTGACCCAAGTCTTACCCCATGGGTCTGCTCTCCACGAGCAGAGACTTGCACCCCACTCCGCGAAGACAGGGATTCTGGGGAAGCTGGTCTCCCAAAGGCATGTGGCGCCCGTTCCTCCCCTGGGCCCGAGCAGGAGATTGGGGGAGGAACAGGCAGCGTAGTGATGCAGGGCCCCCAACCCCAGCCAGGCAGGCCCCGACAGAGAGCACCCCGTTCTTCTGTCTGTCAGGGCAGCAGTCTTCAAACGTGTTGTTCAGGAATATCCTGAAAGAATTTCAAAAACCCACATGCTCCTTTGCTCATTTTTTTTTTTTTTTTTTTTTTTTTTCCATTTTTCTGAAGCTGGAAACAGGGAGAGACAGTCAGACAGACTCCCGCATGCGCCCGACCGGGATCCACCCGGCACGCCCACCAGGGGCGACGCTCTGCCCACCAGGGGGCGATGCTCTGCCCATCCTGGGCGTCGCCATGTTGCGACCAGAGCCACTCTAGCGCCTGAGGCAGAGGCCACAGAGCCATGTCCAGCGCCCGGGCCATCTCTGCTCCAATGGAGCCTTGGCTGCGGGAGGGGAAGAGAGAGACAGAGAGGAAAGCGCGGCGGAGGGGTGGAGAAGCAAATGGGCGCTTCTCCTATGTGCCCTGGCCGGGAATCGAACCCGGGTCCTCCGCACGCTAGGCCGACGCTCTACCGCTGAGCCAACCGGCCAGGGCTCCTTTGCTCATTTTTAAATTAACATTGAACTTTTCCATCCAGGTTATAGGTAGTTGCATAGCTATTATTTCTGGCATGTTACAAATATTAATGTTTTCATATAAAGCCACTCAGTAATTCTTCAGATATATCCTATGGAATAAGGCATTCTAACTTTTTAAAAAGATTTTATTTATTGATTTTTAGAGAAGGTGGGGCGGGAAGCATCAACTCATAGTAGTTGCTTCTCGTATGTGCCTTGACCAGGCAAGCCCTGGGTTTCGAACTGGCGACCTCAGCGTTCTAGGTTGATGTGCCATCCACTGCGCCATCACAGGTCAGGCAGGAATTCTGATTTAATGTCACCATCCACTTTAAAAAGAAATGAGCAGCAACAAAAAATATAAATATGAACACTGTTCTTTAATTAGTAGTTGCATATTTGCGTTGGTTTTCTTTCCTTGAATTTATATTTTAATTTCACCTCTCCCACAGAATTTCAGCCTAATGTACTTTTCTTTAATGTTGAAGATTTTCTATATCACTTTGTCATATGTATCTGCTACAACAGCATATATATGTTTGAATTAATTTACATTTCCTGTAAACATAAACTCTAAATTAAATTTTCTCCTGGAACGAATGATCACAATAATTACTAGTAGTACCAATTGATCAAAAACAGTACATGTGCATTATATTTTAATAAATGTTAAACGTAAAAGTACAGCCCTGGCTGGATAACTCAGTTGGTTAGAGCATCATCTCAAAGTACAGAGGTTGCCAGTTCAATTCTTTGTCAAGGCGCATATAGGAACAGCTCGATGTTCCTGTCTCTCCCTTCCTCTCATTAAAATGAACACATAAAAATTAAAAAAGAAAACATAAATGTACAATCAATCTCATTAGGGATGCATCTCAGTGAAATGGATGTGACTACCTCTTTCAGTTAATGAGCCCGTCAACGAATGTGACCTGTCAGACAGAGACAGCATTCAGCATTAATTCCATTCCTGGTCACCATTTTTTTATAGATAAAAAGGTTGCGAAACCATGCTCACATAAATTAGTAAGTGGGACTAGATGTCACTTAATCACTTGAACTTGATGACCTAAGAACCATTCAAATCTATGGAGAATATTTAAAAGTTTATTTGAGTCAAACTGATGATTGCCGGAAAGTAAAATCCCAACGGGTAGAGAAACTGCTCCAGAGATGGGCAGTTCTGCAGCTTATTTCATACATTGGAATCAAAGGAGGCGTGAGAAGGGTGAAATTCATTGGTCACTGATGAAGCGAGCGGGAGAAAGCAAAGCGGGGAAGTCTCCGAGACTGGATGAAAAAGGACAACAGAGAGACGCATACTCCTTTTACACTGGAGGGTCCAGGATAGGCAGTAATCAGCTTGTACAGCACACGGAGATGCTGTGTGGGGAACAAGACACAGTGAGGGGCTGTGAGGTCTCCTGATCTGCTTCAAGGATGTGCCCTGAGGGGTCTGGAAAAGGAGATCACTCTGACCTTGTAAAGGTATGTTATCTTAGAAGCAGAAAGACATTAGGCTCACGTAAGGAA
Organism: Saccopteryx bilineata; assembly: GCF_036850765.1. Lineage (NCBI taxonomy): Eukaryota > Metazoa > Chordata > Mammalia > Chiroptera > Emballonuridae > Saccopteryx > Saccopteryx bilineata. Next base: position 26,793,815 of record NC_089493.1, read on the forward strand.
ATCTTGACCTTTGTCAAGGAGGCTACAGGTCTAGGATGCAACTACCACCGCTGCCTGCTTCTAGTTAGGAATGTTTTTGTCCAGGTCATCCTATGTGACTACTTTCGGTCTCTTTGAGTTTGTGAAGCCCGCAAGGCTGGCCTCCTTGGAGCTTGTCCGATTTCGTATGTGGCCCCTCTGTCATCCACAAACTCTTTCCAAGTCATTTGCCAGAAATTACAAGGTGATCTGCTAACAAATATTACTTCTCATGACATATTAGCTGATAATTCGATTAAGTTGTTCTTCCATTGTGTTGAAAGCAGAGACTTGGAAACCCTCTGACTTGCAAAAGCCTTGATTGCCTAGTCCTTTGTCATGTTTCCTTTCTCAGCACCTACCCCGATATTTCAAGGTGTCCCCTGAATAATTTTGCCTTGGGTCAAAGGATTGGCACAGCCTTCGGGAAGGGCGGGCTGCTCCCAGGGAGAAAGGCAGTTGTGAACTCTCAAGGTGGTGGGGCAGCGGGCCTCAGGCCGGCAGTTTTCCGGTGCAGAACTGAAACCGATTTCTTTACAACCATCGGCACTCACATACATCCTGGACAATTTTCATGTACATCTGGGTTCCTGTACCCTCATTTGAAGACTGCTGTCCCAGAGTCACATTAGTATACAGAGCCAGACTGAGTTCATGTCACTGACTAGCTGTGTGACTTTGGGCAACTTTCTTAACCTCTCTGAGCCTCAGTTTCCTTATCTGCAAAAGGATGATAATAACAGTGCCTTCCTCACGAGATACTGTTAAGGATAAATGATAGAGTGCTTAGAGCAGGGCTGGGCACCTGGGTGCGTGCTTGGTGAAGGGCAGCTCCTAGCTTCTTTGGCTGTGGTGCAAGCAGAGATCCAGGCATGCTGTAATCGCCCCCTGCTCCCTGTCCCAGCTTCCCCTTGGGCTTGTTCCCCCTCCCTTAGGAGGGACCCTGTCCTCCACAGCGTGTTGATACGTGCTTTCTGTGTTTGGTTTCTGGCAGGTGTGGTGATACTGGCCCGCAGAGGTAACCAGCCCCTCGAAGGAGAGAGACCCACACCTGGCTCCTGTATTTATTACTCTCACACTCAGTTACCTCCCTGCTGGCACCTGCCCCTATTTATTAGCCAATTGTATCCCTGCTGAACGACTCGCTCCCTCCAAGGTGAGGGCCAGCGAGGTACAGGACCCTCAGGAATTCAGTGCCTTAAGAAGAACGTGAGAGAAAGAAGGCAGCCACGGACCACGTGTGCTTCAGCTTGGGAAGGAGCAAGACCTGGCTTTGCCAGGGGCAAGCCAGGCCCCAGAGGCCCCAGGGGTCTCCAAGGGGCTGGAGAGGGAAGAAGAGAAGAGGGGGACCCACTCCCTGGCCCTGGGCCTTGGTCTCTGCATGGACAAGCAGCCTTTGCTTTGGAAGCTCCTGGCCGGGATAGGGGTGAGGAGCTCGCTCTGGCTGCCATGGCCCCCGCTGGACGGGAAGGCAGGCAGGAGGTGGAAGGGCCCTGTGGCTTCCTCCTCCCCCTGGCAGCGGCTCTGCACCCTGGAGAACAGTGGTTGCCTGGGCCTTTGTCACTCCTAGTCCCTCATGGTTTCTCTTCACATCTTGCCGCTGCTTGTGCTGGGACGTTGTTCTTTATGGCCAAAGAAGGCTTCACCATTCTGCCCCTCTCAGGGACACAGGCAAAGAGTGGGCCCCAGGCTGGACGTGGAGCAAGCTGCCCTGTGTAGCTGTCTGACTGCCAAGCCAGATTCTCTTGAATAAAGTTATCCTAGTCTGGAAACAGTTTGTCTGAGGATGTGTGTTTGTGGAGCAGTGGACAACAGCAGAAGACAGAAGCCGGGCAGAAAAAGGGACCATGGGCCCCCAGGTGGCCCTCGGGGGGCCTCCAGCCTTTCCCACAGCTTCCCGGGGTGTCTTCCTCCTAGCTGCTTTAGGCAAAAACCCTGAGGGCCAGGCCTGGCCTGCGCAGGTGGCGCAGTGGATAGAGTGTCAACCTGGAATGCTGAGGTGGCTAGTTCGAAACCCTGGGCTTCCCTGGTCAAGGCATATATGGGAGTTGATGCTTCCTGCTCCTCCCCCTTCTCTCTCCTCTCACTCTCTCCCCTCTCTAAAATGAATAAAAAATAAAAAACAGACATACAAAAACCCCTGAGGTCCGCTCTTTCCATAACAATGGGTTCCCAAGATGTAGTCTTGGCCCGTGTTGGGGGACCCTGGCCCCAGTCACCCCTTAACACTCTCAAATTCGAGAGCACATTTCCTTTCCCCTCCCCTCAGGGCCACTCACAGCCAGCCCAGAGCCTGGCCCTCCAGACCCTGAGTGAGAGGGGGCGCCCAGGCTCCTCAGGTCCGGCTCCCCAGGGGACTGAACTGCCCCCTCCAACCTGCTCAGGGCTGCTGAGTGAGGGGTCCGCAGATTCTGCCCGATCTTCTCTTCCCTTTACCTCCCATCTTCCTCTGCCTTTCTCCTGAAGGCCTTGGCGTGAAACGAAAAAATGGCTTGAAAATATTTTTTCAGTCCAAACCACATGCTCCAGACTCCCATCTATCCCTAGCCAGAAAGGTGCGCAGTTTTATTGTTGTGGGAAGGGAAGTTCCTCATTCTCTCTCTCCTTGTAGGCTACTCAGGACAAACCCACAGGGGCCCAGGGACGGGCCCACCTCGGGCTTTGGAGGGAAGCTGTGGGCAGTCCAGTGGGGTGGGGTAGCTTGGCCCTGCTTACGTAGCTTCCCCTGGCAGTCTGTTCCCCGAGGCCTGGGCTCCCTGAAGGACTCCGCTCAGAATGTGCTTCTGGCTGGTGATTACAGGAGGCTGTGGGCCAGCCCCAGGGGACATGCTGCACAGAAGAACTGCACTTTCTCTCCTGCTTCTCCCTTCTCGGGCTGCAGCCACTTTGAGCCAATGCCCCCGATGGACTGACAGCTGAGAAGAGCACCCTGCCCTTTGGCCAGGCCCTGGCTTAGCCCCAGGGATCCCAGCTCAGTTCCTGCAGCATCTCCAAGGCTCTCAGCCTCACACATCACCCACACGGAGGTCAGTCAGTCTCTCTACCTGGGCCATAGTCGTCTGTAGAGAACTAAACGAAGACCAGTGGAGCTCGTGGAGATCAGAAGAAAACCCTGCCTGGAGCCGGGAGCAGCGGGGATGAGTAGGAAAGGAACCGACTGCTCCATTTGACCATACGGTCAGTCTTCTCAGATCAGTTAGGTCCTAAAGGGCCCTTTTCGGCCCTGGCCGGTTGGCTCAGCGGTGGAGCGTCGGCCTGGCTGCGGGGGACCGGGGTTCGATTCCCGGCCAGGGCACATAGGAGAAGCGCCCATTTGCTTCTCCACCCCCCCCCCCACTCCTTCCCCTGTCTCTCTCTTCCCCTCCCGCAGCCAAGGCTCCATTGGAGCAAGGATGGCCCGAGCGCTGGGGGGTGGCTCCTTGGCCTCTGCCCCAGGCGCTAGAGTGGCTCTCGTCGTGGCAGAGCGATGCCCCTCGTCGTGGCAGAGCGATGCCCCTCATCGCCCCCCTGGTGGGCGGAGCTTCGCCCCTGGTGGGCGTGCCATCCCACCGGGCATGCCGGTGGGGTGCATGCGGGAGTCTGTCTGACTGTCTCTCCCCGTTTCCAGCTTCAGAAAAATACACACACACACACACAAAAAGACTAAAGGGCCCTTTTCATTTGCTCCTTATGTATTTGGGGAGCGGCACTTATGCACCTGACACTGTCCTAGGCACCGAGGATCAGGTGGGGAATAAGACACCCAAAAATCTGCTCTCACAGATGCTGTATTTGAGTGGAGAGACAGACCCTAATCATGTGTTACAGGATATTAGGTGGACTTGACTGTTGCTCAAACTGGTAACTGGGCCTAGAACTAAGGGAAAAAGGGCCTTGAGTCCCCCATACTCTAAAAACAAAAGTGAAACAATTTGGGGCTGGACACATCTGCTGACAGAAATGATTAAGAGATGACTGAAGTCATTCTGCTAGGCCCAAACCTCACCCAGCTTCCCCGTAAGCACCCTCCATAAGCAGAAGACCAGGAAGGGAAGGGAGGGAGAGGGAGGTGAGGCCACTGGAGACCTGGGTTGCTGGTCTCGCCCCCTCCTCTCCCTGGAGCTGGATTTGCCCATGTACAGAGGTGGCTTAAGGTCAGTTGAGGCTCCGGCGCAGAAGAAAATATTGGGCCCCTTAAAAAAGAGATAGAGACAGGGAAAATAAAAATACATGTTAACCATATTTTGAAATAAATAACAAATATTATGTACTATTAATGTTAAAATTGCCCATGTGAAACCAAACTTGATGTCATTAAAAAAAGTGTGAAGTTGGGGTTTTGCGGGGCCCTTCAGAAGTTGGGACCGAGGGCGCGCACCCGGTACACCCGTTGTTAAACTCGCCTCTGCCCACGTACTACCTGAATGAGAACCGGGAGGGGGGAAATAGAGAACCGAAGAGTGACAGGGGAAAGGGAGAGGGGACACCTTGGGGCATCCAGCAGAAGTTTCCCACAGGTCAAGGGATCATGTGAAAAGTGAATGACTATGAGCATCATTGCCCATGTCATCCCAAAAGGGAGGCCTGCAGGTGAGGAGACCCATAGGCTACGGGTGCAGGGTGGGGGCGATTGCTGAGTGGGGGTATCGGATACAGTGCTGGGAAGGAAACACAGTAGGGAACAGTGCTGTGGGTAGCCTTGAGACGCACCACTAGCAGAGTTGGCACTGCCATAGCGGGAGAAGAAATGGCCACAGCGAAGAGGGACTTCTCCCAGTTTCTCCCTCCTGACCCTGTGTGAAAGAAAGAAGGAAGTACGGAGGAGTATAGCGGCAAACCACGCCCCTCTCCGCCCCCTTGAGCCAAATCCAGACCCTGTCCTGGGGAGAAAGAGGTGTTATATTTAAATTGGATGGATCAGCCTAATGTGTCTGGACCTTTAATAAATTAAAGTGACAGGAACATAAGAAGATCTGCCCAAAATGCTATTAAGAGACAAGAAAAGGAGAATCAGCATAGTTCATCTAAGAGCAATGATGAGAGGGAAGAAAAAAAAAATAACCGGTTTGTTTGTGCTTTCACTGTTTGCTCAATATGCGAGTTAAACATGTAAACGGAGAAATTAATAAGAAAATGTCATTGCCAGAATGTGGTTCTGGCACAGTAGATAAGGCCTTGAATTTTTTGACATTCCTCCTTCAAGAGGGAAGGTCTCTGTTTCCTCCCTTGGACTCTGAGTTGGCCCAAGTCTGCTTTGATCAATAGAGCATGGCAGAAGAGATCCTGCAATAGTTCCAAGTCTTTTCAAGAGAACTGGAAGCTTCTGCCATGGTCTCTTGGAACCCTGAGCTGCCATGTAAAAAGTTCAACTATTGTGAGGTCACCATGTTGGAAGGAATCCCAAACTAGCCATATAGCTGTGTGTGGGGAGAGAGACAGTTTCAGCCAACCTCGTTGTTCCAGGTTACTAGCCTTTACAGTCATCTCAGTGGAAGCCCCAGACCTTATGGAGCAGAGATAAGCTGTGCCTTATTTGGTTTCCTACACTGTAGAATCATGAGATATAATATACAATAATAACAATTGGCCTGACCAAGCGGTGGCGCAGTGGATAGAGCACTGGACGGAGATGCAGAGGACCCAGGTTTGAAAGCCCGAGGTCTTCGGCTTGAACGTGGGCTCATCTGGCTTGAGCGCGGGCTCACTAGCTTGAGTGTGGGTCACTAGTTTGAGTGTGGGATCGTAGACATGACCCCCTGGTCGCTGGCTTGAGCCTAAGGTCGCTGGCTTGAGCAAGGGGTCACTTGCTCTGCTGTAGCCCCCGCCCCTGCGGTGGTCAAGGCACATATGAGAAAGCAATCAATGAACAACTTTAAGGAGTCGCAACAAAGAATTGATGCGGAGGACCCGGGTTCGATTCCCGGCCAGGGCACATAGGAGAAGCGCCCATTTGCTTCTCCACCCCTCCGCCGCACTTTCCTCTCTGTCTCTCTCTTCCCCTCCCGCAGCCAAGGCTCCATTGGAGCAAAGATGGCCCGGGCGCTGGGCATGGCTCTGTGGCCTCTGCCTCAGGCGCTAGAGTGGCTCTGGTCGCAATATGGCGACACCCAGGATGGGCAGAGCATCACCCCCTGGGGGGCAGAGCACCGCCCCTGGTGGGCGTGCCGGGTGGATCCCGGTCCGGCGCATGCGGGAGTCTGTCTGACTGTCTCTCCCTGTTTCCAGCTTCAGAAAAAAAAAAAAAAAAAAAAAAAAGAATTGATGCTTCTCATCTCTCTCCCTTACTGTCTGTCTCTGTCCCTCTCTCTGTCCTTCTCTCTGTCTCTGTCCGTGGGCCATTTGGTACCGGTCCACAGAGAAAAAATAAATCTTACATTATTTCCGTTTTATTTATATTTAAGTCTGAACATGTTTTATTTTTTAAAAATGACCAGATTCCCTCTGTTACATCTGTCTAAGACTCACTCTTGACGCTTGTCTTGGTCACGTGACACATTTATCTGTCCCACCCTAAAGGCCTGTCCGTGAAGTTATTTTCTGACATTAAACCGGTCCGTGGTCCAAAAAAGGTTGGGGACCACTGCTCTAGACCAGGAGGTCATAGATGCCCTCTCTGTGGAGGTGACGTTTATGGTGAAGTTGGAAGGACAGGAAGAATTCATTCCAAAACAGAAGACAAGGGCACTCCAAATAGAAGACACCACTAATGCAAAAGCTTTAGAAGGGATCTCAGTATGGCTGGAGCGTGATGGGCAAGGGAGGAAGGGACATGAGATGTGATGGTAGAGGTAGGCAGGGGCCAGGTCATGGAGGGGTTTGCCGGGTTAGGAGTTTGAATTTTCTTATAATGTGGAGGGAAACCACTGGAGGGTTTCAAGCAAGGGAACGGAGTGATGTTACATATGTTTTGAAAGATCACTCTGCTTCCTATGTGGTGAATGGACCCTAGGGGCACAAGACTAGAAGAACAGATATCACTTACAAGGCTGTAGCAGATCCAGGCCACCAATTACAATGCCATGATCTGGGAGGAAGACCTGGAGATGGAGAGAAGTAGAGAGTTTGGTCCTAGTTTCCCTTGTGGTTACCCTGACCATTCATTCACTGATGAGCGTTTTTTCTTTTTTAGTCCACTAGGAGCAAGCAATCTGTAGTTGAAACGAGCGAACCAGCGAGAAGGGGAAAATATATTAGCATGTGGAAGTCTTCCCCGTTTCCTACTTCCTAAATAAAGTAGCATTCTTCAAGAAATAAGAATAAGAGAGAGGTCTTTGCTGAAGAGGCTAAGCTGATCTAAGAACTAAGAGAAAGAAGGTAAGCTGGAGAAAGGAAAGGAAAACCTCAAGGCGAGGTCTAGATAAAGATTTTTGTTGATTTAAAAGCTTCTGGCCCTGACCAGTAGCTCAGCTGGTTAGAGCAGTGGTTCTCAAACCTTTTGAAGTCGGGGCACATTTAAAATCCTACAAATAATTGTAGGCGCACTATATATAATACAAATTTCTGAGACATATAATAATTAAGTCAAATATTAAAGAAAAATTCTATAAAGTCCAAGCGTGCTTTTATGCTAATTAAACAAAATAAATATGACAAAATTAAATTTATTCTGACATTAAAAACATTTTTATGTTACATTTTTTTGAATTATGCTTTTTAGAATTTGTAAAAAAGAGGGGTTAAAAAATAAGAAAACAACAAAAAAGTTATCTTTTTATATATATAAATACATTCTTAGTAAGATTTAGTAATTTGGCAGGTCCTGACACAAATGTGTTAAGTTTTTTCATTCTTGTGTTTATGAGAAATATGAGCCTGATGTGTCCTAGCGATTTCTTCAATATTTGGGCAAACTCTTATTTCCTCATCAATACATTGAAGAATCTCTTTCTTTTTACTCTTGTGTTAAGGGTAGAAAATCCTAATTCACATAAATAGGATGTTGAAAATTGTAGTAAAATGTTCAAAGCTTTTTTAGATATTGCCACATATTCTTCTTTTATAGAAATCCAAAGGGCTTCAAGAGACAATTTCTTATGTTTAATCATCATCCAAAACCCCCACCATACATATCATCTTAACTTTACACCAAACAAAGGATAGAAGAAACCTGCCTCCAGTCCTTCTGGGGAACATGGGGGGTAGTGTAAACAATCCAGCACCACAGCTTAACAGCCTTTTGCAACCTAATCAGGCAAGTGAGGTAGGGGTTGGGCAGACTGTCAGCTTACAGCCAATTCCCCACACCTCTGTCCCCCAAAAATCTAAACTCCAAAAATCCTGCTGGTTTTTTGGTCCCCAACAGGTACATATTTCTCTGGAATATTATAGGCAGCACCTGGAAATCTTCTAGGGCGCACACACTTTGAGAACCACTGGGTTAGAGTATCATCCTAATATGTCAAGGCTGCGAGTTTGATTCCCAGTCATGGCGCATACAAGCATCAACCAAAGAATGCATAAATAAGTGGAACAACAAATCACAAATTGATATATCTCTCTCCTTCTTTCACTCTCTCTCTCTCTCCCTCTAAAAAAAATAAAAATTAAAAATTAAAACACATTAAAAATAAAAGCTTCTGATGATTTAAGACAATTTGGGGAGTGAAGCAAGGGTTCTGAAAAGTGCCGATGTTGAAGTTCCTGATGTTTCTGGAGAGACACTCCCCTGAAAGGCAGAGAGCCAGCCCCGCGGAGTGCCTGGATTAACCAGGGTTACACAGGGAGAGCTAAGACAGCGTCGCTGATCTTACAAGGTTGGTTAGCCAAAGGAATCAGATATGCACAGGTGACTATAAAAAATGGAAAGAAGGCCGCATAGCTTAAGTGAATGCAGAAGAAGTGCTACTAAAGAAATCTGAGATGTCTGAGATGATTTATGCATGGGGACAATCCGGCTGGCTTTGCAAAGTGAGGGGCATTTGAGCTGTGACTCACAGAATAGGCAAGGTTGAGTGTAGGTAGATGGCTGGGAAGGCATTCTAGGTTCAGGTCACCCATTAACAAAGGGCCAGAGGTGGAAATCCCATAGCTGTACAGGGACTTTCAAACATTTCACGTTTGAAAATTTCGTTTGGACGTTTCAGGTATGTGAGGTGGATGAGCGGTTGCTATAGCCGGAGGGCGGGCTGGCCCCAGACGCCCTCCTCAGTCCCTAGGGCCTTGCTAGGCTGTGGGAGGCTCTGACATTTTTTGAGCAGGAAAATATTTTAAGCAGGGTAGTGACATGATCTTGGAATTCAAGGCTGAAAGTAAATGTACAAAGAATCCATTTCTACCTCCTTATTTTATAAGTGGAGAAGCTGAGGACCATGTTTATCCAAAACCAAGAAAGTTAACCAAGCCAAGGTTTTAAAATTGACCAGTAAGTGACTGAAATGGAATTGAAGCCAGATTGACCTCCAGATCCACCCCACACCACATCACCCTGAGGATGTGGGACTCAGAGCAGAGCGGGGTAGGGGGTGGGGTGGGGGTGCGGGGACAGACAGACGGACCACAGCTGTGTCTGTTCCAAGCCTGAGAAGCAGGCCAGACATCTGCATGGTGGGGGGACAGAATAGGCCCTTCCACAAATTTGGCAGGGAAATCAAGTCTCCAGACAGGGTGGTGACAGAGTCTTGTTGTGAAATGGTGGCTGTCTGTCTGTCTGTCAGCAGCGAGCCCAGCAGCAATTTTCCTAGAAGAGGTGGACCCTTCCTTTTCTGGAGGGAAGACTGAAATGCTCTCCCTCGCCCTGACATTGGCTGTGACAGGAGCCCTGGCCCCTGTGAGCAGCCTGTGGGTCCCACCTCAGAGGCATGGGGTTCTAAGCCAAAAAGATGGTGTGCTTCTAGTGCCTGAGGTGACTTCATTGTCCAGGCAGGACAGTCAGGGAGGAGGCTGAGCGCTTCCTCACAGAGTTGGGCCTCCTCCCGGTTTCCCTCTCTGAGAGGGCACTACCTGGGGACAGAGAAGGTCCCGTTGCCAGACTGACCTCTCACTGACGCTCTCTGGAGACTCAGCCCCTGTTCTCAGTTGGACTCGGAGTAGGAGAGACCCCATGCTCTCAATCTCCCCCTGTTCTTCCCTCTCCTCTCAGGCCCCTGCCCTTCACCCCTAGCCGACAGCCTGGACCACCCATGAATGACCGTGCAGGCAGCAGGGTAATGGGAGCCGTTGAGCTCTGGTTGTTTATAGACATATGACGCCCCCAGCAGGGGTTTGAGGTTTAGACTGTAATGGTGATATCTTTCTCCTTGAGCTCTTTATCCCTTTCAGAGCTATCTCTGCCACAATCCTCTTTTGAAGCCCGGGAAGCCTTCTCATTTGCCAGAGGAGCTGGAAGAACGTACTAAGAGGGTGAGAAATCTACTCCAGGAATTTCAGCCCCAGATGGTCAGGGGGCTGACAGCTGGCCACAGCTGTGCACAGCTGGGAGCTGAGGCCTCCCAGTCGCTGATTCACTTGTAGACCCAGGGCCAGCCTTGTGGGGTCATAAAGTCATCATGCAAGAGAGAGGGCCCATTCACACCCTGGGGACCATCCTAGAGCTGTCCTCTCAAATTGACTTGAAATACAACTTCTCACTGGACATAGCGGGGCCGGAGGGAGTAGGACTTAACCAAGTCTTGAGTTCAGATCCAGGAGTGCCTGGGTGCCCTTGGACCCTCCTTTAGAAATCAGACCTAGCCAGTCAAGATGAGCTCCAGCACCAAAAGTTCCACATGTTCCGTGGAGAACCTTCACCTTGTTGTATGTATAGACTGCCCTGCCCTCAACGCCGCTTTCCCTGAGAATAAAACATTCCCACGTTCTCATCCTCTCAGGAAAAGACTACTCGTCACCATAACGACAAGCCACTCTTTGAACCAGTTATGAACCCGGTTCACACGACCACTTGATTCAGTAACCCTGCTTCTGAACGTGTGTGCTCAATCAGGAATTCCTCACCTCCTGAAAATGGCCCGTCAACAACAGCCTCACTCAATGCACCATGCTTCTAAGTCAACTGACTCCTAAACGCTTTGCAAGTTGACTCACCCCTGAACCCACGCTTTCCTGAAGCCTATGTGAGACTCTCCCTGCCTTGCTCAAAGACTGCGCTGGGCAAGTACAGCTCTCCCTTGCTTAAGCAAGCAGTAAACTCAGCCTCGTTTCCGATTTTGAGTGGTTACATCTTTATTACTTCCCCCACAAATCCTTCTTATAATCTATCAAATTCTTCCAAAATCCAGAGAACGAGCAATACCTGGTTTTCAGCTTTGGTATAAAGTTGACATAAGCTGGAGCCAGAAGCCCCTTCCCTCTTATTCTTCTGCCTTTCCCCCGCCCCAACATCCCAGTGCCACCCTGGCCCCAAGTAAAGCATCCACACAAAAAATAAAACTCTCTTTTGATAAGGTGAATCACTTTCGTTGGCATAGTTTTTATGATGTTGCATTATGTCAGAGGACTCCCTCCTCCCACCACCAAGCGCAAAGGGCAGGGAGGACGGAAGGGCTGAAGGAGAAACGTTGCCACCTATGCTTCCTTCTGAGACAAAAATGAGATCATAATATAAATATAAATATAATCGTTTATAACTTACCTTTTAAACTTAATATATTGCCTGAGCTGTGGTGGTGCAGTGGATAAAGCCTTGATCTGGAGTGCTGAGATCTTCAGTTTGAAACCCTGGGCTGGCCCAGTCAAGGCACACATGAGAAGGAACTACTACAAGCCCTCGCTGCATGGCTCAGTTGGTCAGAGCATTGTCCCAAAGTGCAGAAGTTGCTGGTTCAGTCCCCAGTCAGTGCGTGTACAGGAACAGATCCATGTTCCTGTCTCTCTCCCCTCCCCCATGACATTAGATAGCCTTCTACAACCTGATTTTATAAGTACTGAATTGCATTGCATCATTTGGCTAGCCCATAATTGGATTAATTGATCTACTGTTAAATATTTAGATTCTTTGGTTTGTTGTTGTTATAATAAACAACACTAAGAGGAACATCCTTGTGGATATGTCTTTGTGTGTAAAAGTCTCTCTGGTGGTTAAAGAATGGCAGCACACATCAGACCAGTTCCTCAATTGCACATGCTGCCTCCAGGTGCCTCCCGGCATTGCTCTCGGCGTTTGAGAGCTGTCCACACTCTTGGTCTCTTTCTTGACATTTCTGCTCACGACCACAACACAGCATGTGCCAATCAGCACTTTGCTGTTCTTGGAATTAACCTTCCAATCCTTCCCTCGGACTGGAAGCCTCCAGGAGATCTGACCTCTGTCTACCTCTCCAGCCTCATCACATGCCTGTTTCTCTAAGGTCTAGCACGCTTGTCTTTTCTTAGTTCCTGAAATTTGTGATGCTCCCTCAGGACCTTTGTTCACGCTGTTTCCTCTGTCAGGAAACCCCTCCCCACCACCCACACACAACCTCACAACCTTGCAGACTAACAAATATGCATCACCCATAACTCAGCTCAAAGGCACTTCCTCAGGAAAGAATCCCGAACACCCTCCCCATCGAGTCGGGTCTAGTGCACCATTAGAAGCTTATGAAGCACTGTCTACTTCCTAACTGCATTAATTACTATAGTCTGAAAACATGACTAATAGCTGTATATATAGTTAACATACAATTTTTAAAGAATTAATTTTAACACCACAAAAACATACCAATTTATTCTTTAAAAACATAAACATTAGCCTGACCTGTAGTAGCACAGTGGACAAAGCTTCAACCTGGAACACTGAGGTCACCGGTTTGAAACCCCAGGCTTGCCTGGTCAAAGCACATGTGAGAAGCAACTACTATGAGTTGATGCTTCCCATTCCTCCCCCCGCCACTTTCTCTCTCTCTCTCCTTTCTCTAAAATCAATAAATAAAATCTTTTAAAAATAAAAACGTAGAACATTAAAAGGAATTGTGGAACTTTCCCTTTGACCACTGCCCCTCCCTCCCCACGTCCAGGTCCCTACCTCCACTCCCTGGGTAACACCACTGTTAGGAGCTTAATGTGATCAGCATATGGTCCAGAGCTAGGTTTTGAAGCCAAACTTGCCGCGGACCAGCATGGCTCCTAATAACAGTGCAGAATTAAGGAAACACACTCATTAAGAAAAAATGGGACCAGGAGGACTCTTCAAATGCTGATGGCAATATCCGAGTACCCCATAGCCCCAGTTTGCTTTATTATATAACCATATGCAAATCAAGGAAGTCCTTGATACAAAGTTACACACCCAGGCTAAAACAGGAACTCTCCCAAGGCATAAACAGGAATCCCCCTACCAGGCATAAGTGAAATCAACCAACATCTAAACAAACAAAGAGTAAGAGGAAGGGCATGTAAATTGCTTCCAGCATTCAAGGAAGCAAGTGAAGTGGGTGCAAATACTCAGCATCATAGCCAATATGGAGGTGAAGGGGGGAGAACTTAGCCTTTTGCTAAGCCTTGAATCTGCAAAGGCTTTTTGCCATTTACAGTCCACAACACAAACTGTCAAGGTTTGATCCCAGTGCTCCTGTTTCCGAACTGTATAAGCTTTAGCAAATTACTTCACCTCTCTCTGCACTTAGTTTTATCATCTGTAAAGTAAGGGTTAATAATAGTAACCAATAGTGTACTGTAGTTTTAGGATTTACAGAAGATGTTCTATGTTAAGTGATTAGAAATTATGCCTAGGTTTCCCTAGGCAGCAGGAAAGGTGGTCTTGTCAGCTTGCAGAGGGTGAGTCATAGGTCTTCTGAGCCTCCATAATTTCATAAGCCTATTTCTTATCATAAGAAATCTACCTGTCTGTCCATCCATACATGCTATTGGCTCTGTTTCTCTGAAGAATCCTAATACACTGTAATATATAGATAATATATAGTATTCCCTTGTGTACATTCAGTCCCCGAATTATGGATTACGAACAAACAAGATAGGTTCTATAGGTTTGAAAATGTTTAAGTATTTACCATATTTCCCCATGTATAAGATGCACCTTAATTTTGGGGCTTGAATTTTGGGAAAAAAAATGTATTACATAAAGTTATTGAAGTCAAGTTTTATTCATCATAAAATTAATGCAACTCTTCATCACTGTCAAAACTCCCATCCATTAGCTTTCCCTCATCTGCAACTGATGACAAATCACTAACAATGAGCACAAAAACAAGTGCAAAAAAGTGGGAAGTGCAAATAAAAAAATCAGCCCTGGCCAGTTTGCTCAGTGGTAGAGCATCAGCCTGGAGTGCAGGAGGCCCAGGTTTGATTCCCGGCCAGGGCATACAGGAGAAGCGCCCATCTGCTTCTCCACCCCTCCCCCTCTCCTTCCTCTCTGTCTCTCTCTTTCCCTTCCGCAGCCAAGGCTCCATTGGAGCAAAAGTTGGCCTGGGCGCTGAGGATGACTCCATGACCTCTGCCTCAGGCACTAGAATGGCTTTGGTCGCAACAGCGTGATGCCCCAGGTGGGCAGAGCATCGTCCCCTGGTGGGCGTGCCGGGTGGATCCTGGTCAGGTGCATATGGGAGTCTGTCTGACTGCCTCCCCGTTTCCAACTTCAGAAAAATACAAATAATAATAATAACAATAAAATAATAAAAAAAGAACTGACAAAATGTTTTTTTTAATCTACAACCACTGTGTAAGACTCACCCAGTTTTTAGACCCCAAAATTTTCAAAAATAGGTGCGTCTTATACATGGGGAAATACAGTATATGCACAGAAAGGTAAAAATAAATACTATGTAAAGACAAACATCTGCTTAAGTTGCATTTAGTAGCTAAATGTACTCGTTCCAACTTATTTACAAATTCAGCTGGAGAACAGACCTACAGAACCTATCTCATTTGTAACCCAGGGACTGCCTGTATTTAAAAATATAACTATGAATGGCATCATATTGGAGATAATATTTGGGAACTGATTTTTTCCTCAACAATATGCTTTTGAGATCTTGCATATTCATACACATAGGTTTAGTTCTGGTTCATTCTTTCAAAATGCTGAATAATACTAATAATAATTTCCTGTATGAAAATATTATATTTTATTAATTTATTTCTATATTGATATTCCATAAGATACTGAATTTGGAGTTTTTTCCAGTTCTTTGATATTGCAAACAATATTGCAATAGTATCTATGTAGACCCAAGGTATGCTACAGTAATAAGCAGAAGTGTTTTTCTAGATTAAATGCCTAGAAGAAGAATTGATAGATCATAGATTAAGTATATTTTCACTTTAAATAGTTCAGATAAATCACCCTCCAAAATGTGCTGATTTACTTATACCTCCCCACCAGGAATATTTAAAAGCCACTTTCTATCTGATGATCTGATATTCTTTGACAGTTTCTGTCTACGGCCATACCGCCCTGAACACGCCCGATCTCGTCTGATCTCGGAAGCTAAGCAGGGTCGGGCCTGGTTAGTACTTGGATGGGAGACAGTTTCTTCTAAAAATGTGTGGTTATTCTCTCCTTCTAGTTAATAAATTTATTATTGATTGACAGATTGATTGATTTTAGAGACTGACAGTAAGAGAGAGAGAGACATCTATTCATTGTTCCTTATTTTTGCTTTCACTGGCCAACCCCTACCTGTGCCCTGACCCTAGACTGAACCCGCAACCCTGGCACAGCGGGATGACACTCTAACCAACTGAACTACCCAGCCGGGGCTTATCCTCTCTCTCTCTTTTTCTTTATTCTCTTTTTAATTTAGGTTTTTAAACTTGGATTTATTTTTGTATATGATGTAAAACAGGGATTAATTTTTTTTCTGTGAATTAAATCAATTTCCCCAACACCTCTCATGAAAAAGTTCATCCACTGGTTTGAAATGTCTTCTTTATCCTAAGTCAAATCCCCCCACATGCATGAGTTTGTTTCTGGACTCTATTCTATTATTATCATCTATTTATGTGCAACAAGCTACCTGTTTTAAAAACTGCAGCTTTATATATCTTCTGATCTGATAAGGCAAACGTTTAACCCCTACTATCTATTCTTTTTCAAAGGGCTATTGTTGCACAGTTACATATAGTGTTAAAATAACATGAGATATTATGTATCTATATATCTATGTGTTTAGTATTGTTTTTTCCCACTAGAATGAAAGCTCCACAAGGCTCTTTTTCTTTGTGTTATTCACCAGCCTATCCTCAATACCTAGGAAAGGGTCAGACCCATAGTAGGAACTCCAAAAGTTTTGTTAAGCGAATAAATAAACATGACTTTTAGAAACATCTTGTTCTAAGTTCCAGGAAGAGTCCTCTTGATATTTTGATCAGAATTGCATTTAAATTTTAAATTAATTTGGGGAGAATTGACATCTTTAAAATGGTAGTCATCCTATTGTTGAACATGATACATCTCTCCATTTATTTGGGTCTTTCTTTTTTTTTTTTTTTAAACACTTTATTTTTTAAAAAAAATTTTATTTTATTTTATTCATTTTAGAGAGGAGAGAGAAAGCGAGAGGAGAGAGAGACAGAGAGAGAAGGGGGAGGAGCTGGAAGCATCAACTCCCATATGTGCCTTGACCAGGCAAGCCCAAGGTTTCAAACCGGCGACCTCAGCATTTCCAGGTTGACGCTTTATCCACTGCACCACCACAGGTCAGGCTATTTGGGTCTTTCAAAAACAATTTTAGCCCTGGCCGGTTGGCTCAGTGGTAGAGCGTCGGCCTGGCGTGCAGAAGTCCCAGGTTCGATTCCCGGCCAGGGCACACAGGAGAAGCACCCATCTGCTTCTCCACCCCTCCCCCTCTTTTTTCTCTCTGTCTCTCTCTTCCCTTCCCGCAGCCGAGGCTCCATTGGAGCAAAGATGGCCAGGCGCTGGGGATGGCTCCTTGGCCTCTGCCCCAGGCGCTAGAGTGGCTCTGGTCGCGACAGAGCGACACCCCGGAGGGGCAGAGCATCGCCCCCTGGTGGACAGAGCGTCGCCCCCTGGTGGGCGTGCCGGGTGGATCCCGGTTGGGCGCATGCGGGAGTCTGTCTGACTGTCTCCCCGTTTCCAGCTTCAGAAAAATACAAAAACAAAAAACAAAACACCAAAAAACCCCACAATTTTATTGTTTTCTCCATGAAGATCATATATTTCTAACTATCTTATTCCTAAATATGTCATAGTTTTTGTTATTATGGTGAATGGAATTTTCCTCAACTTTTTAAAAAGATTTTATTGATTTTATAGAGAAAGGAGAAGGGAGTGAAGCGAGAATATCTTTATTATATGCGGCTTAAGTGTCTGTTTGTCGCCAATAGCTTATTGGTTGCTTGCGTAACTGTACTAGCCAATGGGGTGAAGTTGCCACGGCTGAACGCAAATTGAGCAGGTCAGGGGGAAGGTGAACATTTGTTTGCATTGGCAATCATCTGTTTTACATAAAAACTACGTCTTAACGTAATTTCTTTTAAGAATGCCTCCTAGAAAATACAGCACTGAAGAGGAGAGAAAAGGAGCTAAAGCTGCACAAAAACGGCTTTCTTGACAAAAAGAAACCACTGAGCAGAGAAAGACAAGGCTTGCTTCAGTCACAGAGCAAATGCATCTTTTTCAGCAAAATGAGACTGATGAGCATAGAGAAACAAGACTTGCCTCAGATGCAAGACAAAAAAGCCTGTCTCGACAAAATGAGTCCCTTGAACAAAGGCAGGAGAGAAATGCAAAAAAATGACAGAGTAATGCTGACTGAAACGCAAAAAGAATTGATTTGGCTCCATCTCAAACAAGGTTGCCGTTTCAATTGAGACGTAGACAATTTCCTGTAAAACTTGCCTTTGCTATGACCATCAATAAGTCTCAGGGCCAAACGCTTAAGCGTGTTGGCATTTTTTTACCTGAGCCTGCATTTGGACACGGTCAACTTTATGTTGCCTGTCCAAGAGTTTGTGAAAGAGGCCCTGGCTGGTTGGCTCAGTGGTAGAGCGTCGGCCTGGCGTGCAGAAGTCCCGGGTTCGATTCCCAGCCAGGGCACATAGGAGAAGCGCCCATCTGCTTCTCCACCCCTCCCCCTCTCCTTCCTCTCTGTCTCTCTCTTCCCTTCCCGCAGCCAAGGCTCCATTGGAGCAAAGATGGCCCGGGCGCTGGGGATGGCTCCTTGGCCTCTGCCCCAGGTGCTAGAGTGGCTCTGGTCGCGACAGAGCGACGCCCCGGAGGGGCAGAGCATCGCCCCCTGGTGGGCAGAGCATCGCCCCCTGGTGGGCGTGCCAGGTGGATCCCGGTCGGGCGCATGCGGGAATCTGTCTGACTGTCTCTCCCCGTTTCCAGCTTCAGAAAAATACACATACACACACACACACACACACACACACACAAAAAGAGTTCGTGAAAGAACGGACGTAAAATTAAAAATAATTGATGGTCCTCTGCAAGGCGAGCTTAAAAATGATGGAAAGATCTACACAAGAAATGTTGTGTACAAAGAGATCTTTGACATGTGAATTAACATTTTATTATTTAAATCACCTTAATTATTGAGCTAGTGGTGGCTCTTAAGAAATGTACCACCAATGGTTTCCTTCATTGCACTCTACTTTAAGCAATTAAGCAAGTAGAAGGGGGAAACCCCATGGGGCACTAAGCAAAGGGGCGTCCTTGCCGCCTGCCCTGGGTAATTCAGTTTGAATTAGCAGATACCTTTGCACAAATCATTTTAATTATAATTTATAATATCTAGAACAGCGGTCATTTTGTATGACCGCCAGGCTTTCTAGTCAATTCATAGTTGCTTCACTTTAGTTGTTCATTGATTGCTTCTTCTATGTGCCTTGGCTAAGCAAGCCCAGGTGTTCAAACCAGAGACCTCAGCATTCCAGGCTGACGCATTATTCACTGTGCCATCACAGACCAGGCATGAACAGGATTTTAAAATTATTATTACAAAAAAAAAAATTATTATTACATTTTCACATTTGTTATTGCTGATATATAGGAAAGCTCTTGATGTGTAAATATTGATCTAGTGTCCAGACACTTTGCTGAACTCACCAATTATTGCTTTGGTTTTCCAGGTGGATAACTACATCACCACAAATCATGGCAATTTGGCCCCTTCCATTCCAATTTTTAAACCTCTTGTTCGCTTTTAATTTCTTACTGCATTAATTGTCACTTTCAGTATATTGTTGAAGAGTAAGTACATTGATTCATTTCTGACTGCATTGAGTGTATCTCTCATGCCAGGCCCAGGTATGCCCCAGTAACAAACAACCCTAAAATCTTGTGGCTTAACACAGTAAATAGTTGTTTCTCACTTACACCTCATGTCCAATACAAACCATGGAGCAGGAAGGAGTTCCTCGTTGTTGTTTCTCAGAGACTCAGGCAGATGGAAGCTCTATGCCTCCATGGACATGTGCTTCTACGATAACTACAGCAGAAGGAAGGGGCAGGTGAATAATGGATTGGCTTTTGGAACTTTTACCCTGAAACAACTCATGTTCTTTCTGTCCACTAACATTTCAAAGCAAGTTCCATAGCCAAGCTTAACTTCCAAAGGGGATAGAGAAGTGTGATCCTACCAAAAGCCAGAAGGACAACAGGACCATGGGAATGCTTCTAATGCCCCACTGGTACCTATGATGTAAGTTACACCTCACATGTTCTAAGCTTCTAGTTGATAACACTTTACCAAGTTAAGAAGTTTATGAGTTTGTTTATATTTTGTTAAGTAAAGAGTTTGTATCATGCATGAGTGTTAAATGTTATCGAATTATTTTATGCCCTCTGTTTGATGTGCAGATGTTCTTTTTCTCCTTTAATTTGTTGAGGCATTTATATATACATGTTTTTCTGTCCAGAACATTCTCCTCCACTGCTCTCTCCAATCATTTCTTTTGGTTAATTCCTTCTCATACTTCCGAGCTCATTCATTCATTCAGCAAATATTTTTTGAGCAATACTATGTGCCAGACGCTGTTCTAGGTACTTAGGACCCACCAGTGAACAAAGACCCCTTCCCAACCCTTTCCCCAATCTTGCTCCCCCTCCCCCAGCTCTCCACGCCGCCTACACTGCGGCTGGAAGGGCGGGCAGAGCCTAGCTGGGCGCTGATTGGTGGTTTATTCTAAGAGCTAGAGGATGAGCTCATCCGCAGCCAATGGTTGGCTGCACCCGTCCAGAAGCTTGCACCTGGCTGGAGGGCGCAAAGCCCGGGTCCGCCCGAGCACGGTTGCCCGCGGGGGTGAAAGGGTCGTGGCAGCGCTGTGACGGAGCGGACTGAGCTCCGGCTCGGGCAGGTATGGTGATTGCCCGGCTTCTCCCCATCCCCTCCCCCAGGTGAGGATGTCCTTTTTTCTCACTCCCCCAGCCTACCTTCCTCCGTCTGACCCCTACGGGGCGGTGCCCCTAGCATGCATGGGACTCGGGCTGGACGCGCCGCTTTCTGTGTCCAGAAGCAGCCAGGCGGTTCTACCCGGCAGGACCCGGCCGGCCCGGCCCAGCGGGGTGGCCCCTGAAACCAGGGCCTCACTCCAGCAACCCAGCCCATCGGCTTTGGCGTTCCTAACACAGGCCTTAAGGCTGCTGGTCCGGGTGGGTTAGATGGACCGACTCCCTCCCTCCACCTCCTGGCCGCATACAGCCAGGGTCCAGTTCCCTGCTGGCCTAGAGTTGTGAGTTTCCCTTTCCACCCACATTCTCATCCTCTTCTCTCTTCCTTTCTTTACAGAGGCCGACAGGGCCTGTGGTTGGAAGTTCAGGCCCTGCGCCTTCCCAGTGGGGCCTGAGAGCGCAAAGGTGCCCCTTCAGTGAGGGGCAGAGGCAGCTCTGCTAGTCTCTCTCGGAGCCCTTCCCTTTGCAGAAGCCAGTTGGCTACCCCTTTGGCCTCTTGTGTCACACTATTCAGAAAGAAGCCACTGTCCGGTCTTTGGAGGCCACGTGGCTTTCTGGCCCCAGAGACAGAGCCAGGAGCACAGAGTCGTCCCCTCCCTAAGGCTGGGTTGACTGATCCCTCCTTCCTCTAACTGCGTCCCTCCGATTCTGCCTCTCAGTCATTGCATTTGCCCACAGTCTGTATGTGAGGCCTGGCCTTGTGCCCAGCTCTCTGCAGGGCTCCGTGGGGGGTCCTCACTCCTGACCACACTGACTTCAGCACTAAGGGAAACAAAACCCGTCAGTCCATTCCGTCTGGAGCTGAATCTTGAAGGATAAATGAGATTCCTATAGGAGGAGCAGGGAGGGGATAACAGACAGGACGAGGGAACAGTGTTAGGAATGGCCCCTGAGCCCAGGTCCCCTGCCTCAGCCTTAGAGTGTGTGGCCTCCTCATATGTTTACTGTGTGCTAGACACACCAGCTTACTCTATGCCCCATGAAGGCAGCTCGAATCAGAAATATCTTCAGCTCAACACATAGCAAGTACTCAAGAAATACTTGTTGAACTGAATTTGAGTTGAAGGGAGAAGCCCCAACCAGGTTTTTATTCTGTTGCCACCACTTAGGGAAGGTCTGACTCAGTGGAAGGACTTTACCCACATTAGCTTTGACCCTCCAGTTTTTGGAAGTAATGTGTTTGTTTGTCTTTGAATATTCAGTGAAGGAAAGCAGGGTGTAGATGAGGTGTTGTTCCCAGCTGGGTCCTCCCTAATGCATCTTTTCTTTCCCAGATTGCACCTGCCGGGGTAGCAGCCATGAGCCTGGTGGCCTGTGAGTGCCCGCCTGGGCCTGGCCAGGAGCCTGAACCCTGCTCACGAGCACGGTCCCAGGCCCGTGTGTACCTGGAGCAGATTCGCAACTGGGTGGCTCCGGCAGCACCTGACATGAGCAAGCGCGACTACCTGGTGGATGCAGCCACACAGATTCGGCTGGCCCTGGAGCGAGATGTCAGTGAGGACTATGAGGCAGCCTTCAACCACTACCAGAACGGGGTGGACGTCCTGCTCCGAGGCATGCACGGTGAGTGCTGGGCTGGGCATGGACGGGCTGGTGAGGAAGAGCCAGCTTGGAGCTTGTACCTTCATCTGCTGATCTGTGTTTGGTGAACAGGGCCTCCTGGGCCTCTGTGAAAGACAGTCATAATAGCTGGTGTTTATTGAGCAGTTTCTATACGCCAGGCAATGGTCTAAGGGTTTTACCTGTATTAACTCATTTGAGTCTCACGGTAATAGAAGGTACTATATATGTTGTTGCATGTAGTTCCAAGTACAGGGAGTGCTTGGGTTATGACAGTCTTAACATACAATGTTTCAAATTTTATGATACTCCCATACAGTGTTTCAAGTTTATACACTCCCTCCCATAAAAAAACCTAAAAAAAATTGAGACGTGTTTTGGCTTATGCTGTTAGCGTTGTACTTACAGACTATTACGTGGGTAGTAAACTAGTTTGGTTGCGCCTGCGGAAGAATACACAGTACAGTGCAGTATATTTATGTCCTTTTCCTTTTCCTGTGGCTTAGTTGTGCTTTTGTGTTCTAGATTATGGTATCACAACTGTGTTAGGATAGGTAAGAGACTTAAGCTAGGGTGTGGTTTTGTTTTGTTTTGTATTTTTCAGAGACAGAGAGAGGGATAGATAGGGACAGACAGACAGGAATGGAAAGCGATGAGAAGCATCAATCATTAGTTTTTTGTTGTGACACCTTAGTTGTTCATTGATTGCTTTCTCATATGTGCCTTGACCATGGGGCTACAGCAGACGGAGTAACCCTTTGCTCGAGCCAGCGACCTTAGGTCCAAGCTGGTGAGTTTTGCTCAAACCAGATGAGCCCGCGCGCAAGCTGGTGACCTCGGGGTCTCGAACCTGGGTCCTCCGCATCCCAGTCCGACGCGCTATCCACTGCGCCACCGCCTGGTCAGGCCTAGGGTGTATTTTGACATACACCAAAATTTGGGTTACATCACTGTCATGGGAATAGAACTGTGTCATAATCCGAGGACCTCGTATATAGGAACTATTTTTATTTCTATTTTGCAGATGAGGAAACTGAGGCACAGGGCTGCTATATAGCTTCCTTAAGGTTCCGTAGTTATCAAGTGGCAAAGCTGAGGTTTGAACAGTTTTGGCATCAGGGGCATTAGGCTTAACCCACACTGCTGCCAGCCCTGGAACTGGGTTGGACCCCTGCCCTCCGGGAGTTTGCTGAGGATGGAGGGAACCTGATCAGTTGATGATGGACAGTTATAGTCCCAGGCATGAAGAGCAATGAAGAGGAAGTGAAGGGAGGGAACCTGAGTCCAGGTCAGGCTGGCATACGGGAATTTCTAGGAGTCCAAACTCTAATCTGAGCAGTGGAGAAGGGTCAGCGCAATGTCCAGCTGAAAGTTCGGGCAGTGCTCCAGAGAGAGGTCGGCAAAGGCCTGGCGGTGGGAGGAGGGCCTGCTCAGGGCAGAGGAAGGCATCTCCTAGCTGGGGGAAAGGCCAGCTCTGATGCCAGTTTGAGACCCCCATGGGCCTTGGTGGCTAGGCAGGGGTAGGAGCTGAGCCCTGCTTCATGCTTCCTGCCCTCCTGCTGGTGAGACCCCGCAACGCCTGGGCTTCAGGCCTGTCGCAGATTCCTTTGCCCTCCAGTCCTGATCCCCACCCTGGCCTTTTTCACACTGGGCATCAGAGATGAAGAAGGCATGTTCTCTGGCAGTTTCTGTCTCCTCCTCTGAAAGTGGACATGGAAATCCCCACTCTGTCCCTTCCAGGGTGTGAGGGCGGCCGGCCCGCGAGCTGGTGGGTGCTAACTGTAAAGTACTGTAGGCTGAGGCTGACCACAGCTCCCGGCCTGTCCTGCCACCCTCCTTCCTCCACCCCCACTGCCTCCCACCCAGAAAGGGGCTCAAGAACAGATGTGGGGGCAGAATCTGCTGACCAGCCTCAGAAATAGGTACTCTGTCCTGTGGAGGCAGAGGGCAGGCAAGGGGTGCTGGAACCCCAGCCCTGCAAGGCCAGGGTAGGGGGCAGGGTAGGTCCTGATGAGCCTCTTCCCCTTCCCACCACAGTCGACCCCAACAAGGAGCGATGCGAGGCTGTGAAGCTGAAGATTACCAAGTATCTACGGCGGGCGGAGGAGATCTTCAACTGCCACCTGCAGAGGACGCTGGGCAGCGGAGCCAGCTCTGGCACGGTGAGAAGACCCCTCCCCAAGGGCCGAGCGCTCTGAGGGGGGAGAGCCGAGTCCTCCCCCCACCGCGGCCAGTGGGCTGTGTCCTCGAACTCTGGGCTGCGGGGCAGGGCCTGTGTTGTGTGTGCCAGGACTGCCCCTCCTCCACCCTCCTTTGGCTTCCTGTCTCTCCCACACCTTTCACAGTTCATTCATTTTCACACTCTTAGTGAATCATTTCCAGTCCCGTCTCACTCCCTCACAGAGTACACACACATCTCCCTACCCTCACACATGGCTCATACGCATGCTCGCACGTGGACACAACCCGAGGCCCCCAGATCTGTGTTTGAATGGGCTTCTGTGAGTATTTGCAGCAGACACAGGTACCCCCACGTGCACATACCCACAAACGTACACATAGATGTGCACAAATGCTCTCCCCATGCGGCTTTTCCTAACCCAGTGGGCACTCAGAGGGGGTTGAAAATACACGCACACTTCTCACGCCCACAGGTGTGCACAGACATGCGCACATACCCCTCCCAGGCTCACTGCATGCTATAAGGTTACTTGTCCCTGGCCTGCATGCCTTGGTCTTCAGGGCATGTTCCTGAGACCCACATGTCCCCAGGTATTTCCTCACCCCTGGGAACATCTGCCTCCTATAGATGGGGCTTTCAAGAAGTGGTTTCTGAAGTCTTAAGGACTCCCTGAGCCTTGAAGAAGGGCTGGGTGGGGGCTGAGTGAAGAGGCCAGTGTGGCAGCCTGAACCAGTGAGCCACCTCCAGTCAGGACCGGCTTCTCTCCTCAGCCTGGTCCACCCCTGGCATCTGCAGGCCCTGCCCACTGCCTGGTGAGAAGCAGTGGCTGGGGGGACTGGGTCTTGAGGCTGTGTGGCCTGTCGCCCAGCTGTGTCCAGTGGCTCCCTATCTCTCCCGACCCGCAGGGTTTCAGCAGCCTGAGGCTCCGGCCCATCCGCACGCTGAGCTCTGCCCTGGAGCAGCTGAGGGGCTGCAGGGTGGTCGGGGTCATCGAGAAGGTGAGTAAGCAGAGCCTGCAGCGTGGCAGGAGATGGTGCGTGCGCTTGGGGGCGGCAGGTGGGCAGGGAGAGCGCTATCCTCGTCCTTCGGAGGGGGCTGGGAAGGGGTCAGGAGGTCCAGGGGAGGACAGCAGCTGCGTCCAGTGGCTCCCCATCCCACCCTACTCCAGCACACACCAGTCAGGTCCTAGAAAGGAAACCAGAATCCAAGAGGCAGACAGCCCCTCTCCACAACCCTCCAGCTCAGACACGGAAAACTGCTTCCTCAGAGACTCAAGACAGAAGCCACAGGAGGAGCTGTGCCCGGGCATCCTGCCAGCACACTGCCTGGCTCACTCCCCCTTCCCAGTCCCCACCCTGCACTCTGCACCCCGGGGCTGCAGCCAAGAGTCCTCTACCGTGCACAGCCAAGATGCTCCTGGGGCGAGAAGAAGATGCTCGTCTCCAGAAACCCTCCCTGCGGAGTGTCCTAACCGGCCCAGGCGTCATCCAGGGCCTGGGCAACGAAGCCCCTTCTCTCCCGGTCCCACCCTTTCAACCCCATCTGGGACCCTTCCCCTTACGTCAGGGCAAGCAGGAAGGTAGGAACTGACACCCCTACCCATACCTGGGACACTCACTAGAGCGGAGGAATCGGGATGGACAGTTGGGTCAAATGAGATTGGAGCTGTCAACATAAAAAACATCCAAACCTGTAAAAATGTTTGAATTTATCTGATCCAAACTGATGACAGTTCCCGGGAAGCCAAATTTCAACAGATTGAGAAAATGCTCCTGAAAATGGCGGTTTCACCACTTATTTTATACGTCAGAATCCAAGGGGAGGATGTAAGCGGGTTACATAACAGTCACTGGTGGCAGGTGAAGGGAGAGGGAGAAAGCGGGAGGGGAGGTCTCCGAGGCTGGGTGGAACGTACAGTAGAGAGACACAGACCCCTTTCGCAGTGGAGGGTCCAGGGAGTGAATGCCGACAGTTATAGGACGTGGAGTTGGTGTGTGGGGAACAAGGCGACAGTGAGGGGTTCCGTGGTCTCGTGCTCTGCTAGGAGCTTGTGCCCTGAGGGGTCTGAAAAAGGAGATTACTTTGACATTTCAAAGGTATGTTATCTTTTTGTAGATGCAAAAAGACATAGGCTCACTTAGGTAAAGGCTGACCTTTGTCAGGGAAGCTATAGGCCTAGGACGGGACTACTGCCATGGCCCACTTCCAGTCAGGCATTTATGTTCAGACCATCCTGTGCGGTTACTTTCCGTCTCTGAGCTTGTAAGGCCCGCTCTGCAGGCCTCTCCAGAGCTTGTTAGGTTTAGTGTGTGGCCCCTTTTTTGTTCACAGAGCCAATATTCGATGCCCTCTGCCTCAACCAAGGGCTACCTGAGAGTCACTAAAGCAGTTCTTAGTAAGAGGGGAAGGGAGAGAGAGAGAGAAAGACAGGAACATCGAGCTGCTTCTGTATGCACCCTGGCCGGGGATCGAACCGACAACCCCCATGCTTCCGGACAATGCTCTAACTGAACTATCTGGCAAGGACAGCACTTCTTTCTCAAACTGGCTGTTTATCAGAATCACTCGGGGAGCTTCCTAAAAATATAGAGGCCTGGGCTCCACCCCAGACCTTTTGAATTTCTAGGGTTGAGCCAGGAATCTGGAATTCCAACACTTATGGGGGGTTTTGATGGATCTGGAGGCTGCAGAGAAAAGGCCAGCGCACACTTCCCCACACGCCGGGAGATGAAGTGCTGTCTGGACTGAGCACAGCATAGCAAGGGCAAGTCCCTTCACCTCTCTGAGCACTGTTTCCTCGCCTGTCAGTGGGGTGAGAAGCCTCCCCCACGGGGCGATGTGGGAACTAAAATAATTTTTGGGAAAGGCCTGGCACATCTGAAAACATTGGATGCATGTTCGACGGCTCTAAATGCTGGTGACAAAGGCAGTCGGGAGGCATGCGGCTTCCCATCCCCTGTCCTGCTCCAGCTGCTACTCCCAGGTCCCTGGGCCGGGCCCCAGTCTGTCAGCGGGGCCCAGCCAGCTTCCATCTGTGAGTCCTGCCCTCCCACCGACTAGACTGTGTGGCTTGGACGTGACTGCCACCGGCATTTTGCCACATGGGATCCCACTGAACCAAGAGCATTGTGGCGAGAGGAGTTCCAGGTGAAATGTTTGGGAAATCAAGCTCCACAATTTTGTCTTTTAAATTATAGGAGTTTTTGGAGCTTTTAAAATGCAAATATACACCTTGGGTTTCCCAGAGAGAGGTCTATGAGAGCACTCCCCGAATTTGTTTAACCATAGGACACACGTGCGCAAAGCATTCTCAGAAGCCGGTATTTGGGAGTCCTGTCCTTATAAAAGCAGCCGTTCTGTCTTGGGGTTGCCCTTCTTTCTCTTCATTACCCTTTCCTGGGCACTCGTCTTACCTACTCCACCTTCCTCCTGAGATCCTGCTTCCTTTCCCTGCATCATTCCCGAGCCAGGAACACAAACTCCCCCAAATTAGGAGAGGTGTTAGCGACACTGGGCCCAACTCCTGGCATACAGGCCTGCATGATGCTGTCACAGTGTCCCATTCCACGGCTCTGCCCAGGCAGATCCAGGGGGGAGGGCAGTGCCAGCCAGCAGCGGCACAGGGCCAGGGAGGGGTAAAGGCTGGCTCAGCAAGCCTCAAGTTCCCCCTGAGATGCCCGGTTGTCAGGAGTAACCAGGCTGGGGAGAGGGTCTTAGGGGTAGAAGAGGTCCTGGAAGGCAGAGTGGGTAGCAGGGAACAGAGGTGGGTATGTCAGGGCTAACAAGGTGGGCCACTGGCCAGACCATCCAGGGATCTGCCCTCGGTGTGTGAGGGCCTAGGAGCCTCGGCCAGGAGCCAGGCTCTGAGTCAAGGATGGGGAGGAGAAAGGTCGTCCAAGTCCTTATTTCTTTTTTTTTTTTTTAAGGTTTTATTTATTCATTTGAGAGAGGGGAGAGAGAGAGAGAGAAGGGAGACACAAGGGGGGAGGCGCAGGAAGCATCAACTCCCATATGTACCTTGACTGGATAAGCCCAGGGTTTTGAACCTGAGACCTCAGCTTTCCAGGTCGATGCTCAATCCACTGCGCCACCACAGGTCAGGCCCCAAGTCCTTATTTCTTTGGCTTGAACACAGGGGTGTTTTTTATTTTAGTTATTTAAAGTTGGCAGGTTTCATACGGAAGTCCAGATACCCTGCTTCTCCTGCCAGATCCGGCCCACACTCCCTGGAAGCAGCAGGGGTGGAGGAGGGCCGCCCGCTTTACTGGGTAGCAGCCCTGGGTTTGCTCCTGTCCCGCCCTGCCCACTTGGCTCACAGGTGCAGCCCCTGTGGACCTTGGATTCTCCAAACTGGCTTGGAACTTTTGGGTTTGTTTGCTCCATGAGAGCTCCTAGGGTTTTTGATACTTTGCGCCTTTTAAGCAAAGGGTGAATATGTTTAACCTAAGCTTTAATTGTCCTTATTTCCCAGGAACTCAGTGGGTTTCCTTAAAAAAAAATTTTTTTTCCCCTTTTTAAAAAGGTGAGAGCAGACACCCATAGAGAGAGAGTGTGTGTCTCCCATAGCAGTGAGCAAAAGAGAAAGGGGATTTTTTTGATTGCTTGGTTTAATGGGAAAATGCCCTCTCTGCTCCCCTTGTGAGACATCATGAAAACAAAATTTAAAACAAACAAAAATTCCCCACTATCTGACTCAACTCCGAGGTAATCACTGCCAATGTTCTGGTCAAATTATTTCTAGAAAGGTAGGTTTTAACATACATACATAGTTTAACTCACTTGTTTCAATATACTGATTAAATTTTATTTCTCACTTCCCCAACCTTCTCTGCTGGTCTCTGGACTCTGTCAATGATAGGACCTTCGCCCAGGACAAAGTGGTAGGGAATCCCACTTGGCAAGGGGCAGTGGGGAATTATCCGGGTGTTCATACTTGTGGGAAAGTCTGTTCTCTTAAATGATCCCAGAATTTTCTTTTTCCAACTTTGTCGAGTTGGTTAAGGAGCTGGGGCCAGGCTCTGGATGTTGGAGGAGAGCCCTCTGGTGGTCAGAAGGAACGGCTCCCTCACTCCTGCTCAGGAAGGGCCCCGGAAAGGGATCCGGTGCTCACCTGGTGCACGGAGGCCCCGTGGGGAAGGCACACGCCGAAGGCAGCTGGTTGTGCCCCCAGTTGCAGTTAGTCTCCAGGGCTCCAGGCTCAGCCTGCCTGGATTCAAACCCAGGCTCCACCCCTTTTTAGGAGTGGGCCACATAACCTCTCTGAACCTCAATTTCTTCATTGATAAAATGGGTCTCCAACAAGACTCACCTAGTAGGGCCTTGGGACTAAAATAATCTCTATAAAGCATTTTGCTCTGAGTAAGTGCTCTCTAGGCAGTGTGGGGTTTAATAATAGTGATACTATATTTAACCATGTATAAGATGCACCCTTTTTTGAAATATTTGGGGTCTAAAAACTGGGTGTGTCTTAGATAGTGGTTGTAGATTTTTTAATTTGCATTTCCTGCTTTTTTGACAGTGATGAGGAGTTGTATGAATTTTATGTTGAATAAAACGAGTTTAATTACATTATGAAATACATTTCTTTCCCCAAATTTTGGATCCCAAAATTAAGGTGCGTCTTATGCATGGGAGGATACGGTAATAATCATGACAGATTAGTGAGGGTGTGTTCTGTGGCCAGCACAAGTTGCTGCTCTGCTTGAGTTGTCTGCTTTAATAGAATCCTGATGACCCCCAGATGGGGGTCGCTGCTATGACCCACCTTGCAGATGAAAGGGAAGTGAGACAATTATAATTACTCTTTGAAAGATGAGAGAATCAATTCACTTGCCTAAGGTCTAAGCCCAGCCCCAATCTTAGGCTATAGGCTTCATCATGCCCAGCGGCCTGGCCGGAGGGCGGGGCTCCCACCCAGCACCACAGGAGTGTCTGTAGGGCAGGCTGACCACCAGGGAGTCACAACACTGCCACGTGGTCTAGTCCCACGTGCCCCTCATCTGGGCCGAGTTTTCTGGTTTCCTGCCCCAACGTGTTTGTCATGCCCTCTCCTGTAGCTGAGGCCCACCCCTGCCCACCATGAGATGACTCAGGTACCCAACTCCATACAAGGCCCTGTCCCAGCGACTGGCAGGATGGAGGAGTAGCTGGTCTCCAAAGGCGGCCTTCAGAGAGAACGACGATTTAAAAGAAGGGCACTCCAAGCGCAGGGCCTTGGGGCCTGCCTGGCCCAGGGTGGCCTGGGGCCACACTCAGAGGCTCAGCTTCTTCCCCTGTAAAATAAAAGGTCAGAGAAGGTAACTGGCTCTGAGGTCATTTCCATTCATGACACCCTCAGACCCTGCAGGGTGAGCCAGTCCGCATGCACATGCAGAGCACCTACAACATTCCCGTGCTGTGCAGGGCTCTGGAAATAGAGCCAGACAGTATGGTTCCTGCCCTCTGGAGCTCACAGTGCAGTGGGGAGACAGGAAATTAGACACCGTGTGATAAGTTCCCCCTGAGAGTGAGCCTGGAGAGGACTGGAGACAGATTAGGGACTCCAGCCCAAACTGAGGGTTGGGAAGGCTTCCTGGAGGAAGTGGCACATGAGCTAATACCAGCAGATCTAAAAAGGGTGGGTGGGTAAGTAGGACAGTATTGATGTTAGTTTGGGGGCCTGCCCTCCCTGCCCTGCTCCTGGAGTGAATCGGCCTCAGTGGAGGAACGGGGGGCCAGGGCTCAGGCAGTGGAGCCCGGGCACTAGCATGTGCCTTGACCAGTACCTTCTAACCCCTGGCAGGTGCAGCTGGTCCAGGACGCAGCGACTGGAGGGACCTTCGTGGTGAAGGCAGGTGCCGCCCAGCCCCCTGCCATTCTGCATTCCCCTTGGGACTTTTCTCAGAGCTCTTGGAAACCCCCAACCCTCTGGGGAACTCCCTACCCAGAACCTGTATCTGAAGCTCATGCCCCTTCCAAATCCAAAAGCCACTTGTCCTGTCCTTGAGCCTCCCAAACGCACACGCACTGATACTGCCCCCTCCAGGCCTGGAATGGAGGACCTGGATGCCGTGGTGGAGGCAAGAGGTAGAACTGGGGGAGGCAGTTGCTCCTCAGGGTGGCTCCCCCCTTCATTCGGTTGCCCCTGAAGCTGGGGCTCTGGTGTCCCCGAGCAGAGCAGCCTCTGGCCTGTCCCCAGCTGATCAGCCTGCCCTGCCCGCTCCCCAGAGCCTGTCCAGGTGTCACGCGGCAAGCCGGGAACGGCTGACCGTCATCCCGCATGGCGTCCCCTACATGACCAAGCTCCTGCGGTACTTTGTGAGTGAGGACTCCATCTTCCTCCACCTGGAATATGTGCAAGGTGAGGGGGGCTTTGGAATGTCCTCTTTCATCTCCTTTAGAATGACAAAACCTAGGGAGGGAGGTGACTTGCACCAGATGTGCAGCACAGACCAGGGGACTCGAGCTTCTTGGAGCATGACGGCAGGATCAGGCTGTTGTGGGCCTCTGTGGTGCTGAGGGGGCTCAGGACGTCCTGGGGAGGATGCTCATATCCTGGGTTGGTAAGAGGGCATTTATGCAGATGTCTCTGATGTCACCATATCCTCAGGTCTGGGATCTTCTCATTTTTCTAGTCTTTGCCCATCCCTCGAAGTGGCCACATGGGATGGTGGTTCTGACACTATAAGGACAGGAACTGGGTCATGTAGCAGATATATTTTTTTAATTTTTTATTTTTTACAGAGACAGAGAGAGAGTCAGAGAGGGATAGATAGGGACAGACAGGAACAAAGAGAGATGAGAAGCATCAATCATCAGTTTTTCGTTGTGACACCTTAATTGTTCATTGATTGCTTTCTCATATGTGTCTTGACCGTGGTCCTTCAGCAGACCAAGTAACCCCTTGCTCAAGCCAGAAACCTTGGGTCCAAGCTGGTGAGCTTTGCTCAAACCAGATGAGCCCGTGCTCAAGCTGGCGACCTCGGAGTCTCGAACCTGGGTCCTACACATTCCAGTCCAACGCTCTAACCACTGCGCCACCGCCTGGTCAGGCTAGCAGATATTTATTGATCACCTGTTATGGTGATGAGCTTGTTTTTTTTTTTTTGTATTTTTTTTTATTTTTCTGAAGCTGGAAACGGGGAGGCAATCAGACAGACTCCTGCTTGCGCCTGACCGGGATCCACCCAGCATGCCCACCAGGGGGTGATGCTCTGCCCATCTGGGGCGTTGCTCCGTTGCAACCAGAGCCATTCTAGCGCCTGAGGCAGAGGCCATGGAGCCATCCTCAGCGCCCGGGCCAACTTTGCTCCAGTGGAGCCCTGGCTGTGGGAGGGGAAGAGAGAGAGAGAGGAGGAGAGGGGGAGGGGTGGAGAAGCAGATGGGCACTTCTCCTGTGTGCCCTGGCCGGGAATCGAACCTGGGACTCCTGCACGCCAGGCCGATGCTCTACCACTGAGCCAACTGGCCAGGGCCTGATGAGCTTTTTATTAATGAGGTACATATCCTTGGTCATGACACAGAGTCATCACAGTCCATGCCTGGCCTTGTTTGTTTACTTAAAATTCATTATACTATTCTCCCTCCAACAAAATTTTAAAGATATATGTATAAATATATAGAACACTGGTAAAACCACACCCAAACCAAGTACATTAATAATGATTTACATCTCCTTAGGAGTTAAGTACCTATTTTGTGCCAGGTTGGGAACCTGAATCCTCTTTAGGTGAGCTAGGAGAGGTCGTCATTCTAGGTTAAGCCTCAGGGAGGGGGAGCAGGGGTGAGGTCCTGGAAGGTAGAGGGTCCATGCCCAAGGCAGAGGGTCAGCAGGAGAGGGCCAGGGACCTGTGTCCACGATCTTCTTCTCCCCTGTCCCATGCTCGCCACTCCCCCTGCATGGCCCAGGAGGCACGCTCTGGTCCCACCTGCTCTCCCAGGCACGCCCCCAGCAGTCTGGACTCAGGTACGGCTCCAGGCTGGAGCAGATGAAGGCTCAGCTCAACTCTCACCTCAGCCTCCGGACCCCAAGGCTGCCACCCTCGAGTCACACCCGTCTGCAAGACAGAGTCCCCCAGGAGCCTCCTTGGACATGTGGGAGCCTTCCCCCAGCTGGGGAGGCCCCATCCCTCAGACCCCAGAGAGAGGCTGAAAGTGAACCCTCAGCCAGGACCAGCACTTCCTGCTCCTCGGACCTTCCAAAGGCCCCAAGTGGCCGCGTGCACCTCCAATCCTGGCGAAGACCTGGCCAGAACTCAGACACGGGGTCCCCTTGGGGGCTGTCTTGGGTTCGCGAGGGCGCCGGCCGGGTGCTGGGGGGCTGTGGCCGCGGCAGAGGTCAGAGCTGGCCCTCAGTGGACAAAGCCAGCCTGGGAGCTGGCGGGGGCGCCTGGTGTGTGAGGGAAGAGCAGGCCAAGCAGTGGGCAGCGGAGCTGCTGGTGGCACTGGAGGCGCTGCACGAGCAGGGGGTGCTGTGCCGGGACCTCAGTCCCCGGAACCTGCTCCTGGACCAGGCAGGTAGGTGCCCAGGCCTGGGGGGAGGGGAGCAGGCTGCCCTCCTCGACCCCACCCATTGGATGGGGGCCCCCAAAGCCAAGGGAATGGCAGAGGTTAGCCGATTCTTCCTCTCCCTCCCCCAGCCTTCTCACACGGGACTCTGCAGAGTAACCACAGTCGAGTCTGGGAAACAAGCCCCTTTGCCCCCGTGGGTCCTAGGCAGCAGCTCCTGTGAATACCCAGTTGTCTCGGCCTCAGGGGTCTAGGCCCAGAGGGGGCCTGCTTAGCAAGGCCAATGGCTCCTGCCTGGTGCCTGTTGGGGGAAGTCCTGGAGTCCCCTCCCTTGTGCCAGCAGTTCAACAAACACCACAATTTTTGTCCCATTCAATCCCCCCGGCAATTGGACATATTGGACGAGAAGGCCACATTCGGCTCACCTATTTCGGCCAGTGGTCCGAGGTGGAGCCCCAGTGCTGCAGGGAGGCTCTGGACAACCTCTACAGTGCCCCAGGCAAGAAGGGCAGAGCTGGCGGAGACCTTGGGTGCCTGTGTGTGGGTTGAGCTGGAGGTGGGGTTGAGGAGGTGAGGTTGAGGGGACAGAGGAGATGGGCTGGTCCCAGTCGGATGAGTAGAGGGGAGACCTGCCTTCTTTGGTAAGATTGGGACATTTGTGTTCTTGCTCCCACAGAGGTGGGCGGGATTTCTGAGCTGACTGAAGCCTGTGACTGGTGGAGCTTTGGCTCTCTACTGTATGAACTGCTCACTGGAACGGTGAGTAGCTGGGCAGAGGTGGGCCCTGCTGGGTGTCACTGAATGCAGGGTGGCCCGCGCTTAGTCCAGCCAGCCGGTCGGGCTGAGGCTGCCGGGGTCTCCAAAACCTGGCCATGGGCCAGCACAGCTGTCCCTCCCAGCTGACCGCCACAGGCCCAGAGACATGGGGCCCCTCCCACCCTGGCCACGGACTCACTTAGTCCCCCAGCCTACTCGTGGCTGTTGCCAGTAAGAATGTCAGCTTCCTTGCACGAGAGCAGAGTCAGGATGGTCAGCGGAGGTTTCTGGAAGGGGGTGCCTGGGCGGGGTCTGGAGGAAGGCTCCTGAAAGGTACCTGGCCATTCCCTCAGCCTCTTCTCCCCCTACTCCACCCCCCCCCCAGCCTTCTGGGCTATAACCCCCAGCCTTTGGCTGAAGAACAGGAGAGAGGGCCTTCTCGGTCCAGGCCAGCAGCTGTCCTGTCCAGCCTGGGTCAGCCAAGAGCTTGGTTTCCCTGCCAATACCCTTGCTCAGGATGGTGACCTCTGGCCTCTGTCCACCCACCGATGAGCTCAGCATTGCACCTGTGCCTCGTGAGGTCTGACAACCAGGGAAAGGCCAAACTGCCTTTAAGCAGGAAATGGCCAGAGCGGATGCAGTGTGACCTGAAGTCCAAATCTGACCAGTCCAGCATGGCCCCCTGCTGCTTTTGTCCCATAGCCCAGGCTGCCAATATCCCCCAGAGTGGCTCTCTCCTCTGTCTCCCACGACCCCTAGCCTGCGGCTTCTGGCCCTCCTCCTGGTTGCTTCTTGCAGCTCATCTTAACCTCCAGACAGACCTCTCTGCTGGCCAAAGCTGCGCCCTTCTGGAGGGTAGAGAAGCCTGCCTTCCTCCTTCACCACAGCCTAGCCTGGGCCCTGGCGTGGAATGCCCTGGCCCGCTGCCCAGTGACTGGCCCATGGAGGGTCTTTTTTCTGTAAGGAGACAAGTTGCAATACTCTTCCCAAAGTGCCTGCCCTGACTGCAACCCAAGATCAGTGCTTCTAGTGAGAGGGACCTGGGTTCAAACCCCGAACTCAGCATCAGTCCCTTAACCTCTCAGCCTGTTTTATCTTTAAATGCAATACTTCTGTTGTTGTGGAAGTGTGGAGAGGGGCTGTCGGGCACTCAGCACAGATGGGCACAGGGTAGTGCCAAGGTTTCTAGAAGGCAACGATCTGTGTGGTCATCAACATCCCCATGGAATGTGACACAGGGAAAAATAAAACCCTGGCTGCCGCGGGAGCCTACGGGCTTCCCCGAGCTTGGCTCCTCAGGGGCCCCTCCCTGTGTCTTCCCAGGCATTGTCCCAGAGCCACCCTTCAGGGATCCAGCCCCACACCCAGCTCCAGCTGCCCGCGTGGCTGAGCCGTCCGGCGGCCTCCCTGCTGACTGAGGTGAGGTCAGCCGGCCTAGAAGAGGTGGCGCCTTGGCCTGAGGTGGGCTCTGGGAGGGCAGAGCCCTGTGCGTGACAGGCAGGCTGCTACTAGATGGCTGATGTGGGGGCAGGAGGTTACACATTTCTGTATGTTGGTGGCCAAACACCAGTGTTCCCCAGGGTACAGCCAGGGGTTCTAGGGGCCAGGCTGGCAGGGAGTGAACACCAGGGTCATGGTGATGAGTCCCTGGAGGTCAGCCCGTGCTTAGCAGTCGGCCTGGAAGGCCCTCCAAGCGTTGACCGGGCCTTTCTCCGCAGCTACTGCAGTTTGATCCCAGCCGGCGCCTGGGCACTGGAGAAGGCGGCGTCAACAGACTCAAGTCCCACCCCTTTTTCAGTACAGTCCAGTGGAGCAAACTGGTGGGGTAAGGGGGTGGAGTGGGCGATGGAAGCAGCTGGACTGACCTGGACCTCCTCTCTCTGCCCATCGCCCAGAGCTGGCCCCTCTGCTCAGTGGCCCGCAGCAAAGAACGCAAGGCCGCTGCCTTTCCTGCTCTGCGCCTCAGAATAATCATCGCCACTGCCCGGGAGGGGCCAAGGGGGCTCCTGGGCAGCTCTGGGAGAAACCCTTTCTAGGCACTGCTGAGGGGGAGGGACAGGACGGCTCAGACCCCTCCACCCATCCGTCAGCAGATACCTGCTGAGTGCACACCCTGAGCCTTGGATGCAGACCTGTGTGGTTAAAGGGTGCCTTCTGTCACGTGAGCGCTGAACTACTGACCACCTGCTGAGCCGACCTTCAGGTTCTGTGACTCGCTACCTGCCACGTTGTGCCCCACTTGGGATGTCTCTGGAGACTTACCTCAGGATACTGGTTCACTGCTGAGTGGACTCAAACCAGGGCTGCCCTGGCTGGTATCTTAGCCGTGTAACTAGTGGGCCTCTTCTATCAGAGGCTACTCCTGCAGGGGTGGGGAGGCTGGGGAAGAGGGAAGATGTCTGTAGGGGCATGGAGTGTGGCGGGGCACACGGTGGTCCACTCCCCGCCCCGCCATACCCCCATCTTGTCATTTCAGACTCTGAAGAGCAAAAGGAAGAGGGGGAAGGAAAATAAGGATCAGGAATGAGGAGAGGGAGGAATGCCAATTAGAGCAAGGTTGGAAGCAGAATAAAGAGCTCCCTGGCCAGCTAGCCCAGTGGGTGGAGGGGAAGGGGAGCCTGTCCCCCCCACCCCGGGCCTGAGAGGAGACCACGGTTCAGCCTCCAGGCTGAAGCTGCTAAGACAAGTTGAACCCATTAGGATTCCCTTGTCTGGCTTTCATCCTGTTTACCATTTTGCATTTTACTCAATTCATTGCCTACTGTGACTTCACCCCCTTTTGAAATGAATCACAAAACATACACAATGATTACCCAAGCTTTTGGCCAGAAACAAAATGTTTCGGGTCTCTGAAGAGCTGGGGTAAGTAGTTAGCCCCAAAGACAAACCCCTCGGGTTTGGGGGTCTTTTTCCTCCCAGGGCTCACCCTGTCACAGGGATGTGGAACCTAAGAAACCAGACCAACTCCTTGCCTCTAGTGTGTCTGCAACACCACTAGGTGGCGCCTCTGACACTATCTCGGTCTGACTGGATGGAGGGGTCGGGAGGGGGGAACTGTGTTGTGAAGGTGACTTGGGGGTAAAGAGGACATGGGGAGGGATAGCCTGGTATGGTCCTGGTTTCTCGGGGGATTGCACATCCTCCTTAGCCCAATAAAGCCTGATGTTGCCTATGTTGTTCTTGCCTCATTAATGCAATGAGAGCCACCTGCCGGGAGGGGAAATTGGAAGGCTCCCCCAGAGAAGCTCATGATAGTAGTGAGCTCGGAGTCCAGGAGTAGGAAGCAGGGCTGGTGGTGGGCATGGCATGTCAGCCTGTGTTCTGCAGAACAGCTTTGAGCCCAAGGGGAAGTGATGGCATGTAGAGGTCACTGGGTCCTGGGAAATAAAAGGATGTCTTGGAAGAGGGTCCTGATGCCTGGAGGGGAATAGTTTGATCCTAACAGTGACCCCTTGAGACAGAAGGTGGCTCCTGTTTAAAGAAGTTAACAGCAGGACCTGGTCAGAGCCAGTGGAGCCTATTCTTGTCTGTGTCCCTTTTGCTACACTCCTTAAGGCAGGGCAGGCCACCTCCAACCACTGCTGCGTAAGTATGAGTCGTTCTGGAACTTCTGGGCCTCACCCATGCAATAAACACTGTGCATGTACTTTGCTAGGCCCTAAGTTCTGAGTTCTGTGGTCCCAGCCCTTATGAGGTTTACAGTCTATCTCCTTTTGATAAAATAGGGATAATACCACCCTTGTAGGTTTATTAATTAAAGCATCTGGCATAGCATCATGTCCTGGACCTAACAGAAAATTCTAATTCCTTTCATTGAACCCAATT
The DNA here is from genome assembly GCF_036850765.1 of Saccopteryx bilineata. NCBI lineage: Eukaryota > Metazoa > Chordata > Mammalia > Chiroptera > Emballonuridae > Saccopteryx > Saccopteryx bilineata. The sequence goes on from NC_089493.1 coordinate 26,831,908, forward strand.
TTTTTTTCCTACCTCCTAACTTTAGATCTTCCCTCTGGGAGCCACTTTGTTCCTGTGACAGACCTTCATACAGAGATGGCAAGATCAGCAGGCAGGGACTGTGTGGCAAGACCAGGCTGTATGTAAGTCTGGAAGCCATCACGAGCCTGTCACCTGGAGTCAGTCTAGGTCAGCACCCAACTGTCCACCCTTCCGCACAGGCCACTGCTCCTGGGAGCTCATCTATGCTCATCTGTTCTTATTGACCTTGAGCATCTTGGTACACATGTGGCAATCAATTCCAAAATGTGAAAATTAAAGTGTTGTCCCACGTCTCCCCAATCCATCCCAGAAATAGAGCAAGCCCCCCAAAAATGCAAGTGTGTTAGTATTTGAAGGGGCTTCTCAAAGGCGGGAACCAGTCAAGACTATTGCTTGCCAGCTCAAGGGGCCCGTCCGTCAGCAGGAAGCCAGGGCACTGTCCTGGCTGGCAGACGACCACAGTTCCATTTTCTGTCAAATTAGTACCATGTTCACTTATTTCAAAAGTTGGATTGATATCACTGGGTAAGCAGAGGGACATGTGGCTTCCAATGCAAACAATCAGTGCTGGAGACATAACCTCAGTAACCAAAGGAACACAGAAGCAGCAGGAACCCTCTTTGAGAACATTTGCCCTTTAATTTGCATTTAAAATCAGTTTCTTTAAATATTTCAGTTACAAGTTCTGAATAGTGAAGACATAGATGCTGCAGGCACTCAGTATTGGCTCCATCCCTTCCCCCCACCCCATCCCCCAGACCCTGCTTCTTCGCTGGGGACACAAATGGGCACTCTGCACTAAGTAAATGGCTTCCCGTGTCAGGTGTCAGCAGCCTCAGGCCGGAATGCAGCTGGATTCAAAGCAATGAAGCCTGGTAGCTTTCAAGACGAGACGTGTGCATTTAAGCATGTTCCAAGGAATTCCCATGATTGTGCCCAGACCCAACAGCAGTACCTGAGAGGTGACACTGGTCACTTCCCCATGTACTAGCATCTTGGGGCTGGTTTCTACCACAGTCATCCTTCTAGACCTGCGCTCTGCAGAGAAAGAGCTGAGCAGGACACAGGAAGGAACAGAACTGCCTCCCCACCACGTGCATATACCAACAGAATCTAAAAGCTCTAGGGTCTGAGCCAGGCCACAGGAAGCCTCCCTCCCCCCGATTTCCACCAGGCTCCAGTGCATCCTCCACTGCTGTGATGTGCTAGAAGCTGCTCTAAATGAGAACAATGTGCTAGAATGGTTCCTAGCAACCTGGGAAGGTTGGCACAACCACAGCTGTGTGCCTGAGCCAGAGTGGGACTTCCTGGTGAGAGACTGTGACAGAGTGTGAGGGCAGGCCTGGTCCTGTTCCCTTGTTTACAATTTATGACCTCAGGGGGCATCTGCCCTCTCTCCCTCCACACTGCCAACATCTCCCACCCCTCCCCAGGTCCCCTGGCCTGTGCTTCCTGGAAGAGGTAGAAGAGGCTTCTTGAAGTCAATGACAGCTGAGACAAGGTGCATGTAAGCAGCAAAGCAGCACCTCTTGGCCGTGGTCAATGCCTCCACACAGGTGGTTGAACCAAGTGAGAATGCGCACAGCCAGGCCAGAGGCTGCCCTGAGCTTGGGAGGCACAGCACCCTCCTAGGCAGCTCTGGAGAAGATACTTTCAAAAGACTGAAAATCACATGGTCCCCAGTGGTTTCCCTATAGTATGCTGGCACAGGGGAGAAGCAAAAGGACCTCTGCAGAGGGCTAATGGAAGAAAGGCAGGCTATTAATGAGCATCCATTAAGGCTCTCTCTCTCTCAAGCCTAATGAAATAAGATATTCGAGGTTGAGAGGGGTGCAGAGAGGGAGAGAGCCTGGCAGGAACACCAAGAAAAGGCCTGCGACTGCTGGTTACATAGTGCCCTGGCTTCCTTGTCTGAGGCCAACAGCATGTGCCTGTCGCCAGGCTAACCCGGGATCCACATGGGGGCAGGGAGAAGACTGGTTTTCAGTTCCTGCATGGTCAATATGTTGGGTGTGTGACTTCCTCCTAAAGGTCTAGTAGGAGGATTCTGGGATCCTCTACCGCTGCCTTGATTTTGCGGAGGAAAGTCACCGCCTCTCTGCCATCGATCAACCGGTGATCATACGTCAGTGCCACGAACATCATGGGCCGCACCTCCACCTACAGAGATGAGAAGTTTACAGATTTGTCTGCCGTAGAGAAAAAGCCCCGATAGAGTGAGGAAATGAGAAAAGCACAACCCATAGGCAAGTTCCCAGTTCCTTTCCTGTTGATGTTGCTTCTAGATACAATATTTTCAGACTAAGCCTTATCCTTAGCATAAAGCTCCCTCATGTCCCCCACTCAGGAACAAAGCTTAACCAAGAAAACAGAAGTCTCCTCACAACTGCCTTTTTAAACATGCTCTGCCCGTTGTTTTATTTATTGATTTTTAAGAGACAGAAATTTCTATTTGTTGTTCCATTTATTTATGCATTTATTGGTTGATTCTTGTGTGTGCCCTGACTGGGGATCAAACCCACAACCTTGGCTATCGGGACAATGCTCTAACTGGCCAGAGCGTGCCTATTCGTCTGTTTTCTATAGGAAAACTTTCCCCTTTGGTTCTGGCTGCTGTAGTTACTTTCTTAGGGTTATAATTTAAATAAAAATTTAAGCTTGTGGTCCACAGTCCTGGCCGGATAACTCGGTTCGTTAAAGCACTGACCCCAATGTTCCAAGATTGCGGGTTCAATCCCCAGTCAGGGCACACAGAAGAATCAACCAATGTCAAACAACAAATCAATTTTTTTTCTTTCTCTCCCTTTCTTTCTAAAAGCAATAAATTAAAAAAAAAAAAAACCTGGGTCGGCAAATTCTCTGAAATTATAAGCAAAGTTGGGTGTGTGAGCATTATCAGAGAAGACCTACCATTTTTCAAAATCACAAAGGAGTTCATGACCCAAAAAGGTTCTAAACACAGTCCCAGAAAACCTTTCTTACGGACATGTCTTCCAGGACAGGCCCCCCCCCTTGATTTTTATCCCCGAACTTCCAGGGGACCTCTAAGCTTTATCCTACACTTGGCAGCTCATAAATCTCTCCTGCATTGTTACCCTCTGCTTCCCAGGGCAAGGGCCAGGTCTCCGACAGTATCCCCACTCCTCACCGCAGTGTTTGCACCCGCTGGTCCCTGGATGGACCCGCCAAACTGTCATGCCACACAAGAGTGAAGCACCCGATGTTGCCTGAAGGCTACAGACCCCGACAGCACCCAGAGAATGAAGCCTGCTGAGCGCCCAGCACGAGGGAGTGAGCTTCTCAGCTCACTGCTCCTTAAACTTTAATGGGCGCAGCAGCATCTGCAGCCTCTGCTTCAACAGGTCCGGATGGAGGCCCAAGAATTTTGCATTTCTAGTAAGTTCCCCGATGATGTTTATCCACACACCACAATTTAAGAATCAGTTCCTTAGCTATTAATTAGGAAGTAGGAGATGAAATGTATGCCTGAAATTATAGTGAGTCTTTTATAATTAGCATCGAGTTTGATTTCCCTCCCATCGCCTAGCCCCTAGGACACTAACAGTGATGGTTCTTACCTTGCCCCCCACGGCTACCGGCCTATCAAAGATGGCGTGCATGCCCAGGATGGCAGACTGAGGGGGGTTGATGATGGGTGTTCCAAAGAGGGAGCCAAAAACGCCTCCGTTGCTGATGGTGAAAGTACCACCATCCATATCTTCAATGGCAAGTTCATTCTTCCGGGCCTATAAACAGATTTCATAGTTGAAAAATAAGGTCATTTGAGCTTTCTTCACCTAAAGGAAGTCCCGAAGGCTCTTAACGAAAATCAACAGTCCAAGCTCTAGCTTCAACATGAGAGCCGTAGGCGGCACTGCCAAAAACATGAAAGTTGTTCGGCTAAAGTGCCGGTGACTGGCGCTCCTGCGGAGGACAGGCACACGCCTTCAGGCCCTTTCCTTCTCCAGCAGGTCTCACCTGCTGAGATCTTCAGTCTAAGCACATGCTAAGCGGTCAGTGAGCTGCCTGCCAGCCTGTGGGTGGGTGGCCGTGCAGTCCGCAGGGACCCCAGGGAGGCTCCAGCTCCTGAGCACTGCTTCCTAGTCACCCCACCTTCCCCGGCCTCTTCCCTCACTGCCCAGCAGCTGACACGCGTGCTGCGTTCTACTTTACCTTCTCTCCCAGTTCATTGATAGTCCGCTCAATGTCCGCGTAATTCATGGTCTCCACATTCCTGATGACGGGAACCACCAGACCCTAATGAAAGCGCAAAGCTGTCTTCAGTTGCAGATTAACAGTGAGTGCCCTTTACAGTTTACAACTCCATTCATTAAGTCAACGGTCTCCCCTCCCCAGAATATCTTAATGTGATGAACAGAGTCTAAAATGTTTAGGCTTGACATTAAAAGAATGTGGTATGATCTAAAACAGGTTACTCTTTTCCTAACTCCCTTCTAAAAAGACAATTACAGACATGACTTATGCCAAGGTGTCTGCTGCTTCACACAAATAAAACCGAGCCCCCCAGCTCCTGCCCCAGCATACCCGTGGGGTGGCCACCGCAACACTGATGTCAATATAATCCCTATACACCACCTCTTTGGTTGCATCGTCAATCACTACGAGAGAAAAAACACATGTCATATACAACTCCCGGGGCCTAGGCTAATGACGCAGTATTTGCATTAACAGAGTAAAAATCCACAGTGCGTGGTACCGTGTGGGCTGAGCAACCAGCATGGAAAGCACTGCATTACAGGCGGCAAAGTGCTCTTACTCCCATGCTCCCCGGTCATAACCTCTCCCAGGTGCCCTACTGTGCCCAAGCGCCTGAGCACAGGAGCCTCCGTTTCTCTGGCAGCCCCCAGAACGGCTCAATACACTGGCGCTCATACGTAAGGACGCAGGAAGTTCCTGTTAACGAGCTCTTCCTTAGCTAGGTTTTAAAAGTGGTTCTAAAAAGGCAAATTAGCAAAGGGGGCGGGAGGTGCTGCCCACTCACACAAAGGGGGCAAGGCAGGAGGGAAGGCTCTTTCTAGGAGGCTCAGGAGGAGACAGGGGTCTGGCTTTAATGTTGCAGCTTGAGATAGCAAAGAGCAGCTGAAAACTTAGGTCTAGTACTCATGAAAAAATACAGGCTTGAGAATCTTTTCCACAGCATGTATACATTGTCTTGTTAGATAAAGACACCCAGGAAAGGAGTGTAAAGTAACAAAGAGGCCAGGAGAACTCAGAAATGTCTACATGTACGGGCGGGCAGGAAGATAGAGAGAGCCCACCAGGAAGCAGGAGAAAAATGGAAGAAACCAGGAGATACATATATGAGCAAAACAAAGACCTTCTGTCTACCCAGAGCATATCATGTGATGGAAGGGAGCAGGGCTTTATCTCTAGGGGCCCCGGCACTGCTGAGGGTGGCACAGGTGTCCGTGTCATCTCCCCTCTCCAGTCTTCCAGGGAACAGAGAAGTGTCTCAATAGGTCAACATTTCAAAGACATAGGTGAGTAAAACAAGAAAAATGAGCACTAAGTCCATGAAAGAGGGGCCAAACCCAAGGCCTCCCAATGAGGCCCATCAACCAGAAATCAAAGGTCACCCTGGAGCCTACGCCACGTGCAGAAGTCAGGCCTCACGACAGCAGACCGTTAGGAAGGGCGGTGCTAGACAGGACATGTGCTTCCACCCAGACACGAGAAGCCTGAAGAGCTGAGCTGGCCAAGCACTCCCAAGCTATGCACTGGGAAGGGAAACCATTCTGTCCCTTTAATGGGGACAAAGTCATTGTGATACTATTTTACAAAGGCGGATCAAGAAATGCCTGGGCAAGACACTCACGTTTTCACAGGTATAAAATGAAGTCTTGGCCTGTTGACCCCATCTTTGTGTCTGAGTGTGGGAGCAGGTCTGTTCATGCACATCCTCCCAGGCCCTCGGCAATGCCGGCACAACTCACCTGCATTTACAACAGGCTGCTCCTGCAAGGCAAAGGCTGAGGCCTTCACAAAGGCCGACATGAAGCCCAGTTTGAGGTTATGTTTCTTCAGAAAAGCATCTTTGTGCCGGGCCCGCATCTCCTGGATGTTACTGCAAAAACACATTACAAAACAAACTGACTGAAAATGAAGCCTTGATTTTGGCTATTATGCTGGTTTCTAACTCCATGTACACAATTGGGTAAGCTTTTTCCCTCACTCTGTACCCTAAGTTCAAGTTTTGAAATAATCCACTAAAGGTCAATGCAATAACCTTTGTTCCTTTATAAAAATACCTGGATACAAAGGAATAAGGTCAAAACTATCTTTACGGTGGGCTGATCCCTATGCAAGCTCCTTCATACTCCAAAAGTCACTACTTCAGTGACAGATATCATAACAAGAGATCACACAGCAACCAACATCCTTGCCCCGGATGAGAAAGTGATTTCTAGCTACACTAATATCATGAGCTATCTACCCTAAAAAAAATTTTTTTAGAATAAAGTCTACTAAACAAGCAATATTATTTTTATTAGAATTATTTCCAAAAAACCATCAAACCTGACTATGACTTACTTGTGACATGCACTCTATTTCCTAATTAGTGACAACACCCCCCCCCAAAAAAAAACCCCACAAAAACTCCACAGGAATATGGGCTCTGGGTGAGCAAAAGCAGTCATAGATGGGAGGGTATAAAGCAGTGTTCTGGTAGGCTGATGGGAAAGTCAGGAGACTCATTCTTCATCTCCCCGGAGTTAGCAGTTCCAGGCACTTGCTCCTTCAAACAGGTGCCCCACCACATGTGAGGGTCAATGCTGGCCACAGAGATACAAAGAGAAGAAAGACACAGCCCTTGCCCTCAAGGGATCAGTTGAATGGATGTGGTTTCCTTAGTACTGAGAGAAGTGACCCTGGGTGAGCCTAGGCGTCTGAAGTCTGAGCAGCAGTGCCTGAGAAGCTCTGCAGCGGGACCAGCCTTTGTTCCTTCAGGACTGGTTTTTCTACGTGCACGTCACATACATACTGCAGTCAGTGGGAAATGGCCTTCCCATCACTTTGCTGAGGAAAACTTCAGTGTTTATCGGAATACAGTTCTGTGATGGAAATTGAATTTAACTTTATCTCAGGCCCAAATGCTCAGTTCCCCTATAATGGCCTAATTCGACATTAGCCTGAAAGATAAGATGATATAACTTGAACTCCCCCTTTCAGACCTTTTTTTAAAAAGGAAGTTTTCCTAGGGGGACTGATTGAGTTTAAATGTTTGTTTTCCTGAGTCTAACCTTATTTAGTGCTAGAATTACCACTCTAAAGACATTACTGGTTCCCAAGACACAAGAGCTGCAGAAGAGGGAAAGAGAAGTGATAAAACATCTCTGCTCTCAAAGCTGCCCCAACGCTGCTGTCTGGTCATTAAGTAGTTTCTATTTCAGAGCTCTGTCCTTGGAGGCAGAGGCTGGGACAACAGGGAGAGGAGAAGGTTTCTCAGAAAGGCCCCTATGGGTTAGCTGATCAGCACAAGACCCAAAGGGCATTCGATCTAAACCAGATTACTGACTGCAGCGAGACCCCAGGCCATCATTAAGTGACACCTCGGTCAGCTGCTAAAAGGAGATCCAACTATTACTCCTACTTTCCAGTCAAAGCTGTTGAGCCAACTGCCTCTTTCAAGTCCACAAATATTTACGTATTTTGTCTTAAGAAACTGGGTAGAATTTCAAAGTCCAATTCAATTTATTCACAATTTGGCCCTAATGCATTGAAACCTAAGCTGCAGACTTTGTGACTCATTAGTCAAGGTTCTTCCCTACTAGCTTGAATGATATCCAATCTTTTCAGGAAGCTTCACAACAAATGAATGACATCTAGTGAAACAGGGCTCTCCTCTGAGAACTCCACCAGAGTACACTGTCCAAGACCATTCCCTTCTCCATACTTTTCACATCCCTTTCAAAGGAAAACAAATTTCCCCAATAAAAAATAGACTAGCAGACTAAACACTGAGGACCAAAAGAAACAAAGAGATGACCTGAAGAACTGACGATTTACCCAGGGTTAAACAGAAACTCTTACCCCTGGCCTCCCACCCCTCCTCATGCATATTCCTCACAGCAGACTTCTCACATGTGTCTTGTACTTTCCTGTCTGTGTCAAGCCCACATTGCTAACAGCGCCTGGAATGATCTTTCTCCACTTGTTACCTGTGTCAAAATGCTAGTTGTTCTCTTTCTTTCTTTCTTTTTAGTGACAGAGTCAGATAGGGACAGGCAGGAAGGGAGAGAGATGAGAAGCACAGAGAGACAGATAGGGACAGGCAGGAAGGGAGAGAGATGAGAAGCACAGAGAGACAGATAGGGACAGGCAGGAAGGGAAAGAGATGAAAAGCACCAACCCTTTGCTGCAGCACCTTAGTTGTTCACCAACCGCTCTCTCATGTGTGCCCTGACTGGGGGGCTACAGCAGAGTGAGTGACCCCTTGCTCAAGCCAGCGACCTAGGGCTCAAGCCAGTGACCTTTGGGCTCAAGCTAGTGACCATGGGGTCATGTCCATGATCCCATGCTCAAGCTTGTGAGCCCATTGGGCTCAAGCTAGATGAGCCTGCACTCAGGCCAGTGACCTCGGGGTTTCAAACCTGGGTCCTCCGCATCCCAGTCTGATGCTCTATCCACTCACTGCACCACCGCCTGGTCAAGCATGCTCTTTCTTCGAGCAAGCCTCTCTTGACCCACCGTCTCTACTTCTGCCCTCCATCTCAAAAACAAATTATCTAATTCTTTTGTACCCTTCTGATACTTGTTTTTCTAGATTTTACTTTGAGTTTATCCACATTAGACAGTAACTTCTAGAACAGTAGAAGCTCTTTTCACTCACTTTTGTACCTTCCTCATATACTTACAATATCTTGTACACAGTAAATGCTCAAAAAATATTAAATTTAACTACAGTATATTCTCGAGGGAGGGCAGTAAAAAGGGACAAATATATGGTGATGAAAAATGATCTGACTTCAGGTGATGGGCACACAATGCAATCAACAGTTCAAATGCTATAGAGATGTTTACCTGAGACCTATATACCTTTTTCTTTTTAAGATTTTACTTATTGATTTTTACAGAGAGAGAAGAGAGAGGGACGGGAAGCAAGAAGGATCAACTCATAGTTGCTTCACTTTGGTTGTTCATTGATTGACTGCTTGTCATATGTGCCTTGACTGGGCAAGTTCATGATTTCTAACTCGTGACCTCGGCATTCCAGGTCAACACTCTATCCACTGTGCCACCACAGACCAGGCTAGACCTATGTACTCTTATTGATCAATGTCATCCCATTAAATTTAATTTCTAAATTTAAAAATAAATTTAACTACATTCTCTTCTCTAAAGTGCTGGTAGTTGTAAACATCAAAATCTTGAAGAAAAGAGGTGAATCAACAATTAGCTTACTACAGAAATGAGTATATAGTAAGTCCTCACTTAACAGTGTTAGGTATTAACATTGGTAGGTTCTGTGACTTTAAGCCAAATGATATATAAAGACACCAATGTTACCATAGGCTAATTAATACAAATAAGAACTAAGTCCCTATGGCACCTCAACATTATAACAAAACAACATTATTTGAGGACCAACCATACTGAATTAGTCCTTTTAGTTAATATCCTGAGGTTTTCTTTTAAAAACACAACTTTTTCCTTCTCATCATCAGAGCTGGGAAAGATGAAAGTTAATACAAGCCTATGCCTTTTCACCCACACAATTCTGAGTCGCTTAGAAACATACATAAGGGACAGTCACCGTGAGAAAGAAGCAGGGAGGGTGCCCTGGCTCCGGGCACTGTCAAGTGCTTCTCCTTCCCAGTGGGCAGGCCTCGGCATAGCCTTCTTGGCCTGGTTGCCCTACCTCTACTTGGCAACTCAACACTAGTCATCAGAGTTCAAGACTATTGCCAATCTCATTTATCAGAAATCACAAGATTTAGGTGAGGACTGGGGCAATTTCAAGTACTCTCCAAGAAAAGGGGAACGGAAATAAGAGGATTAGAGCTCTCACCTCATGTCAATCTCGTTGAAAGTTGTCAGCATTGCACACGTATTCTGGGCTTCCTTCAGACGCTGAGCAATACGCTGCCGCATCCTGTTCATCTTCTCCTGAAAGTCCAAGTGGGACAAGTACTGACAAGCTAGGTCTCTTTGGATCAAGCACTCCCCACCTGGTCCATTTCATCCCCTTGCCAGGTGTGGGGGGGGTCAGGACTATTAAGATCTAAGTACAGCCCTGGCCAGGTAGCTCAGTTGGTTATAGTGTCATCTCAATACACCAAGGTTGCAGGTTCTATCCCCAGTCAGGGCACATGCAAGACTCAACTAATGAATGCATAAATCAGTGGAATAACAGATCAATGTCTCCCCCACCCCAAATCAATAAATAAAAAAATAAAATAAGCTCTGGCTAGATAGCTTGATTTGTTAGAACACCATCCTGAAGCACACAAGTTGCAAGTTGAACCCCTGGTCAGGGCACACACAGGAACAGATCAGTGTTCTCTCTCTCTCCCCCCAGCCCACTAAAATAAGTAAACAAAAATAAAAATAAAAATCTAAGTACAATGAGAGCCCTAGGCTTCCTCTTTCCTGTGGTCTTGCTTCTCTGAGCATAAAAACGAGGAAACAAACAAAACTACTCATATGCACCTGAAGTTTAACCAAGAAAGGAGGTCCAGGAAATGGTTTGATTTAAAAAAAACAATTTATGAAAAGGAAGAGTGTGGTATAGGGCTAGTCGGCCCAGGGATCACTATAGAAAAGGCAATTTCTAGTGTTAAAGACTTGCATGAGAATAGCTACTTGTGGGATGGAAACTCACAAGCAATAAACTTTAGAGGCTGTAGTATTTTTAGGAGGTAATCTCAGGCAGGGGAACCCACACTCTTGACCATACTTCCTTGAGGTTTTATGTCTGCCCCTGACGGATACTGTGTAGCCCTCAGCTAGGTATCCCGGAAGTGTAGGAACAGAGCTCACTAAACCACCTCTCTGAAGTGTGTTAATGCACCCCCCCCACACAATACCAATAAGTTACCATCCCTGCAAATATTTTACTCACCCAAGACATTTCAGTGGTAGCATAACATACTAGGGAAAACCACTGGACAAGTGCTCACTCAGGTCCTAGTCCTATCATTTGAAAGCTCGTGACTATGAACAAGTTTCCCTGTCAAGGCCAAGAAAATAAGCAGCCAGCCCTTCAAAGGTAGGCACCAGCATCCCCACACTCCACTAAACTCAAGAGCAGTCCCTCTGCCTCTCTCCTGGAATGGTCCTCAGAGGCGTACCCGATGTTCTGAACGCAGACCAGCTCCCGGCTCGGCTACTGGACGAGCAGCAGTGGGTTTCACTGCAGACACTGAAAACGAAGAGAGGGGGTACAGCTGCATCAGAAAACGAAAGGAACCTTTACTGAGTATGTATGGTGCTTTCAGACTGTACTGTCACGTAATCGTCAAGATATTCTGAGGCACATTAGTCCCATTCCCACTTCACAAAGGAACAGTTAAGTAGTTAAGTAACTAGCCAAGTCACACAGCTATAAACAGAAAGCAGGGATGCACTCAGGTGTTCGGATACAAAGTCTAGCGTTCTTTCTACAGAGTAGCCAACAGAGCCTGCTCAGAGCTATGATTAGTCTCAGACTTTGCCCTGTGAAGAAACAGGACATTAGAAGAGATTGTTCTTCTCCCACATAAAGACAGGTGGGAAGTGGAGGCTCACCTGGTTTGCTGGCAGGAGGTTGGGAGGGCGAGGGCACTGGTGGCATCTGAGTGGGGATGGATGCTGCAGGGGGAGGAGGAACTGCTGGTGCTGCAGGTTCTGCTTTTGGGGCCGCGGCAGCAGGGGCTTCAGCTGGCTTGGCCTTTGCAGGAGCGGCTGAAAAACAAGAAAAAAAAAAAGCCATTGGCACTTTCTGGAACAGGAAGCAACCAAATCACAGATACTAAGCAGAATTTAGCAGTAAAAGCTCTGTCTAATCAACAAATGCTCACTGGGTATTTGCTATATAGTAAGGCACTAAGAGACAATAAAATAAGGCACCATTCTTCAATTCCCTAGGGCTCCTAGATGCCCCACCTCAGATTAACTGAATTCAGCTGCCTTCCTAATTTCACAAATATCTACTGATCACCATATTTAGCAAGTACCTACTAAGCCCATGGAAATGTAAACTTCCATGCAAAAAAACAACAAAAACCTAGGCCATTTAAGATGTTCAAAACATACATAAAAATAACCTACTTCTAGTCACGTAATACTAATAGTCTCATCTTTAATTTTAACATCACATCACATGTGGCATGATATTAACTATTAAAAAACAAAAGGCCCTGGCCAACTGGCTCAGTGGATAGAACGTTGGCCTGGTGTACGGACGTTCCAGGTTCGATTCCTAGTCAGGGAACACATGAGAAGCGACCACCTGCTTCTCTCCCCATCCCTCTCCCGCAGCCAGTGGCTTGACTGGTTCAAGCATCAGCCCCGGGCACTGAGGATAGCTAGGTTGGTCAGAGCATGTTAGATTCAAGTACCAGCCCCAGACAGGGATTGCCAGGTGGATCCCAGTCGGGGCACATGTGGAAGTCTGTCTCATAATCTCCCCTTTTCTCACTTAAAAAAAAAAAAAAAAAAAAAACTTAAATAATCAAAGGCTCATTTAGACTTAAAAGTTCAAAGCATTTCAACTAGGTCACAGTGGTCGGCAAACTCATTAGTCAACAGAGCCAAATATCAACAGTACAATGATTGAAATTTCTTTTGAAAGCCAAATATTTTAAACTTAAACTATATAGGTAGGCACATTCCTTATTGAGGTAGCGCCCGTACATGGTATTCTGTGGAAGAGCCACACTCAAGGGGCCAAAGAGCTGCATGTGGCTCGTGAGCCGTGGTTTGCCAACCAGGGATCTAGGATGGCTCATAAACCAAGTGGTCAAGGCCCTGGCCGGTTGGCTCAGCGGTAGAGCGTCGGCCTGGCGTGCAGGGGACCTGGGTTCGATTCCCGGCCAGGGCACATAGGAGAAGTGCCCATTTGCTTCTCCACACCCCCCTCCTTCCTCTCTGTCTCTCTCTTCCCCTCCCGCAGCCAAGGCTCCATTGGAGCAAAGATGGCCCGGGCACTGGGGATGGCTCCTTGGCTTCTGCCCCAGGCGCTAGAGTGGCTCTGGTCGCGCGGCAGAGCATCGCCCCCGGGGTGGGCAGAGCGTCGCCCCCTGGTGGGCAGAGCGTCACCCTTGGTGGGCATGCCGGGTGGATCCCGGTCGGGTGCATGCGGGAGTCTGTCTGACTGTCTCTCCCCATTTCCAGCTTCAGAAAAATACAAAAAAAAAAAAAAAAACCCACAAAAAAAACCCCCAAGTGGTCAAGTAATAAATTCACAAGGTCAATTAGATCCTTATTTTGATTTTACCCATCTAGACATTATATCTGGTTTCATATTTAAATTAGAACTCATTTTAAGGAATAAATGATCAGAAGGTGGAAATCTTTAACTGAAGATTCAATCTTCTTCCTTAGCTCTCTACTGCACATTCTTTCTATTCTGGGCTTCCATAGACCCCTGATCAATTTCAATGATTCAACCTGCCACATCTATACTATATAGTTTAACTATGAGAAAGAAAGAAACTTTAGTAGTCAGAGCATTTAACTGAGAATCAGAAAAACATACTTTCTTTTCTATTCTCTAATACTGACTGTAAGGTCCAGTTCAAATTCATTTCCTTAATTCCCATTTCTTCCCAAGAGAAATACCAACCCTCCCTACACTACACTGAATTCTCTATAATACATACCACGAAATATTGCTTCTTCTCACTTTAGAACACTGGCTCTCAGCCCTGGCTGTGTATCCAACTCACTTGGAGAGCAGTAAACACACACACACACACACCACTCTAATAGATAACCAAGACCTTATAACCCCAGATTTAATATATCAGAATCCCTGGACCATGGAGATTAGGCATCTGTATTATTTTTAAAGTCACCCTGTGATTCTGATGCCAGGACTATGAAGAAAAAAAAAATCACTGTCTTTAGAATCTTCTTGATTTTATCGTATCTTTAAGGTCCACCATAAGAAACATACATGGAAAGAACAGAGTATTATCAGGTTTATTTTTTTTAAATTTATTTTATTTATTCACTTTAGAGAGGAGACAGAGAGAGAGAGAGAGAGAGAGAGAGAGAGAGAGGAGAGACAGGGGGGAGGAGCTGGAAGCATCAACTCTCATGTGCCTTGACCAGGCAAGCCCAGGGTTTTGAACCAGCGACCTTAGCATTTCCAGGTTGACGCTTTATCCACTACGCCACCACAGGTCAGGCTATCAGGTTTATTTTAATACCCCTTTCTTCTAGAACTTGGCATTTAAAGTTCACATTATACAAATACCCTTCTTATTCCTTCAACTAAGGCAATAATTTGGCTGGAATGCCCAATTGTCTCTGAAGTATCAATGAATTAGTACATTATGCTCAGCTCCTATTCCAAGGGGCAATGCGAACACCTTGACCACCAAGAGAACTTTACCGGCAGTTTTCCTGAGTGTGAAAAGAGGAGTGCCCCCTTCTACTTTTCCTCCATCAGGTACCAAGAGAGCTTCGATAACGCCACTTGCCGGTGATGGAACCTGCACGGAAGTCTGGAAAAGAAAGACAGATGGAGAAAGAGTCCAAATTTTTGCTCAGCATTAGAGAATTGTATATAATTTCAAATATGAGTCACAGAGGTTATAACATAATATATGTAAGACCATGTACATAGAAACAGCAGGGCCACACTTTCAGAATAGGAGTATGACAAGTCTATATATACTATTGTAAAGATTCACCCTTTTTGTCCTTTCTCAGAAACTACATTAGAGCAACATTCAGTTCATGTGTTTCCAGGTGATACTTGAAAGACAACTGGCAATAAATCGCGTGTGCGCCCACACACGAAGCACTACAATACTACTATATACACCTAGAACAGTGATTTTCACTGGTGTGCCACAAGAATTTTTTTTTTTTTTACAGAGACAGAGAGAGAGTCAGAGAGAGGGATAGACAGGGACAGACAGAGAGGAATGGAGAGATGAGAAGCATCAATCATTAGTTTTTTCGCTGTGTGCTGCAACATCTTAGTTGTTCATTGATTGCTTTCTCATATGTACCTTGACTGCGGGCCTTCAGCAGACTGAGCAACCCCTTGCTTGAGCCAGCAACCTTGGGCTCAAGCTGGTGAGCTTTTTTTTTTGCTCAAACCAGATGAGCCTGCGCTCAAGCTGGTGACCTTGGGGTCTCGAACCTGGGTCTCCCGCATCCCAGTCTGGCGCTCTATCCACTGCGCCACTGCCTGGTCAGGCCCACAAGAATTTTTAAAACATGCAGTACCTGACAATTTAGAGCACTGACCTCTTTTTCCTCAAACTGTCAAATAAAAAAATGACAACAGCCAACACAACAACCATCAGTGTGAATGAATCAAAATTATACCAATTTTTTTGTCAGACTGGCAAAAAATATATTTTTAGTGTGCTGCAGAATCCTAGTAATTAGTTTACGTGTGCCATGAGATGAAAAAGATTGAGAATCGCTGACCTATAACAATCTAAACTTAAACTTTTAAAGCTTTTTTTTAAATGAACTATTTCATCATTTTTAAAACTATGTTTACAGCCACTTAAAAATTATCTTTAAACAACAGTTAAGTCCCTGGTCCTTTCATTAGGTTAAGAAACAAAGGAGAGCCTGGCCTGTGGTGGCGCAGTGGATAAAGCATCGACCTGGAATGCTGAGGTCACCGGTTCAAAACCCTGGGCTTACCTGGTCAAGGCACATATGGGAGTTGATGCTTCCTGCTCCTCTCCCTTCTCTCTCTCTCTCTCTCTCTCTCTCTCCCCCCCCCCACCTCTCTAAATTGAATGAAATCTTAAAACTATAAAAAAAGAAAAAAGAAAAGAAACCAAAGGGAGACCATACAAAATTGGCACTGGTATAAGAGAATCCTACCTTGTCAGTTTCAATCTCACAAACCACTTCATCTTCTGCAACTGTGTCTCCAACAGCTGAAAAGATAATCAAAGGCTACCTGTCAGGGGGGGCTCCAGTAGCCACAAAATCCCCTTTGGCAGGTATAAGACCCCTTTCCTATAGGACCAGGAGAAAGTACACCACGTGTAAAGAAAGGGTGGAGCCATAGGTTCCGATTATCATGGGGTGGGGGTTAAGAGGGGACGTTTAGAAAGTATTTAAACTTAAGAATTGAGAGGGCACTGATCTCACCTTTCTCCCACCTGACATCCCCTTCTGTGACAGATTCTGCAAACGCGGGGGTTTTGACTGTAATCACATCATCCTCTAGGAAAAGAGCAAAAAGAAAATTACACATAGTCTACGTATTTTTTTCCTTTTAAATTTTTTCCTTTAATTAAACTCAGACAATTGTTGCTCTTCCCATTAAAACTCCATTCCCAAGAAGGCGGGGAGCTGAGGGCAGGTACTTACTGCACACAGCCGTAGTTCTGAAGAAGCGAACACTGAAGACATTACTATTGTTAATGCTACAAAAGAAACATAAAAGTAAACTCCTTCAGCAAGAGAATCACTCACATTATAGGCACCACGGATCACCGTCCCTTTATATCCGTGATTCCTGACCAGGGGTGCACACCAGACACTGTCAGGCCCCATCCCCACGGATTCTGACTTGGCAGGTTTACAGATCATGGAGGACTTGCACGCCCTAAGTAGGCAGCTCATGTGTGAGTCTAGGACCCTATTCTGCAGTGAAATGCCAGCTTTCACAAAATACTCATACTGATTCTTTAAAAAAAAAAAAAGAAAGCATCTTGGTCCTTTGCACATCACCAAAAGAACTTAGCTTTCTGATTAGGTTTTTTTTCTTAATTAAATCCAAGTAAGATAAATTGCATGCCCTTGCGATACATGCAACTGTTCCAAATACAATGAAATTTTTGTCCACGATTGCAGATATTAGATTAAATAAAGCAGCTAGGTGAGACAGTTAACTCAGAAATAAAACAAGGTATTATTACACACCACACCACCCCCACAAAAAATAAACCTCATAAGGTATTTCCAGTGGTCGGAAAACTCGTCAACAGAGCCAAATATCAACAGTATCACAATTGAAATTTCTTTTGAGGGCCAAATTTTTTAAACTTAAACTATGTAGGTAGGTACATTCCTTATCGAGGTAGCGCCCGCACGTGGTATTTTGTGGAAGAGCCACACTCAAGGGGCCAAAGAGCCGCATGTGGCTCACGAGCCGCAGTTTGAGAACCAGGGTTTTGGACTCATTAAAGAGGAACCTCAAAAGAATAAGGCATTTTTTGATATGGCGCTAACTTTAAATAATGTAAACCAGAGAATGATGTCACTCTGCCTACAGGAAAGGGTTGACAGTGGTTACCTCTGGAGAGTAGGAGATGTAGGTATTACGGTATCTATGGCTATCTGTTACATACATGCACATGTTGAGTGATTTGGACTGATGGGGACTTTCACTTTCTATATTTCAGGACTGTTTGAATAGTGTATATCAAGCACTTTGATAATAGGAATGTAAAACATTTAAGTTGCCTTTTGGTATTTTTATCTTTATTACTGGGTTGTTGTGGGGTTTTTTTTCCTTTATGTCAAAATAACAACAAGGTCTACGTACAATCAAGGAGAAAAATACAGAACACAAAGTGTTCTGTGTAAAGTGTATAACCATGTGTAAGTCCATGGTCATGGGCAGGAATCAATGCGCACTGTGCAAATACAGAGACTGCTCTGAGAGGGCATCCCAGAACCTGGAGAACTGGCGGTCCCAGGGCAGAGGAGCCTGCCGGCGCTGGAGGACCAAGACAAGTCTTCTCATAGACACACTGTACTTCTGAACTACGTCAATGTACAACCTATTAAATAAAATCATAAAGCCAAAAATAGTTTTACACTAAAAGATCCTTTTAAATAAAGTGGGTACCTTAGTCATAGAAAAAATGCACAACACAGGAAATTATTAGATTAGGGTGATAGCCTAATTTAATATGTAATCTCACTGCTCAAAGTTAAAAGATTTTAAAAAATAATTTACTTTCAAATAGTTACTTGTATGTATTTATTGCATGGAGATTTGTGGTTGCCCCAATTTGAAACTGTAAATGAGTAGCACCTTTTTTTTTTTTTTTTTACAGGACAAAGACAGAGTCAGAAAGAGGGATAGATAGGGACAGACAGACAGGAACTGAGAGAGATGAGAAGCATCAATCATCAGGGTTTTGTTTTTTTTGTTTTTTTTTCTGAAGCTGGAAACGGGGAGAGACTGTCAGACAGACTCGCGCATGCGCCTGACTGGGATCCACCCCGGTACGCCCACCAGGGGGCGACGCTCTGCCCACCAGGGGGCGATGCTCTGCCCCTCCGGGCGTCGCTCTGTTGCGACCAGAGCCACTCTAGCGCCTGGGGCAGAGGCCAAGGAGCCATCCCCAGTGCCCGGGCCATCTTTGCTCCAATGGAGCCTCGGCTGCAGGAGGGGAAGAGAGAGACAGAGAGGAAGGAGAGGGGGAGGGGTGGAGAAGCAGATGGGCACTTCTCCTGTGTGCCCTGGCCGGGAATCGAACCTGGGACTTCTGCACGCCAGGCTGACACTCTACCACTGAGCCAACCGGCCAGGGCCAATCATCAGTTTTTCGTTGGACATCTTAGTTGTTCATTGATTGCTTTCTCTTATGTGCCTTGACCGTGGGCCTTCAGCAGACCGAGTAACCCCTTGCTTGAGCCAGCGACCTTGGGTCCAAGCTGGTGAGCTTTGCTCAAACCAGATGAGCCCGCGCTCAAGCTGGCAACCTCGGGGTCTCAAACCTGGGTCCTCCGCATCCCAGTCCAATACTCTATCCACTGCACCACCACCTGGTCAGGCACATTTTTAATCTCTAATATTTTCAACTATAAAAGTATTAGATGTTCACTGAAGAATATATGGCAATAGTTAAAAGAACATTTACAAGCCCGGCCAGGTTGTTCAGTGGGTAGAGTTGTCCTGGCACGCCAAGGTTGCAAGTTCGATCCCCAGTCAGGAAACACACGGTAAACAACCAATGAGCACACAACTATGTGGAACGAGTTGATGCTTCTCTCGCTCACTCTCTCTTTCACACGCTCACTCTTTCTCTCTCTTCCTTACTCCCCCCGCCTCAAACCAATGGGGGAAAAAGAAAAAAGAACATTTACAATGGGAGTACATCAGGCAATCAAAAATGGAGTCATTTTATAACCTGCTTTTTTTCACTTATCATATACTGTGAACATGATAGCATAGCTTAACCAATCCCTCCCTATTGTATGACCATTTTGAGAAATGGAATTACTAGATCAAAAGGTACACAAAGTTCAAAGACTTATGAATGCCAAACTGCCCTCCAAAAATAACAAAGGAATTCATACTTCCAGTACTAAGTGCATCATTTTCTCAAAAAAATCCAACTATGATGCACAGTGAAAAAGCTAATATGTTGACTGTTCAATTTTGAAGATTTTCTCTGTAGAAAAAGTACCTTGATAGCTGTTTAGTAGGTAACTAGAGAGCATCCTCTTACCACCACCTTGAAAATACTTGGAAGGCAAAGTAGCATTAAGCAACATTCATACACTGAAGTTAATCTGAATGAAACACACATGGGTGGCCTTTCTCCAAACACTGCATTATGCAATACTATGTAGCATTCCCTCCAAACTAGTCAAAGTCCCAGACTCAACTGACTAATCTTTTACTTTTACTGTTTCTAAAATGAGTAACTATGCTACATCATGAGGATGCTCTCAATCTCCACAATCAGTGTAACCTCCAGCCCCTCAGCTGCACTGTATCCAACCAGAATACTACATATTTAGAAGCACCCTTCTATATCTATTAACCATAAAAAGAGAGTTCCAACTTCACTTTCATTATAATCTAAAAGGACAGACACACTCTTGGTCCAGCACTTGACATGAGGTTGAAACTCAGGGTACATTACACACCAAAAATTAACATCAAGATTAGGTCCAGGACTCAACATAACACCTAAACTTCTAACTCTGGAAGCCAGTGAAGAAAGTAAATGGTCAAATTTAGAACCGGAATCTTAAATACCCCGTGGCCACATAACTGTACTACCCAGTGATACTTACACAATCTTCCTGCGGTCAGGGTACCCTGGTCCCTGACATAAGGAGATCCCTGCAAGAAACAAAACAGCTCTTAACCAACAACTCTTATCTTATAAAGGATACCTGTCTGTTCATCCCCTAACTCTGGGACAGCAGCATCAACTACAGGCAACAATATAATCTTTACCACACAGGGTTCTGCTTCTCAAACTTTTCCACCAAAGTAACCATAATGGCAAAGAGCAACGGGTATGCAGGGTTGAGAGTGGGTATGTGGTTAAGGAGGAAAGGGGAGAATTCTAAGGTCATAGCCTAAACTACCGTAGTTTTATCTTATTTACCTTAAAATTCATAAATTTTTCATATATGTTTTCCTAATGAAATGTCTCTACTCCCAAGACTTCAAAAATGTACAACTGAAGCTTAAGAAAGACACATAATGGCTTATTCTATAACCACATAAATCCTAATCTGAGAAGCAGTGGGAATGTTTGGTCTAGGTTTGTTTCCCTGGTTACTTAAAATGCAGTGAGCTGAAGTCTTATTGCTAAACCCTAGTAGCAAAGAGCAGGCGACTTTAGGCCCAGGGTTTCCAGCTTGTCCTAGGACCGAGCAAATAATTATCCTTCCTTTCAGTTTACCGTCTCTTTTCGAGCTCTTCTAGTTAGGTAACCCTCAACAGGTGGGAGCCCCCTTCTGCCCCACCACCCTTATCACAGATAACTGCTCTTCCCCCACTGATAACTTACTACTCCAGCTCTCTCACCTGAGCATGTTCTTTCAGTTTTTCCCATCTATTAACAACCCTTTCTGAGCCATGGGTCCAGGAGACAGCAAACGGGAGACACAGCTCTCTTACATGCCCACCTGCCCACAAACATCCCCAGGGTTTCAGAGTTAAATCAGTCACCTCTATGTCCAGCAGCCAATGATTGACTCTCTAGCACAAATCCCAAGTATACTAGCATGTCTTTGAGCTAGAACAGCCAGCTTTTAGAACCATGGTTCCCATTTAGAGTTCATCCTACAGCAAGTTTCATTTTTAGAGTGCTTTAGAGTTTATAAAAAAGCTTTCACATAATGACCTCATTTTGATTTTCATGTCTTACCACTCCCTGAAGTGAAACACCATCTGCCATTATTCCTATTTTATATATAAGCAGAGTTTCAAGAAGTTAAGTTACCAGCCCAAGGTGAAGCCCCGAGCCACAATGCAAACCTCAAGTATAAGGCTCTTTCCAGCCAGACAGATTTCCTTTCCATTTCTATGACCAGTCAAGTCCCTCCCTGCCTGAAAACCTTTGCACATGCAATTAATTTTGCCTGGAACATAGTCCTCTTGGATAACTCCCATGTACTCCTAAAGGCTTGACTTAAATGTTACTTCTTTGGGGAAGCCTTAACTGACATTCCCACCGTATTCTCCCCCTTCCCAAGCTGGGTGACTTTGTTCCACCCTCTCATACCCTGCACTTCTCTTTCACGGCAATCTTAATGTAAGTACACCCTTGTATGCATAATTGTGTATTTGCTGTTTCTCCAGCTACACATAAGAACCCTGAGGGTAGAGACCATCTGTATTTCTGTCACCTAGCATGACAACAAATGATCCTGGTGAGTACATGAGTCAGGTTGAAGAGTCAGGTAGACCTGGCTTAACCAATAGTTAGCTGAATGACCTTGGTCAAGGCACCTAACTTTTCTTAACTTGGGATTCTGCATATGTAAAATAGAATACTTCTTGTACTGTTTCTTAATGATTAACTGAAAAATTCACACAAAGCACTCAGAACTCTGCTTGGCACATAGGAAGCCCACAATAAGATCAACTCAACAAATATTTATTCCAGACATATAAAAAATTATTGGGATAAGCCTGACAGGTGGTGATGCAGTAGATAAAGTGTCAACCTGGCATGCTGAGGTCGCCAGTTCAAAACCCCAGGCTTGCCCAGTCAAGGCACACACAAGAAGCAACTACTACGAGTTGATGCTTCCCACCTCTCTCACCCCATCTCTCTCCTCTCTCTAAAATCAATAAATAAAATATTTTAAAAATAGTAATTACCGGAATAAAAATCTAAACTCCTTCCAATAGTCTCTATACCATCTTCTATCTCATGCCACTCTCTCCTTTAACCAAAATGCTCTGGCCAGATCACCTTTTTTCCGGTTCCGAAACACTGCTAAAGTCTCTCCTTTCTCGGGGACTTTGTACCCACTATTCCCTTTCCTTCTACTCTTCACTGGACTGGCTTCTGTCACATCCTCTGGGTAACAGCTTTAATGTCACCTATTAAAGAGGATTCTTCTATTCACCTTCATTTGCTTCCTTCTCAGCATTTAACCAAAATTTGTGATGGTTCACTTACTTAGCAATTTACACTTTGTCTTTCCCACTAGACTGTAAGCTCCAGGAGAGCAAGAATTTTCAACTGCTGTATCCCTAGGAAGTGTCTAGCTACTGCCCAACACACAGTAGAAACTTAGTAACTATGCACTAGATGAACAAATTATTGCTGTTATTACTCTACAGCATTTTGTTTCACTCCTATCTATCCTGAACATCACACGGAGAAACACACGCACCCGGATTTCCTCACATACTCCTCTGCCCATGAGGAGACACTATTAGGCGACAGCAAGAGTAAAACTTACCAGGCAGGGAACGTCTCCCTAGAGGGCAGTTCCCCTGTTGAGAAAGAAGACATTATCGACGTCACCCAACATGAAAGGAGGGAAAAAACAGCTTCCCCCCGACCCCCAAGTAAAGACTCAGAGCTATCCAGGTGCTGTGACAGGTAATCTCGTGATTCCAAAAGGTATGCAGCAGCCACGACTCTCAGTCTCTGACAGCACACTGTGCCTGCCAAACATCTCAACTTCCCACCGGGAGTGAATACCCACTGGCTTGAACAGAAGAGAAGGGACAGGCCCCAGGATCCCGTTGGGGGACCCGCGGTGCCTCCTCCCAACTCTGAGTCTCGTGTCGGGGCGTTCGCGGCTCTGGGTGGCTTCCCAACCCTCGGCACGGACGGTGGGTAACAGCAAGGGACGGTGCGCCAGATGCCTCGGGAAGGCAAGGGTCCGCTGGACTCCGCAAGACGGCCCCGCGGGCAACAGCGGTCCTGGGCCAGCCAGCCCGCGGCCTCTGCGTCCCGGTGCCCTTGGTGCATGGCCTGGCCGGCGCGCCACGCCTCTGTCCCAGCAGCCTGTCTGCCCACCGACGGGTTTCTCCCTCGCCGTGCCCCCAACCGGCCGAAACGTACCTTCTGGAAGGCGGAAAGCGAACGGCTAAATGCCCGGGACACGCAGCGGGACCGGGACAGCATCGCGGCAGCGGCGATGGCTGCGGAGCCGAGGGCGGGCGGACACCGGATATGGGGCCCGGCAATAACCGGAAGTGGGGCGGGCCGCGGCACCGGCCGCGCGCGGAGGGGTGTCCGGGACGAACCACTGGCGGGCTGGGGGACTGACGGGCAGCGCGGGCAGACCTCGCCTCCGTCCTGCTGTCCGCGCGGTGAACCCACAACTGTGGGGTGATTTGGGCGCCCGCTGTGCTGCCTGCGGGCCTGGGCCGGTCCCCCTGAAGGTGCCTACTGTCCAGCGACCAGGTTGTCCCCAGGGTCCTGCACCCCCCGACCTTTCCGCAGATCTTGCTCAGACCTTGGCGCCCTTCTCTCCCAGACCCCTGGGCACCATGCCATTCCTCCACTGCCGGAAAAGAGCAGAAGGCGAGCACGGACTTTTAACTCAGACCGTGGAGACCTGCTTGCCAGATCTTACACTTTTGGCCTTGGGCAGGTGACACTGCCCCTCGGAGCCTCAGGTTTCTCAAAAATATATATGTGTATGTATATATGTATGTATATAAATCAATAGTCACTTTCCCTGCCTCCATAACCCTGGAACAAAGAACTCCCAAAGAACCTCAAAAGGGCTCCCATTGCCCTTTACCGAGATCTTCACCAAATAGATTTACTTCTGCAACGATATCTGATCTTTCCTATTCCTGACTCAAATTCTCTCCAACCAAGCTAATTATTGCTCATACACCCTGTGCATTTTTGAGGCTGTTGATTTGTCACTCTACCCCATAGAATATAAACTTCATGAGACTGCAGATCTTGTCTTGTTCAATGCTGTATTCCCAGCACTTAACACAGAGATTCACATAGGTTAGGTGAGCAATAAATATTTGTGGGCTGAATTTGGACCTCTCAGCTTTGGGCAAACCATTCTGCCCCTACCTTCTTTAGTTTCCTAGCTCATGTTCCTAATAGAAAAGTTTTCTATAAGCTTCTGGCTGAATTAAGAATGAATGAATGAGTGAACCATTTAGTTACTGCTCATGTTGGTTTCTTTTACCTTTATGGTGCCTTCATTCACCCAAACTCTGAAAGCACTCCCACTGGAGGGATGGGCAGAAGCCCTAACTAGAAATAGAACATCCTTTCCCTGCTGCTGCCCCTGATCAAGTCCTCAGCATCCTTCACCCTGAATTGTTTTTATTTTTAGATTTTATTGATTGATTTTATAGAGAGAGAGGAGGTAGGTAGCAAGAACTATCAACTCATAGTTGCTTCATTTTTTAGTTATTCATTCATTAATTGCTTGTCATATGTGTCTTGACCTGGCAAGCCCAGGGTTTCAAACCAGCAACCTCAGTGTTCCAAGTCAATGCTTTTTCCTTTTTGCCACCACAGGCCAGGCCATCTAGTTTATTTTTCAAGTTTCCTAATCTGCCCGAGGCCTCCACTCACTTTCTCTATCCTCCACACCTGTGTCAAAGATCCTTCTGAAATGCAAATCGAATCCTATCACTCCCTGCTTAAAGTCTTACAATTGCTTTTCCCTATCTGTATGATCAAGTCCAAACTCTTCAGTGTGACCAGGCACCTGGCCTCTGGCTACACTGAGATCCTTCATGCAGGTGTTTAGCTTTACTCCTACCACACTACCAGGCATAGCCCCAAAGTGTTTCTAACACCTTCAAATGCTTGTGTGGGTTGTTCCCAGATCTTATTTACCTAAAGATTCCTAATCATCCTCTAAAGCTGTTTTTAATTCCTTCCTAATCCCTTTGGGCAGAGTTAACAGATAGCTTTTCTGTACTTCCAAAGCATTGTGTATCTGTGCTTTGTAATGTCCTATTTACCTGTGTCCCTTACTCGGCAGAGTAGTGGGAAGAAAAAGATGACTCTCTACAGGCATACCTCATTTTATTGCACTTCACTTTATTCTAGTTTACAGATGTTGCATTTTTTACAGATTGAAGGCAAGAACCCCCAACAGCAAAATGATTACACCTCACTTTATTGCAGTGGTCTGGAACCAAACCCAAAATATCTTCAGGGTGTGCCTGTAGTTTCCTGGACCCTCTGCACAGAACATTGTGCTTATACTCTGTAGGTACTCGATAAATACAAGTGGAGTGATGAACACTGCCATGCTTTGAATACTGCTGAACACAGCTAAAGAATCCAAAAGCAGTGATAAGGACTTACAGCAATCCCTCACAGGGGTTATTGTTAGTATTTTTGAGATGGCTACTTAATTTTTTCAGTTTTATACCATTAATTCTTGAGATTCTGAAGTAAGGTTTATAAGTTCAAGCCTGAATAATGCGACAAAGCATTTCTCCCAGAATTTCAGTGATCACCCAGGTTAACCTTAGATGTTACCGTTACAAGTCTCACACACACACACACACACACACACACACACACACGCGCGCGCGCGCACAATAGCATGCAAAGATGCAAAGTCCCTTTATCTCAGGATAAAGGTTGAATTGATTCACATATGAGCTTCTATGGAGTCCAAGGTGCAACCCAGTAGACTTCTACCCTCCTCCGTATGTAGAGCCTCCCGGGACACAGCAACATCTATTAGGACAGAGTTTATGAATTGGACAGGGTTCAAAAGAGAAGTTAAAGAGTTATCCCTGGCCAGCTAGCTCAGTTGGTTAGAGCAGTGGTCCCCAACCTTTTTTGGGCCACAGACCGGTTTAATGTCAGAAAATATTTTCACGGACCGGCCTTTAGGGTGGGACGGATAAATGTATCATGTGACCGAGACAAGCATCAAGAGTGAGTCTTAGCCCTGGCTGGTTGGCTCAGTGGTAGAGCGTCGGCCTAGCGTGCGGAGGACCCGGGTTCGATTCCCGGCCAGGGCACACAGGAGAAGCGCCCATTTGCTTCTCCACCCCTCTGCTGTGCTTTCCTCTCTGTCTCTCTCTTCCCCTCCCGCAGCCAAGGCTCCACTGGAGCAAAGATGGCCCGGGCGCTGGGGATGGCTCTGTGGCCTCTGCCTCAGGCGCTAGAGTGGCTCTGGTCACAACATGGCGATGCCCAGGATGGGCAGAGCATCGCCCCCTGGTGGGCAGAGCTTTGCCCCATGGTGGGCGTGCCGGGTGGATCCCGGTCGGACGATTGCGGGAGTCTGTCTCACTGTCTCTCCCTGTTTCCAGCTTCAGAAAAATGAAAAAAAAAAAAAAAAGTGAGTCTTAGAGGGATGTAACAGAGGGAATCTGGTCATTTTTTAAAAATAAAACATCGTTCAGACTTAAATATAAATAAAACGGAAATAATGTAAGTTATTTATTCTTTCTCTGAGGACCGGTACCGGTCCGTGTCCCGGGGATTGGGGACCACTGGGTTAGAGCATCATCCCAAATGCAGAGGTTGCTGGTTCAGTCCCAAGCCAGGCACACATAGGAAAAGATTGATGTTCCTGTCTCTGTCTCTCTTTCCCTTCCTCTCTGTCTCTAAAATCAATAAAATAAACATTTAAAAAATATATTTAAAGAAATTATTGTATAAAGAGGAACAAATATATGGTGATAGACAATGATTTGACTTTGGGTTATGGGTACATAACACAACAGTTCAAATGCTATAAAGATGTTTACCTGAAACCTATGTACTCTTATTGATCAATGTCATGCCATTAAATTTAATTTTCTAAATAAAATTTAATAATTATTGTAAAATATGTATTCAAAAGGGTATATAATACATGTGTATGGTTTAAAGAAAAATAATAAAGGAAATACTCACACTTACCACCCAGTTTAAGAAATGTAAAAGCCCCGTGTGGCCCTCCTTGCTGATCACCCCAAAGTTAACCACTGCTACACTGAATTATATATTAACCATCCCTCACCCCTCAGTATCATTGTAGCTTTGATATGCATGTACTCTAAATTATACTCATTTTTGCCTATTTTTAATTTTTTTAAATTCAGTTTAGAGAGAGAAGGGGGGAGGAGCAGGAAGCATCAACTCCCAGATGTACCTTGACCAGGCAAGCCCGGGGTTTAGAACTAGGGACCTCAGTGTTCCAGGTCGACACTTTATTCACTGTGCCACTACAGGTCAGGCTGCCTATTTTTAATATTAAAAATTTTTTTAATTGATTTTAGAAAGAGGAAGGGAGAGAGAGAGAGAGAAACATTGATTTGTTGTTGCATTTAATTAATTAATTCAGTGAGAGGAGGGGAGGCAGAGACAGACTCCTGCATGAACCTGACTGGAATCCACCCCATAAACCCAGAAGGGGGCAATGCTCTTCCAATCTGGGGCATTGCTCTTTTGCTCAGCAACTGAGCTCTTCTTAACCCCTGAGGCACAGGCCATGGAGCCATCCTCAGCATCTGGGGCCAACTTTCTCCAACCAAGCCATGGCTGCAGGAGGAGAAGAGAGAGAGGAGAGAGAGAGAGAAGTGAGAGGGGGTGGAAAAGCAGATGGTTGCTTCTCCTGTATGCCTTGATTGAGAATCTAACCCAAACCATTCACACTCCAGGTCGATACTTTACCACTGAGCCAACCAGCCAGGGTCTGTTCCACTTATTTATGCATTCATTGCTTGATTCTTGTATGTGCCCTGACCAGGTATTGAGCCCACAGCCTTGGCTTATGGGTATGACACTAACCAACGGAGCTACTGAGCCAGGGATGGTTTTGCTCATTTTTTAAATTGAAGAAAAGATGTATTTACTTTCAAATTATATAAGAAAAAAAATGTTTCTAATAAGAATAAATGGTTCAGTTAATGGAAAACACCACAGAGTGGCAGCTCCTCTTAAATAATAAACACAGCACTTTTTCCCCTTACTGAAATTCCCCAATATTCATATGTGTGATCCGAACACTCACTTACATCCTTGCTTATTTATTTTTAAATACAATTTACCACATGGTAGATGGAGCTATAACCTATCTTTCCCTCTCTGGGCTCCTTAAAATAGACTATATGCTTTGTATACTCGCGATACCTAGATTTCATCTATCTGTCTTTCTCTTCATTCAGTTGCAATTAAGAAAAATGGATAGATAAATACCCAATAAAAATCTAGACATTGTTTGACTATTTTTAAAAAACATATATATTGCCTGACCTGTGGTGGCGCAGTGGATAAAGCATCAACCTGGAAACGCTGAGGTTGCTGGTTCAAAACCCTGGGCTTGCCTGGTCAAGGCACATATGGGAGTTGATGCTTTCTGCTCCTCCCCCCTTCTCTCTCTCTCTCTCTCCCCCTCTCTATAATAAAAAAACAAACAAACAAACAAAAAAAAAACATATATGGAATCACAATCCTTGTGTCATTCTGTGACCTTCTTTCACCCAACATTATGTTTGTTTGTTTTTAATTAGCAAGAAAGAGAAACAGAAAGGAAGGGAAAGAGATGAGAAGTATTAACTCATAATTGGGTCACTTTAGTTGTTCATTGATTGTTTCTCATATGTACCTTGACTGGGGAGCTCCAGCCAAGCCTACACTCAAGCCAGACCTTGGAGTTTCAAACCTGGGTCCTCAGCATTCCAGGTCAACACACTATCCACTGTACCAACACCAGTCAGCCTCAAGCTTATGTTTTGAGGATTTATCCATGTTAAGTTGAGCTGTAGTTCATTGATTTTTCATTGCTGTATTTCACAACACTTACTCCACTTTCCTAATTGAAAGATAAGATGGCAGAATTCATGATGTTTAGGGTTGGGTGATTTGGACAGGCAGGAAGTGTGGTTTGAGGGCAAATGGCCAGAAACGGGGTCTTTGGGCCCAGCAATCAGCCTCCGTACCAGTGTTTGGACCTCTATGGGAGGGAGAAGCCACACAGCCTCTCCTTCCTGCAGAGCTGAGATGCCATATTTTGGTGCTGGGCTGATTTCAGTATTCTCAGGAGGATACAGGGAGAAAGTGTTTACTCTGGAGCTGCCTCGTGGGGGGATTTGGAAGAAGTGTTCAGGCACTCCCTGCTGGAGGTCAGTGCAATGGAAGACACTTAGTAATTTCAGTCCCCAAATTTTCAAGGGGCTCTGTGGGTCTTTAGGCAAGGACAGAGAGTTGGCATTTCAGGGAGGTCCTCTCTTAGCTGGCTTTTCTGGACATGAGTTGGAATAGGGCTGGGACATGGCAAGGGGGCAGCCAACCAGCTCTAGCCTCTATCTGCATATTCATAAGCCCCCCCACACTGGTTGGCTGTGCTGAGCAACCCTACTGTCCCCAGAGCCCATGGCTGCAGCAGGGTTGGGTCTGTCAGACAGTGCCTTGCACTGAGAAGGGGCAGAAGGCTCCCTCACCTAGCCACAGGCACCAAGCCTGCCTGGGGAGGAAGCAGGGAAACCAGAATCACTTCCTGGCCATGGCTCTGTGTGCCCAAGGCTGGTGAAGAGTGGACTGCTTCATCTCCTGGGGTGTGGGACCCCACTTGGCCGCAGAGCCCAAGACTTGGACCTCCCTAGAGGCATCTTCTCTGTGAGTAACCATCCCTTCCATTTCCCTTGCCAGAGCACTTTTAAAAATGATGACATGTTTATTATTAAAATGTTTAAATATGCATAAAAGTGGACAGACTAGCAGCGTCTATATACCCATCACCCAGATTTAACAATGGTTAACATGTTGCCACATTGGCTCCATTTATTTTTCTTGGCTGAAATACTTTCAAGTACATTACAGCCACAGAGACATTGTACTCCTAAATATCACAGTATGCATCTCCGGAGCACTTCTGAAGCTCTTCTGTCACCAGGTTCTCACACCTGTCTTGATTGAGGGGGCAATTTTCATTGCCAGTTCAGAAAAGTGGGACGGGCAGGAAGTGTGGTTTGAGGGCAAATGACTGGGAGTAGAGCTCAGACCTCCTAACTCACAGCCACGTGAAAAGGATCTCTTACATCCTGGGATGTTACCTAGATGGTGATGAAGACATCCAGCCACTGTGTGACCTCCGGCATACCACTTCATGTCTCTGGGCTTTGTTTGCCTCATAGATAAGGCAAGGTCATGGCATGAAGACGCGAGGTTCCCTAACACTGGTCTGTGATGTTGCTAGAATAGACAATGTACGGAGTTATTTTTTACAAAGCTAAATTTATTTTAATATTGCCTTCTTCATTTTTCTTTTTCTTTTTTAGATAGGGTGGTTCAGATTCTTTCATGAAATAAAAATGATAGTAGATTATAGTCTCTTATATGTTTATTTTGTGTGTGTGCCAGTACCTATAAATAAAATATTAGCCATTCTCAAGCTGGTCCAATTATTTTATTTTGTTTTATTAATGGTTGAAACCTAAGAGTCTAGAAACCACCCACTATACCAGGTGATTCCTTAAGCCCGTGCTGGCGCTAACGTTCCCCGCTAGGGCTGGTCTGTGGGCCTTCCCAGACCAGCCCTAATGGAAAAGGAAACTGCAATTTAAGGAGTTACTATTATCAGGGCTGCAGAGTACAGGCACTGGGTATGTGTTATTACATGTAATCTCACTACAACCCTCAGAGATGGCATTGTTATCAACTGCATTTGACAGAGGAAGAAACTGAGGGGGAAAGTAAGCAAAGTTAACTTGCATAAGATCTCATAGAGCTAGTGAGTCCTGCCCAGGACTCTCATAGATCATTCAGTAGTTCATGGGCACCGGGGAAGTTGATCATAATAGCTTCTGACTTGGTTGTATGTTTTTCTGTTGATGGACAGGGCTATGTGGCTTGAGCAGTCAGTCTGACCTTCCTCTCCCCGTTTCCGGCATCAGTCAGTGGGGCAGGGAGAGCTGCTCAGGGCTTAACTAGAGCTGGATGGTCCATGCGGGGTTGATGCAGGGGCCCCTGAGTTGCCTCAATTTAGAGAATGAAACAGAGATGTGACTGTAGATGAAAATACCTTAGTAAAGCATAAAAATGCTGTCTGACCATGAGATGTGCTTCCCTGAACAAACCTTAGATTGGCAGCTAAGTCTGCTGAGCCTAGTGAGGACTTGATGGAAGTACTGGATGGTTCAGGAATACTGTGTGCAAGTCAGACAAAAATGTGTTTGGATATAAACGTGCGATTAAGTGATCACTGTTATGCATCTCACACGGTGGACCTCAGATCCTGTGATATCTGCATCAGAGAGGTCATTTCAGGAGAAGGGATTTTCTCCATATTTCTCCAACCATATTGTATGTGGGTGGGTATCTACTAGGCACAAGGCTGGTCCAATTATAACCCAACTGAGTCTAGGAAATGAAGGAACAAAATCACAAAGAGAAACACTAAAATTCCCCCTCCCCCCAAAAAAAAGAAACCTGCCAGGAACTTGATCCAGAAACTAACGCTAGACCTTCTTGTATAAATCCGGATTGGGCATCAATGACAGTGATGAGAAGGAGTTAGCCCCTCTTAGGCGTTGGTTGGTGCCTTTTATCTAAGGACACCCCATAGCCAGCCTTATTTTATTGATTGGTTCCCTGGTGGCCCTGCTGAAGTGTGTCAAAGGTGTTTGCTGTTCCCTAAATGTGGACACACCACAGAAGGAGAGCTGCTGGTCTCACCTCAACCGGACCTGGGAGAAACCCTCCCTCTCACCACTTTGAGCAGAACTTGGGAGTCTCGAGGGGGATCCAATGGAGGACCACAGACTCACAGGGAGAAGTGTTCCCACGTTAGGTGGTGATCGTGCAATATATAATGTCGCAGATGCTGCCTGTCTTTTCTGGTGATCCGTGCAGTCGATGTCATAGAAGCTGTCTTTTCAGCTAGTGCCCATGGCTTCTAACACTTCAGCTAAAAGGAGAGGACACAGCTTCTTTCTTTTGTTACTATTTATGTTACACTTTCTAGCTATAAAATCCTATATAACTTTGCAGATATCTTTTGAGCCCTGTGTTCTGTGCTTATTTTTGTAGCAAAATTTGTTTCTCCAATGGGGCTTTTAATGTCTAGTGCCCAGCAATTTATATATATTTGGGAAAGACTCGATAAGAGAAAATGCAAACTTTATTTCATAGACTTAATTTTTTTTTAACTAAAAAAGATTTTATTCATTGATTTTTTAGAGAGAGGACAGAGAGAAAATGGGAGGGAGGAGCAGAAAGCAGCAGCTCATAGTAGCAGTCGCTTCTCGTGCCATGACCCAGCAAGCCCAGGGTTTTGAACTGGTGACCTCAGCATTCCAGGTGGCTCTATCCACTGTGCCACCACAGGTCAGGCTCATAGACTTAATTTTTTTATAACAGTTTTAGGTTCCCAGAAAAATTGAGCAGAATGTACAGAAATTTTTATATAGCCCTTGCCTCCACACATGCACAGCCTCCCCCACAATCGCAAGTTTTTAATTACCAAAGGCGAAGGTTGCTTTTTTTAAATTAGAAAAGTAAAATATATCCATCAAAAAATATGTAAAATGCAGAAAAAAGAAGTAGAGAAAAAACATATACCCGTGGTTCTGCCACTCATAAAGAACTATTGCTTACATTTGAAGGTAGTTCTTTCTCATCTTCTTCTTTGTGTTTTTAATATGTAAAATCTCTCCCCCAGTTATTATAAAATAACATTCTATCAGCTCTTCTTAAACATGATTTTAAAATAATAGCTGCATACACTAGTCTCTCCTAGATAATAGCATAATTTATCATTTATTTTACCAATCATTACTCTTATAAATAATACTGGGATGAGCATTTTTGACATAAATCTGTGTCTGTAACATATTTTTTTATTTTGCTTTTTAGATGTAGAATCATTAACTCAATTGGTATAAGCATGTTTAAGTTTTATAATATATACCCCATAAATATTTCCCCAAAACATATGAAATAATGAGCAAGATTACGGAGAATCAAAGAAATGCAGATAGTAAGATAACACTGTCATCCATCAAATTGGCAAAGAGTTAAAAGATTGACAATGCCCAATGTTGATGAGGATGAGGGGACATGTATTCTTTCATAGTTATGGTAGTAAGAGAGCATATGGACTATTTAATTAAAAGTGTATATACAGATAATGCATGAATACATTTTCTTTTTTTTTTTAATTTTATTTATTGATTTTAGAGAGAGAAAAGGGCAGGGGGAGAAGCGGGAAGCATCAACTCATAGTAGTTGCTTCTCATAGTAGTTGCTTCTCATAGTAGTTCCTTGATCCAGCAAGCCTGGCGTTTCAAACTGGCGACTCAGCATTCCAGGTTGATGCTTTATCCATTGTGCCAGCACAGGTCAGGTAATGAATACATTCTTATACACATTCAATTAATACAGGAATATACAGAGTAAAAATGGAAAGTTTTCCATCAGTCTCTCATCTTCACTCCCAGTTGGTACATTTCTGGAGGGCATTTGGGCAACAAGTAAAAACGTTTAACATATGCCTAGTCTTTGAAACAGAATTTCCCCTTTTAGAGGTGTATTCTAAGGAATAATAGGATAAGTTCCCGCAGGTGTAAATAGAGAAGTGTTCATCTCAATATTATTCATATACCAACAGCTAACACTTATCAGCAATTTACTGTGTGCCAGAAACTGCTCTAAAAACATATGTTAACTCATTGGATCCTCACAAAAAACCCTACGATAACCATAAGTAGGTATTATGGTTATTCCCATTTTATTGATGAAAAAACTGAGGTACAGAGAGGTCACAAAACTAATAAGTGGCTCTAAAGATCCAAATCTAGGCAGTCTGATTCAGAGGCCCACAGTCTCAATCTTCAGACTATGTTGTCTCTACTGCTATGATAGTGAAAACAGAGGAACAAATCTGTCTATCAAAGGGAATTTATTAAATCAGTTACGGTACATCCATGCACTGGAATATCATCAGCTTTTATAATGTTGCTGTAGGTTGACATGAAAGAGAAAAACGTGAAGCTATAGAACTATGTATTTATAATTCCAGTTTTGGTTTTTAAAATGTATATAATTATGAGAAATGATATAAATTTATCTGTACACAGAGAAAAAACTTTGGGAAGAAAATGAACACCAAAATATTAACCTTAATTTTTTCTGGAAGGCAGCATTATAGATTTTTTCCCCCTCTTAATACATTTCTATAGCTGGGAAGTAAAACGATCCTGTATTATTTTCAGAATCTAAGAAAGGCAGTAAAGCTATTTTTAAAGGGTTGTGACAATTGCTACTTTTCTCAGAGAATATGAGAGTGCTTCTAGTTA
The DNA here is from genome assembly GCF_036850765.1 of Saccopteryx bilineata. Lineage (NCBI taxonomy): Eukaryota > Metazoa > Chordata > Mammalia > Chiroptera > Emballonuridae > Saccopteryx > Saccopteryx bilineata. Next base: position 26,866,541 of record NC_089493.1, read on the forward strand.
ATTTTCAAACAGAAAGCATGGCTGCTTCACGCCACACCCAGATAAAGGGCTTTGAGCAGCATGCTGGCCCCAGCACGGAGGTTTCCTGTTTCTCTGCCTAAATACAAAGCTTCCATGATTGTCCTGCAGACATGGGCGTAAACATCTCTGGGCATCCAACCACATTGGAGTCTAGCTGGATATCCAGATTCTGGCCTCAAGACATGTCTGCTGATTGAGTCCTGACTATTACCCTAGTAGTTCTGCCTTCTGGAGCACACAGACTACACGGAACCTCAGAAACCATAGCTTAAACACCCACAAGGGAGATCTGGGAAACTGGGTGGGTCTAGGCTGTCTCTTGCATGTGTGCACGCTCTCTCTCTTCCTTCCTCTCTCTCTGTATTGACTTTGTTCCATGTAGGTGCTACAGCAATCTGAAATAAAGTACCTCTAATAAGGAAACAACAACAACAACAACAACAAAATAACTCTAAATGAAGTGGTGTACTCAGAACAATTTATTTAACTGAGTCAGCAAATATCTCTTTGGTGACAATTGGTGGTCATGTCACTACTTGGAAACCCAAAGGGAGCTCTCACAGTCTAATGCGGAAGGCATACCAATTGCTTCGACATTTCAGTTGGGTTTTTAAAAGAGGAGTTGGGGTTTGTCAGGTAGAAAAGTGGGAGAAAGGCCTTCCAGGCAGAGGGAACAGTAAGTGCAAAGACACGGGGCAGGAAGGGGTTTGACACACTTGTGAAACTCAAAGCCCCAGACAGCTCAGCATAGGTGAGTGTTGACGGTCGCCAGATGGAAGAATGGTTGCGAGTATGAGTGGAAAAGGTGAAGGGGACTAAGTGAAACTTTCCAGTAATAAAAACAGTCACAGGGATGTAAAGTACACGTAGGGAATCGAGTGAATAATATTATAACAAATGTGTATGGTATCAGAGAGGTACTAGACTCATTGGGGTGATCACTTTATAAGGTATATAAATGTCTAATCACTATGTTGTATACCTGAAACTAAAATAATAATTGTATGCCAATTGTAATTAAAAATAAATATATAGCCTGACCTGTGGTGGCACCGTGGGTAGAGCATTGACTTGGAATGCTGAGGTCGCCAGGTCGAAACTCTGGACTTGGCTGGTCAAGGCACATATGAGAAGCAACAACTATGAGTTGATGCTTCCTGCTCCTCCCTCCGCCTTTCTCTCTCCCTAAAACCAATAAATAAAGTCTTTTACAAAATAAATTTATAAAAAACATAGGTGAGTGTTGAGAGTAGTGACTCCAAAACCATCAGATTAAACTTGGCAATAACAAATTCTTTTTCTTTTTTTTTTTTAATTTTTTATTTATTCATTTTAGAGAGGAGAGGGAGAGACAGAGAGAGAGAGAGAGAAGGGGTGAGGAGAAGCTGGAAGCATCAACTCCCATATGTGCCTTGACCAGGCAAGCCCAGAGTTTTGAACCTGCAACCTCAGCATTTCTAGGTTGATGCTTTATCCACTGTGCCACCACAGGTCAGGCACAAATTCTTTAAAATTATATTAATTTGGCAAGTCATCTGTTTTTATTTTGAGTAATTCACAAATGTCTCAATCAAAGCAAAAACCTTCTAATTATTCTGACCTGAGAAGCTAGCTTTCTTTCTTTGGCACGTTCCCTATGATGGAACTGCAACTGTCCCTGCCTCCTACCCTCTGCCCTGGTGCTTGGAGTGACATTGCTCACAAGGAGTTTATGTCAGGTCACTGCTAGTCGCCAGGAGGCTCCAGGTACAGGCTGTGGCCATGCCTAAAGACGAGGCCCTACAGGCTACAGGAGAGCCGAGATGAGCCCGAGGTAGAGAATTCGAAGTCAGCTTTAAGATGAGAGGTGAAAGAAGAAAGCTAACGCTCTCCTGCCAGCATTTGTGCAAGAGGAACAAAGGAAAGTTGAAATTTGTAGAGAGAAAAAAACAAAAACAAAAAGATTTACCTCTTCTAGAAAAGAGAGAATCTGACAGAAAAATCAATATCTTGGGCAAGTCTTTTCATCTTCAGGGAGGTAGCTTAAGTGTGGTGTGCGAAAGATTTGGAATCAAAAGATTTGGGCCCTGGCCGGTTGGCTCAGTGGTGGAGCGTCGGCCTGGCGTGCAGGGGTCCCGGGTTCGATTCCTGACCAGAACATGCAGGAGAAGCGCCCATCTGCTTCTCCACCCCTCCCCCTCTCCTTCCTCTCTGTCTCTCTCTTCCCCTCCTGCAGCCAAGGCTCTATTGGAGCAAGGTTTGCCCGGGCGTTGGGGATGGCTCTGTGGCCTCTGCCCCAGGTGCTAGAGTGGCTCTGGTTGCTGCAGAGCGATGCCCCAAGATGGGCAGAGCATCACCCCCTGGTGGGCGTGCCGGGTGGATCCCGGTCGGGCGCGTGCGGGGGTCTGTCTGACTGCTTCCCCGTTTCCAGCTTCGGAAAAAAAAAAAAAAAAAAAAAAAAAGAATTGGAACTGAGAGCCATTCTCAGTTTTACTAAGCCTCAGTGTTCTCGTCTGTAAAATGGGAGTTAAACTGATTCTCAAGTTTGATGTGAGGTGCAATGAGGTATCATATAGGAATGTTTTATAAACTCGAAGTGCCTCCTACCTGCTATCTGAAGCCTCCAGTCCAGGTTAAAGTGCAGTTTATCTTGATACTTTGTGGGAATAAAACAGGCCAGGCAGCCTTTTCTAAAATAGTTCCCTCCTTTCCCCATGCCTTCATTTCCGACCCCTGTTGTGTTTTGTTTCCATAGCAGGTATCATGACCGGAAAATAAACTGTTTCTTATCTTTTGCCCTGCTAGACGGCCAGCTCCGTGAGAGTAAGACTCTGCTGGTTTGGTCCGCCACTGTCTCTCCAAGTGCCCAGAGAAGGCCTAATGCATAGGAGATGCTTTATAAATAGTTGTTAAAAGTTGAAGGACTGCAGATGAATGCATAATATGATTCTTCCAGGAGCGTGACAGTTGGATCTCAAATTTTGGTTTGTTTGTTTTAAATGCAAATTTCCTGCCCCAGTACTGAGTAAGTCTGATGTAGCAGAACTGGCAGGACCTACTACTGAATTTACTATTTTTAACAAGTGCCAGATGATTCTGTTGCAAGTACTGTAGTCACTAAGAAAGTTAATTTGAATCAGACAAATCTTGTTTTGACTTCAGCCAGCCACTAACTAGCGGTATGACTTGGTATGACTTCTGGAGGTAACTTCTTAAGTCTAAGCCTGTTTCCTTATCTGTAAATAGGAATGACGACATCCTCAAGAAGTTGTTATGACATTTAAATTAGGTGATGGATGTAAAGTTCTTGGCATAATGCCAGTTATGCAGTTAGCTGCCTTTGTTATTTTTATTATCATTCTTCTGTTATTGTTGTGCCCTGGCTAGAGAACTTTCTCTCTGGAGGATCACTCTTGGGAATGTTCTCAAAGCGTGGTCCCAAACCTGCAGCACCTCAGCCCCTGGGAGCCAGTCAGAAATGCAGAACCTCTGTCCCACCCCACACCTGCTGAATCAGGCCCCCTGGTGATCTGTTTGCACATTCAAGTTTGAAAAGCACGGCTGAACGTCACATGTACCATGTTCTTCTTTGTCTTTAATTTCAGAGTCAGCCCGGGAGAGTCCTAAGCCCTGGCCTCCCGGCTCACGTAGGCGGCACCTCCAGCTGAGGACGTTAGGAGGAGGCGATTCCCGCCGGGAGCCCCAGCGAACCCCACAGTGACCGTGGAGCCAGGGGATGGATCCTAACGCTGGCCTGCTTTCTTCTCCATCCCGGGCTTGCCCCCAGCCAGCAGAACCCTGTATGGAAGGTAGGAGAAGCCCATCGCCCAGTGAGCTGGGCAGAGACTCCGCCTTTCCCTGGAACCAGGTCCCCAGTTCCAGCCTCACCGACCCCGACTGGTTTTGGGATGAGCACATCCAGGCCAAGAGGGCCAGGGTGGAGACCATCGTGCGAGGCATGTGCCTCTCCCCGAGCCCTCTAGGGCCCGGTAATGCCCAGGCCAGGGAGAGCCCAAGCTGCCCAGAGAAGGTCCGGGAGCGGAAGAGGAAGCAGAGCCTTCCCGTGCAGCAGACGCCCATGAAACCGGGCCCTGCTGGGAACCCCGGCAGCAGGAAGGGCGGCCCTCACGTCATAGAACAGCTTCATCTGCTGAAGCAACAGCTAAGACAACTGCAAGAACACCTCCTGCAGGCTGCCGAGCCCAGGGATACAGCTCGGGGCCCAGGAGACCCCGAGAAGGGGAGGGGCCCAGACCCCGAGAAGGGGAGGGGTCCTCCCAGCACAAAGCAGAGGACTCCCAGCACAAAGCAGAGGAATGGCTATGGGCGTCGGCCCTGGGCTAGCGACAGTCACCCCCACCAGGGTTCCAGCGGGGGTCTCCCTGGGGCGCAAAAACACAGAGCGGCTGAGGTCGAATACCAGCCTCAGGAGCCCAGTTTCCTTCCTTCTGGAACTCGAGCTTTGTTGGAGGTTCTGAAGAAAGAACTGACTGGGGCAGTGACACAGGCTGTGGACTCAGTATTACAAAAAGTACTGTTGGGTCCACCAGGCTACCTGACTCAGCCGGGCGGAAGCCTCCAGAGGCTGGTGCCAGAGGGTAGAAGCGAGTCTTCACCTGAGGGGGGTGCCTACAAGTGTGACCCGCTTCCTCTGGCCGCCTTGCCCAGCAGGGCCCAGGCACAGGCGGGGGTCCCGTCAGGAAACTTATCACTGGCCAAACCTCTGGACTCTCCGAGATACCCTGTCTCTCCAAGAATGATCTCCAAATCCTCTCAGGGCGTCCCAGCAACCCGCCTCTCGACGGTGCCTTCCCACGTCCAGGAAAATCAGATGCTTAGCCAGCTACTGGGTCATGGGTCCGGTGATTACTGGAGCGGCAGGCTTCCCCAGGACTCATCCCCCCAAGGTCGTTCCTCCTCAGAGTCCGCCCTGCGACCTTGGGGAGCCGTCAGACTGTCACCGTCGGTTTCGAGCCAGCAGCAGCACCCTGCGCCCTTCACGTCCACCTGTCTGGAAAAACTGCCCTTTCTTCCCTCCGTCAAGGTGGAGCAGGGAGGCCTGCAGGCTGTCACCAATGTACTTCCGTTTCCCTCGGTCCACATATCCTTTACTAGTGGTGGGAGGTCTCGTTGTCGCAGGCCAGAGGAACAGGACGTCTGGAAGACGAGGGGAGGTGGAGACAGACAACGACACGGCACAGGGAATAGCTTTGCTTTCTGGTTGTCTCCTTCTCGTTGCTCTGGGCCTTCCTTCCCGGAGGCTTCCTACTCTTAGGTTCCTGAGAAAGTGGCAACCACATTCTGGGGTTTGAGGATGCTGGGAAAGAAGGTTCTTTTCTCTTCTCTGTGACACATCAGATGCTACCACTACTGACTGATTGCTCCAGGTCTGACTGGATTTCGTTGGTTTTTAAACTCAAATGGGCTTCCAAAATATAATAAATACCCTACCGAAGGAAAAACCCCATTATTTTGTTGTCAGCTGCACATACACATCAGCAGAAAGGGTCAAGGAATGACCTCACCTGAGTCATGGCTCCCCCAACCTCTTGGCAGGCAAAAGGCCTGCACTCTAGATAATTCATGAGGAAGATCGGAGGGACCAGAGACTTCTGAGACAGCTGGGGAAGGAGAAATATTCCTTAGGGATTAGACCTGAGGCAGCTGGAAGGGGGTAAGGAGGCGTCAGTTTAGGGAACAGTGTCTAAGCTGCAGCTGAGAGGACCAGAGCCTGCAGGCTGGGTGTCTGGAGGGAGGGGAGACAGGAGGCCGAGGGGCCAGGCTGGTGTGAGGGAGGCTGGACCTTATTGCATCCTCTTTGCCACCTATAGGCAGACTCCACTCTCTTAGTGTTTCCCAGAATAGAACTCCCTCAGGATATTAACAGTTGTTGAATTAGAAAGAAAAAAAGTAGCTTTGGTAAATACTGGCTTAGTTTCTTTGAAGCGGGGTTTCTTAGAGCCTTTAACTCCTGAATGTATGCAGTCACAAACTCAAGACTGAAGAAACCTCTTCCAGCAAGTCCTTCCTTTTACAGGACTCAAGTTCCTGACAACATACGTACTTTGGATGTTGCTTTTTAAAACTGAACTGAGCTCACGCTGCTGCTCCTCATGTGCAGCCGTGAATTGACTGTCCAGAGGTCGATGTGTCTGTGTGTGAACAGTCTTGCCTTCTGCCTGGCAAGCTGGAGTAAGAGTGGCAGGATCCATTGGGCTAGCTTACGGCCACAGCTGGGCCTGCTCTAACGCCTATGCTATGCACGCCCCCTGCTGGTCACAGGTGTTGGAAACACCCCAAAGCTTAGTGCTGCTAGGTGCTTTCTGGGCAGGCGGTAGCAACAGTAAAACCAATGGTAAAACACCTCACCTGCCAGCGCTGCCTCTTCAGGCAGCAGGGAATCTTGGAGGTATAGAGATATCAGCATCAATATATTTTCGGGTTAGGTGATCACCCTGTGTGAGAAAGGCTACCTGTCTAGGCCTTTGACAAGAGGCCACTGGTTAAGACTCCCTGTTAAAGTCAGGCAGTAATGGAAGAAACTCAAGAATTCAGTCCCCAAAGACTTTCTGCTGTACTTCCCTCAGGAGAGGTATACTGTGTGCCTGGCCCTGCCCCGTGACATGGGGACTGGGCTTGGGCCTGGCTGCCCAGGTGAGGTACTTGCCACCTTTGGAATGGTTTTGGGCCCCCAGGCAGCATCCTGGCCTCAACTACCCCCTCATTCCTTCTGCCTACATTCTTTTGTTTGTTTGTTTGTTTGTTTTGTGGGAGAGACAGAGTCAGAGAGAGGGACAGATAGGGACAGACAGACAGGAAGGGAGAGAGATGAGAAACATCAATTCTTTGTTGCGGTTCCTTAGTTGTTCATTGATTGATTTCTCATATGTGCCTTGACCGGGGGGCTACAGCAGACCAAGTGACCCCTTGCTTGAGTCAGCGACCTTGGGCTCAAGCTGGTGAGCCTTGCTCAAACCAGATGAGCTCGCACTCAAGCTGGCGACCTCGGGGTCTCAAACCTAAGTCCTCGCTCTAGCCACTGAGCCACCGCCTGGTCAGGCGCCTACATTCTGGTATTAGATATTTATTCCTGTGGGCCATGAAAGCCACCTAAGGGCAGGTTACTTTGACGTATACAAACTTTCCAGTCTCAGGACACCCCTGTAAAACAGGTGAACAGGTGTGATTAGGAGCTAACATCACAGTTAGCGGTTAGCTCAGTACACAGCACTGCTAACAGCATTTCACATGGATGTGGGTCCACCACCACTTAGCTGCATTCTGAAACTCAGAAAGCTCTGAAAATCCCTGACTTCTTTCCCCTAGGGCTGATGGGAGCTTCTCTGATGGCAAAAGCTGTTCTGCACTGATTGGAGGCTATTTATAGATGATCCTACTTAGTGTAAATCGTCATCTATTTTGCTGTGGAAATATTAATGGGTTGGATTACAGACTGCTGCCACAGCCTCCACTGTGGTGGTTAACTAACATGTGGAACTCATACCATATTACCTTTATAAAATAACAGTTCTGAAATATTAACACATTTTGACCCAGTGTTTCACATGAGAGGCTGTGGGCCTCAAACATCCACTCTAGATCTGGTATCTGAGGCTGGGACAAAAAAGTCAACTAACTTGCCCCAAGTCACAAGACAGACATATGCAGAGTCAGGATTCAAACGCAGGATCTGACTGCCAAGCATAAGCTTTCACCACTACATTCTACATTTAGAAATGGCCCAGAGAAGGTAAGTGGCTTGTCCAAGGTCACACAGCTAATAGGTGGCAAAATCAGTATCTAAAACTTGGTCATTGGACTTTCAAGTCCAGGATTCTTTCCATAGTGTTTATGAATCTCTAAGAATAAGTAAGGCTAGAGAGGCAGGTGCAAGGGTCTTCTACTAAGGAGCCTGTGTGCCAGGCCAGGTATAACTGTAACCAGTTGGTTTCCTTTGGCTATACTGATACATCCTACTGAGAAGCCTTAATTGTCCTATAGCTCTCAGACCTGAGCTCCAGGGTTCCTCTGTGTTAAAGTTTCTCACCCAGCCCCAGGACTGTCCCTGGCAATACTAAGTGTCCTTGTGTAAAAGTCTTTACTTCCTTCCCACCCGGGTGCTAGGCAGTCATATCACAGCTCCCTTCTTCTGGTAAAGGGGAAGGAATCTGTTCCCAGACTGCAGTCTGAGCTGGAACGTAATTTCCCTACTTGCATATGGATTAAGGTTGACCATTTAATCATTCACTCATTCTTTTAGCGAACAAACGTTTATTGAACACCTACTATGTTCCTAGCACTGGGCTAGGCCCAGTGGAATACAAAGGTGAAATCATAAGGTCCTTGCCCTTGAGGAGCTCACAGTCTAAAGAGGGAGACAAACATGCAGTAAAAATTCCAATCAGGTCATTGCTACAACAGAGGTTTGTACAAAGAGCCGTGGTAGCCCAGGGTAAGAAAGGTCCAGGGTAATTTGACAAGGAAATGGTCCACAGAGAAGGAAGCGTCTGAGCTGAGACAGGAAGGCGGGCAGAAAGTTCTTCCAGGCAAACAGACAGCGGCTGCAGAGCAGCAGTTCCAGTTCCTTGGGGGCAAAACAGACTGTGTGTGACCTGGTTGGATGCTCGGCTTAAGCACTGCGGCGGCAATTCTGAGAGCCATAACGGGACCCTCAAGTTGACGTTTCCCATTTTATAGAGGAGGAAACTCAGGCAGAAGGGAAAGTAAATTTCGATTTGAGGTCTCGAAATGATGTATCTGGGATAGAGCTGCCTTCTCTCCCCGTCCCATTCTGAAAGCGCATGCAGAGTACAACAAACTGTAGCTGGCATTACGAATGCCATAAAACTTTTACACATCAAAGCACTGTTTTAAGTTCTGCAACTGAACTGTACGTATATAGTATTCAGCATCTGGAGAGAAAAAGCTTATTGGATCAGACTTTTAGAGACACAAAAATGGAGCAAATACACCATTTAACCAAAATAAAAGAAAATAGGACAAAATAAAAGGAATGGGACAATTCACTGGATAATTTGATAATATTGTTTGATAAACTGATGTTAATTTTCCTTGACACTGGGATAAATCCAGGAGGGTCTAAATCCTGGTCACTTGAAGAAAGCCAAGCTCATGTTTTTCTTCACACGCTACCCCAGCTCCAACCTCCTCAAGGCTTATTTCCCTGACATACAGGTAAGGTCATTCCACTGAGTGTCAGCTTCCTCAAAACTCCCAAGTGGGCCCTGGCTGGTTGGCTCAGCGGTAGAGCGTCGGCCTGGCGTGCGGGGGACCCGGGTTCGATTCCCCGCCAGGGCACATAGGAGAGGCGCCCATTTGCTTCTCCACCCCCCCCTTCCTCTCTGTCTCTCTCTTCCCCTCCCGCAGTCAAGGCTCCACTGGAGCAAGGATGGCCCAGGTGCTGGGGATGGCTCCTCAGCCTCTGCCCCAGGCGCTAGAGTGGCTCTGGTCGCGGCAGAGCGACGCCCCCGGAGGGGCAGAGCATCGCCCCCTGGTGGGCAGAGCGCCGCCCTGATGGGCGTGCCGGGTGGATCCCGGTGGGGCACATGCGGGAGTCTGTCTGACTGTCTCTCCCCGTTTCCAGCTTCAGAGAAATACAAAAACAAAAAACAACAAAAAAAACCCCCAAAAACAAAAAACTCCCAAGCAGCAGTGGGTTTTGCCCAGGGTGAGGCAAGTTCTAGGTCATCACGTGTGCACCTTAGCTCCCCTTAATGTTGACGGAATTGGTGCGATTTCCATTTCCGGGTTGGGACCTGGCCTGAATAATCATAAATAACTTTGAGCTAGGAAGGTTGGGCATTTTAACTTGAAGCATGTGAGCTGGAGATATACCCAGAAACACATGGGGAGGGGGGAGGGGGGAGGGGGGAGAGCTAGAAACATTAGTAAGTGGTGTCCTTGGTCTAGTGTTCTGTCTTTGCTGAGGACACTGTGAAAAAGACAGAATGTACACTGTCAAACTGACATGCAAATAGCTGTGTTTCAAATGGAGAGGAGGTTCGTATAGATCAAGTGTGACAATAAGGAAAATCAAGCTCCGATGGCTGGAACCAGACTTGTCTGTTCCCATAAAGTTCCTACAGGCCTCCTTTACCCTGGGTGTCGGGGCAGGGCTAATATGTTGTTTCTCTATGATTCCTTTGCATTTTCCAGGTCTTTCCCACACATTCATTCAGGTGCTTGGTTGATCCCTACATCAAGCTCTGATTTCAGTTCATTCTGCAACTCCGGGTTGCTGATAAAGTGCTCTCTGATCTAAACCTTCACTCCCTCCCTGCCCCGTACCTGGTAGAAGGCTCGGTGGCTGCCATGCAATCAGCCTGGGCATAGCAGATGTTGGTACCAAACTGGCCTTGACCTGGACCCTCCCAAAGTCACACCTAGACTACATAGCAAGCTTTTCATGGGTGAAAAACCTTCATAAATCTAGTATATAGATATAATAAAACATTTATTTTCCAATGGGTGCTATAGCTAATTCAGATTTTTCTATATATAACTGAATAGGCTTAGAAGATAGCTATGGCTTCTTTTCCAAAGGAAGCCCTTTTTAATGTTGGTCGAAGCCATTCTTGTTAACTTCTGTGCTGAACTGGAAGCTGGCAGTTCTACATCTGAGCACCTAGTGGCAAACAGCCGACCTGATGGGCCCTGTTGTTTGCACAGTTCAACCGCTGCATTACCTCCCAGATGGTCAAGTGGTTCAGCAATTTTCGCGAGTTCTATTACATCCAAATGGAGAAATTCGCCCGGCAAGCAATTTCAGATGGTGTCACAAACCCCAAAATGCTGGTAGTTCTCCGCGACTCAGAACTTTTTCGAGCCCTCAATACGCACTATAACAAGGGGAATGACTTTAAGGTAAGACCGCGTCCTGGGGTCCCATGAAGTTGGAGTTTTAGAATAAGTCACTGAGAGCCAGGGCAGCCTGGGGCCAACCTCTGGATCATCCACAAAGATTACAGCCTCAAATATCTTCCTATAGGCAACAGGTGGATGCTACAAACTGAATACACAGCCAGTCTTCATTCTGTAACTTAAGCAGAGGTCTGCCAGGTGTTCCGCCATTTTAGACTTCATACTCTGTGATGATCAGTTTACATAGCTTGTTGACCTTTTTGCCTTTGTGCCAGGAGGCCCAGGAACATATGCTGGGCTCCAGGTGCAGCACCTTGTCTTGGCCCAAGTTTTCTTTATAACAGTTTCTGTTCATTTTGTTCTTATGTTTATTCTCATTTGAACTGTTTCATTTGTTCGCCTTCCATGGCAAGTCATCTCAAATCCTTTCTGGAAATAATGCATAAGTAATATTCAAGCCTCTTAATCCTTTGGGGAGCTCTATGAAGGCACGCTGGTAGCACCTTAGGGGTAAAGCATCAGTAAAGGATGAGCACACGGTCTACGTGTCATTGGAGAGAACTAATCCAGACACATGCTTCCTGGCATGCAGCCGACAGCTGTTAGCCTGGCGTCTCGTTCTGCAGGAGGCAGGTGTGTCTGGTCACCAAGTGCACTTGTCTCTTCTTGACTTTCTCACTTGACTGTGATCACAATGGGCAGTTTATTGATACCCCAAGGAAGGTAAGAACTGCTGGCAACCCCACAACAGATGCTCCATCAGCACACATTTGGAAAGCTAATCCGACCTGTGGGGAAAATGGACTGTACCTGTTGAGACGTGTGGGGTCAGGATGTGTGGGAGGGGCAGTGCTGCCACATCTTCCCACGTGGGGTGGTCCCTTGGCATGCAGTGGGGGTTGGCCCAGGCCAGGCTGGATCTGGAGGACCTGTGGGATGCCCCGCTGGTTATGGTGCCAGTCTGTGGGAGGTCCTGGGACATAGTCCCCCTCAACCTCACGGTTGGTTTTAGAAGCAGGAATGGTTCCAAGTCCTATGGATCCAGCCCCAAAAGATGGTGGGATGAGGTACGAAGTTGTAAACTTGGGGCATTCTTTTCTACATTAGGCACGAAGGAAAAGAATGCTAAAGACTTCTTTTGAACCACAGGTTTAATTTCAATCAGAGTCAGAGTTTGCTACTTACTAAAGGTGTCACCCATGAGTGGAATCAGTTCCTGCTACAAAGGGAGTGTCCTTAATATGCTTTCTCCCAGGGCTGTCTCACTGGTACCATCATTTTAAGGTTTGTGTTTGATGAGGGAGCAGGGGGTTCCTAGGGCTGTGAGAATCAGGGGCCAGGAGAGCAGGGATGCTCCGTCCCAGACTGCTGCCCCGGGAGAGGGCGGCGCCAGGCAGTGAGGTCCGTGCGGCTCCCGTGCTTCGCGGGCTCATGTCTTTTCCTTCTGGTGGGTCTCTTTGGGAAAGCAGGTCCCGGATGGCTTCTTGGAAGTCGCCAGCTTGACGTTGCAGGAGTTCTTCAGGGCTGTCTCCGCAGGGAAAGACTCAGATCCTTCCTGGAAGAAACCCATTTATAAAATTATTTCAAAACTGGACAGTGACATCCCAGAGATATTTAAATCTTCCAACTATCCCCAGGAGCTGTTTTGGAATTAAGATCCCACAAAGCGAGGAGCAACTAACTGGCCAGGGTTTCTTGGGTTTGTCTTAAATGGCAGTGGTACAGCTGTGGTGATATAAAAAGGGCATAGGATAACCCCTGCCCCCAACGGGGACTGTTACCATTTCTGATCATTTATTTCCCTTTCCAGAATCACCAGAAGTTTAACCTTCAGTATAAAACAGGGTAACCAAGTGTAATGGTGTGATGGTAGCATATTGTAAAGGAAATACAACAGCTCTTTGGAATCAGAAGCCCTAAATCTCCACCCCACTGTCTCCAAACGTTGTGACCCTGGGAACTTGCAGGTGTTCTCTGCATCTGTAAAACGAGTTCTAAAGTATTCTGTGAAATGTCACTCACTACCCAGATGTTAGTCCCCTCCCCCTCCCCGGCTTTCAGATAAGGTTATCTTCTTCTTCTTCATCATTTTTTTTACAAATTGCTGGGTTTTAGTTATTTGTCAAGCTCCACCTACTTGCTAGACATTTTCAAATACATTATCTTTAAACTTTTTACTCTAAAAAGTAAGTATGTTCATTTAAAAAAATAACCAAACAGAAGTTTTAGAACAGTGCCGTAACTCGCCAAAGTACAAGACTGGGGCATTTGGGTTGGTAAGGACAGTCGGGAGTGCGGAGGAACCCAAGACCTTCTGGTGCCAGATTATATCCTGACCACCTCGGGCTGCTCGTCATGATCTTAAACAGGCTACCATCTCCAGTAAGTATCCAGCACTGACGGGACACTGACATGTGACACCCCTGCCTAGCACGTGGGAGGGCGTCACCACCCAGGATTGCACGGATCACGCCAGCACGCCCGACACAAACTCTCTGCAGGACTTGAGTGTTGCTGTTCATTCACATTTGTCTGCTGGAAGAGTCTACCAGCTGTACAACCTAAATTGCCTCTGCAGAAGAAGCTGAACTTCAGAATGCAAAAGCTAAAAAGGGTCTTAAGGAGATCATCTGGCCCACTTTGTTTCAGTTAGGAAGGGGGAAACCGAGGCCCAGACAGGAGACTCACACAGCCTCACAGACAATCAATGGTATAACGAGGACAAACACAGCATCACACACAGAAATGGAAATTCCCCCACTCCATAAGGAAATTACATCCTAAAGAATTCATGAAATCAACGTTTTCCCCCCTGCTGGCCCTATGCAAATTGTGACTCACTCTGCGGATATAGGCAAGCCACCTGCCAAGTTGAGTAACTGCATCTGTCTGGTAAGACAGATTCACGTCTTTGGAAGCACTGCCAAAGGTAGGCAGGCCGGAGGAGGGACACACAACTTGGGCTCTGTCATCCTGATTGAGGGGTGTCTGTGACTTCATTAGCTTACTTCTTCCGCATCTACACAGAACACGTTTTCATATTCAATTACCCACTTCCTTGACTTTTTGGGTAGGCTGGGTCAGATGAAATACCATTCCTAAACTATTGCTAGATGTATCAACATGAAAAGGTATGAAAGGTCACTTTCTTTTGCATTTTCATTTACTTCAAACAGCTGAAGGGAAAAACAAAACATATTCAGCCCCAACTACTCCTCTCACATTTAAGGTCTTTTTTTTTTTTTTTTTTTTTTTTTTTTTTTTTTACAGAGACAGAGAGAGAGTCAGAGAGAGGGATAGATAGGGACAGACAGACAGGAACAGAGAGAAATGAGAAGCATCAATCATCAGTTTTTCATTGCGACACCTTAGTTGTTCATTGATTGCTTTCTCATATGTGCCTTGACTGTGGGCCTTCAGCAGACCGAGTAACCTCTTGCTCAAGCCAGCGACCTTGGGTCCAAGCTGGTAAGGTTGGCTCAAACCAGATGAACCCACGCTCAAGCTGGCGACCTCAGGGGTCTCGAACCTGGGTCCTCTGCATCCCAATTTGACACTCTATCCTCTGCACCACCGCCTGGTCAGGCTAGGGTCATTTTGAAGTGTCCTTCAATACATCCAGTTGCACTTGGATCTTCTTTGCCCTCTTTTCCCCCACAATATTCCCTTTACAAAAATGAAGCAATCTGCCAAATCTACGTTTTAAAGGAAGGCAAACACTGAGTACCCTGAGTAAGAGCAGTCAGTTATCTGTGTTTGGAGACAGCAGAAGAACCCACTATCCAGAGTGATATTATATAACTGTTTCAGACTTTCATGGGAAACAATTCCAAGTTCACAATGCTTGTCTGATAGGGAACAGCCATTTTCTGTCCCAGACCTGAAATTCATTAATGTGTGTTTTCGAGACTGAGCCAAGCCACCTCCAGGGCAGTGAACCTTGTCCCAGGGACCAATTAGATGAAATGTACAAGCTCAAATTGAAAACATTTGTGTCCTGCAGTCTTTCCAGGAACTGTTTTCTAACCACTGAGCTAAACATAGAAGAATGTATAAATATATATGCTCTGCCAACCAAAGTCTATTTTATTATATTTTACTGTTTCTACCAAGTATATCTCTTTTTCTGTTGGGAACACATTTTGAGTGTAAGCTGAGCTGGTTATTGTTCTTTTAGTAGCCATAGTATTGCCAAGGTCTGGTCATTCTTTCCACTTAAGGTATATATGGGCACTATTGTCTCCCAAATTGGACATGTTCAGAGTCTGGTCGAATGCTGCATACATGTCTAATACTTCAGTGGTGGACAGCGGGACCTGGACTGTGTTTTATGATGATGGCACTATTGAGGAGCTAATGGTCAGGTATCAATTAAAATCAGTTCATTGACATTCCATGCAGGACAAGGTTTATTAGGAACCTTATTTCAAACATGGTTTCATATAGTATACACAGTTCCAAATTGGACTCATACAGTGAAGACGCCTGGGTGTGTAAGGAGTGCCCAAGCCTTTCCACCAGAGAATAGGCACATCATGAATGGCAGAGATAACCCCGAGCGCTGTAATAAACAGCCCCACCATGGTACGGAGGCCCACAGGTCCTTTTAAAAACCTGTCTTAGTTTTCAATGGCAAAATATAGAATTCTCAAAAAAAAAAATTTTAAGATTTCTATAATGTAATTTTACATGTGCTTTTAGAAAATATTTTTTTTTAAAATCCCTATAAAATTAGCTAAGGTTTTGGTAACCAATGTCATGGATGAGTCCTACATGTTCTAAATTTCTATAATCTTTGAGTCTAGCTTTCCTCTATAGTTTTGACCCTTAGCTCTATAGAGCAGTTGAATTTGATCATTCATTCATTCATTCTGAAGAAAATAGAAATATAAAAAATCCTTTGATGTTTTTACACACTCTATTAGGCATTTGCATAGATGCCACATAAAGCAGGATCAGTATTTCAGGACTGAGAAAATTAGATAATAAAGTGCTGGCTGAGAAAGAGATCAAGAACGCACTGGCTGCTCTCACTTTTGGCTCCATCAGGCCGATGACTGAATTATGTTTTGGGGGAGAAATAAGCTTGTGACAATATGGCAAATATAATACTTCTTATTAGAGCATAAAATATTCTTGGTCAGACTTAAGTTTAAACAATAAGCATTGGGAAGAATGAGCTCTGATTACCTATTTGACAGGATTAATAATGCAATCTGTATCTCTGAGGTAGATCCTGGCACCTAAATTTTATGTATGAAGTGTTCAACTATGGAGAAAGATAATTAACGAAGAGCTTTTTTCAGAGGTAGACAATTCCTATAGAATGAGGAGTCTGCCTTCTCTGTCACCAAGAGTCTACTGGAGTTGTTATATTTCTCACAATCTCACCCCTTCACGCTCACACACTCTTGTTTTGTCATTTGCAAATTCTCCAGAGTTAACCCTCAAATGCTATGTCCAAGTCTTCTCTGAGAAATTCTTTTTTCTCTTGCCCTGTCCAGACAGCTCAGTTGGTTAGAGCAGCATCCCGGAGCACAGAGGTTGTCGGTTTGATCCCTGGTTCGGGCACATACAGGAACAGATTGATGTTCCTGTCTCTCTCTCCTTTCCTCTCTTGCTAAAATAAATTAATAATAATAAAAAAAATCCCTTTTCTCTCTTGATTGATTTCTGCAGCTCAGACTCCTATCTCCTTGAAAACTGCTTCTGGCTTGGAAATGTAGCCTTAGGAAAGAGTTTGTCTCTGCCCTCCCTGGTTTTCCACTTGATCCTCAGTTACTTCCTCTGCTGCCCCCTCCCCCACTTTCCCCACAACCAATACCTTTCCTAAGTACAATAGAGTACTGTGGTTAGGTACGTGAGCTCTGGAGAGCATGTCTGCATCCTGGTTCAAGCACCTTGGATCTCTGTAAGTTACTTACTCTCTTGGTCTCAGCTTTCCCATCTGTAAAATGGGGATAAATAGCACCTACCTCATAGTACTGTTGTTACACGATTTAGATAAAATAATATAGGTGGCATTCTCAGCATACTCCTAATGCACAGTATGTGCTCAATAAGTGTTAGCTATATTACTCAGCATTCATAAACTGTTAGCAAAGCCATGAATTTGTACTGTCCACAGTAAAAAAGAATAATTTATTAGCTTAAGAACGGCACTGATGTGTGACATTACTGCTATAAAACACTGTAATTTTTTTTTACTATAACCGTGAAGTAACATGCACTAATACCTTTGATATGACAGCATAAAACTTAACTTTAAAAGTGATATATTACTGTTTTCTAAGAGGTAACACCCAGCTTTAAAAAGAATGCCTTGTGCTATAAATTCTATATTCAGTCCTTCATTTACTCTTTACTCTAATCCTATGTTGACTTGTTTGATACAACCATTACTGCTATTTTTTAGTTGCTTGCTAAAACATTGACCTGATTTTGCCAAAACAACCTTGCAGTTGTTCCATTTGTTACAAGAGGCTGGTTGTTACTTTCATGATCCGGTGGGTGGAGGGGGAACATGCTGACATACTCGTTTTCCTCTCCCAGCATCTAACAACTACGATCAGGATTGCCTTTCCATAAAGATGAAGCTTATTTTTAAATGGAAAAGAATCTGGCCTCTTTTCTGGTTCTTTCCATTTTATAATCATTAATGTTGATCATCATACTCCTCTGCTCTTTCCCAAAATATATGTTGGTCATTTCCTTTTTCAGAACATTTAAGGTTTTCAATGTTTTTTGGCTCCTATTTTTAAATAAATTGACCTTTTCAAATCACTCATTATAAGAAAATAGAATTATCTTTTTGATGCTTCGCTGCATTCTCACTATATTAAATCTCTAACTAAAAAACTCACCATTACATTTGGCAGAATATATTCTTTATAAATGCCCCAAAGCTGCTTTTGCTCAAAATTGCTATAGACGTTTCATTTCTCATCACACATCCCATTACTTCATCAGGGCTGAACTTACTGACCCTGGACCAACCAGAACAATTCCAGAACTCTTCTCTCCTATAGAACTCTTGCCAAAAATAGTGTCAGAAATAAGAGTTTCTAAGGAAGACAATGGGGTATATAGGTAGTATAACTGAAGTTTTACTGGATTGTAGGGTTTTTTGTTTGTTTTTTTGCAAGATAGAGAAAGGGGAAGACAGGGACAGACAAGAAAGGAGAGAGATGAGAAGCATCAACTCATAGTTGTGGCACTTCAGTTGCTCATTGACTGCTTTCTCATATGTGCCTTGACCGAGGATGGGGGACTCCACCCGAGCCAGTGACCTCTTGCTCAAGCCAGTGACCCTGGGCTCAAGCTAGAGACCTTGGGTTCAAGCCAGTAATCATAAGATCATGTCTGTGATCCCACACTCAAGCTGCGACCTGCACTCAATCTGGGGACCCTGCACTCTGACCTCAGGGTTTCGAACCTGGGTCCTCAGCATCCCAGGCCGACATTCTGTTCACTGAGCCACTGCCTGGTCAGGCTGGATTGTAGATTTATCAGCAAATCCTAGGAAAAGAAAGCTTAATAACACTGGACTTATATTGTTAAACACCTTAGTTTTTATATACTATGTGCAATAATTAAAATCCTTACGCCCTGCCCTGGCTGGATACCTCAGCTGGTTCGAGCATCGTACCGAAGTGCAGAGGTTGCTGGTTTGACCCTCAGTCAGCGCACATACAGAAACATGTTCCTGTTTCTCTCTCTCCCTCCCTTTCTCTCTTGCTAAAATCAATAAACAAAAATTTAAAAAATTTTAAATCCTCATGCCTTGTGAATGGCAGATATGATTATGTGTCCTTAAGCTCTGCAGACAGTAATTAACTAAACAAGCAAGTGAGGCAGAGTTTAATATGTTGACATTTCTTAGAATATGTTATTAAGAGACTGTTTCCATGTTTTTATTATGGAATCATACTCACTTTAAACACAGAGTACTTCTCTGGGAGATTGATAGTCTTACTGTTTTAGGAACTAAATAGATGCACCAATTTTTATTTTTTATTTATTTTTATATTTATTCATTTTAGAGAGGAGAGAGACAGAGAGAGAGAAGGGGGGGAGGAGCTGGAAGCATCAACTCCCATATGTGCCTTGACAAGGCAAGCCCAGGGCTTCGAACCGAATGCGACCTCAGCATTTCCAGGTCGATGCTTTATCCACTGCACCACCACAGGTCAGGCTGATGCACCAATTTTTAGAACATTATTGAGCAAGTCTTAAATGTTCTAAAACTTGGCAGAAAAATAACTTCCTGGTATTCCATCCATTGCTGTTGTGCTAGAATTGGTGAATATGCCCCCCAAATGAAGATCAATTATAAGCCATTATGCTTTGAGGTATGTACACTTATCATTCAACTTCCTCAAATAAAGTGACCATGATTTACCTCCTCAAGATGTAGTTATTAAGAAACACACCATTTAATGAGCCCATGAAAATAAGAAGACTAAAAAGCCACTTTATGTGGCAAAAGCTATGCTACCTACTCCTTCAGAGCAGCAGCTCCAACAACACAAAGTCTTGAACTCAAGCTGATAATGGGGCTATAAGCACAGTGACTCATTCCATATCCCTTAACAGTTCTTTTTTTCTTTTTAATTGAATTTATTGGGGTGACACTGGTTAGAAAAATTATACTGGTTTCAGGTGTACCATTCTACTACACATCTGTACATGGTCCCTTAACAGTTCTTCAAAATCCCATGTGGAATAACTGGTGGTGGTTACATGAAGCTACACATGATAAAACTGCATGGAACACACACACAGACTTGGAGTTCTTATAACCCTCATGAAACCTGAGTAAACCCTGGGGAGAACACCAGTGTCAATCTCTGGGTTTTGATACATAACTCTATTTATATGTTAACACAGGACAGGCTGAGTGAAAAATACATGAGGATGTCCCTGTACATTTTTTGCAACTTCTTATAAATCTATAATTATGTCAAAATAAAAAGGAAAAATAAAACCAAACAAAAAAACTCAACTCATGTGGAATCACCATCTTTGAGAGCTCTATTGAAGGAATGATGTCCCCTAAAGAAGCAGCAAATAAAAGCTCACTCAACCACAGATTAGAATGCTTCCATACAGACACTTGATACATAATTCTTTTAAATAACAAAGCTATTTTAATAAGGTACAGTCTAGCTTCTTGATTAAATAGCAGTTTACATTGTGTTAGGGTTTGGTTTTGTTCTGTCCTGAGAACACACAATCAGAACTATCAGACAGCTCAGCTTTCCTGGGACTCAGAAGTCAGAAAATAATCTGTCCCGCCTGCCCATGCACTTCTCCCATCTACAACCTGCTTCACAAATCCAATTTCTGCTCTAAGCTTTTAAATGTAAATAAAATCGTATCACAACTAAGTTCTATCTGTTGTTAGGAAGCTTCACCAGAACTGCAAATATCTTAGTTTCTTTTCAGGCTCAGGGGCACATACATACTTTTAGATTAGAAGACATTTAAAACATTGGCTTTATTTGCTCCCAGTAAGCCAGATTTTCCTTGGGCCTAGCTGTTCCTTGGCTTGTAGCACCTTTGGAAACTGCATTAACTCTTTGAGGCTCGGTGGATTTCATTTTGTCCTTAGGAATTTATTATTGACAAGTATCTCCTAATACCATCACCACCTTCCACACCTGCAAAGTTACTAATAGACCAGGGCCTTTGGAAATTGTGATTAAGGAGCCTATCTCAGATAGAGATGAAATACAATCCCCCCCACTTTGGCCTACTGGGTCTCAAATTT
The DNA here is from genome assembly GCF_036850765.1 of Saccopteryx bilineata. Lineage (NCBI taxonomy): Eukaryota > Metazoa > Chordata > Mammalia > Chiroptera > Emballonuridae > Saccopteryx > Saccopteryx bilineata. The sequence goes on from NC_089493.1 coordinate 26,887,194, forward strand.
GGCTGCACATTTGAACTACCTGATAGGCTTTAGAAATGACCAATGCCTAAGTTCCACCTCTAGATTCTGATTTAATTGCTGTAAGGGGTAGCCTGAGCTTCAGTTTTAACAGATCCCTGGGTAATTCTTATGTGCAAACTTTGATAACTAATGCTCTAGCACATAACTCTTCACATGGACCACTTATTTCATCATTCTCCCAAACATGCATACATAAAGAAGAAAGTAATCATATATTTGAGTATATGTATGGAATCTAAGCAATTTTTCGGTTAGGGCCTCTATTGCCAACACCCTTCCCTGACAATAAAATTTGGGAATGCCTTTCAGATCTTGTAGAGGCCTCACTGACACTCAGATTCAAATCTAGTGAAAGCATAAGGCTCATATGAAAAACAGAAAATCCTCAAAGTATGTGTGTGTGCATATACACACACACAGAGAAAGTATGTATATATAATGTATATAGTAGTCTTTGTTTTTATTTAAAGAGTTGTTTGGGTTCACAGAAAAATTGAGCAGAAGGTACAGAGATTCCCCATATACTCCCACATCTATACAAGCACAGCCTCCCCCGTTATCAACATCCCCACCAAAGTGGAACATTTGTTACCACTGATGAGCCTGCACTGATACATAGATCAGCATCATCCAAAGTCTGCAGTCTTCATTAGGGTTTACTTCTGGTGCTGTACATATTATGGGTTTGAAGAACAAGTGCATCATGACATGTATCCACGATTAAAGTACCATACAGAATCACTTCACTGTCCTAAAAGTCCCTTTACTCCTAGCAACCACTAATTTCTGTCTCCATAATCCTTTTCCAGAATGTCATTCAATTGGAATCACATAGTGCGTAGCATTTTCAGCCCAGCTTCTGGCTTGATAGCTCACGTCTCCTTAGTGCTGAATAATATTCTATTGTTTGGATGTACCACAGTTTATCCATTCACCTTCTGAAGGCCATCTTGGCTGCTTCCAAATTTTAGCAATTCTGAATAGAAGTGCTGTAAACATCCATGTGCAGGTTATTCTGTGGCCATAGTTTTCAACTCCTTCAGGTAAATACCAATAAGTGTGATTGCTGAATTGTAGGTTAAGAGTATATTTACCTTTTTTTTTTAGGTGAGCGAAAGAGACAGAGGACGGATAGGGAGAGAGATGAGAAGCATCAACTTTATTGAAGCACCTTAGTTGTTCATTGATTGCTTTCTTACATGTGGGCTCCACAGAGCAAGTGACCCCTTGCTCAAGCCAGCAACCTTTGAACTCAAGCCAGAGATCTTGGGCTTCAAGCTAGCAACTTTGGGGTTATCTCTATGATTCTATGCTCAAGCCAGCAACCCTGCACTCAAGTTGGTGAGGCTGAGCTCAAGCCAGCAACCTCAGTGCTTCGAACCTGGGTCCTCAGCATCCCAAGCCAATGCTGTATCCACTGCGCCACTGCCTGGTCAAGCAAGTATGCTTACTTTTCTTTCTTTTTTTTCTTTTTTGTATTTTTCTGAAGCTGGAAAAGGGGAGGCAGTCAGACTCACACATGCGCCCGACCAGGATCCACCTGGCACGCCCACCAGGGGGCGATGCTCTGCCCATCCAGGGCATTACTCTGTTGCGACCAGAGCCACTCTAGCGCCTGGGGCAGAGGCCAAGGAGCCATCCCCAGCGCCTGGGCCATCTTTTGCTCCAATGGAGCCTCCACTGCGGGAGGGGAAGAGAGAGACAGAGAGGAAGAAGAAGGGGAAGGGTGGAGAAGCAGATGGGCGCCTCTCCTGCATGCCCTGGCCGGGAATCGAACCCGGGACTTCCGCACGCCAGGCCGACGCTCTACCACTGAGCCAACCAGCCAGGGCCCAAGTATGCTTACTTTTAAAGAAACTGCCAAACTGTCTTCCAAATATCGTTGTATCGTATTGTACTCCTACCAGCAATGAACGAGAATTCCTGTTGCTGCACATCCTTTGTCAGCATTTGATGTTGTCAGTGTTCTGAATTTTGGCCATTCTAATAGGTGTGTAGTATCTCATCTGAATTTGTATTTCCCTGATGACATATAATGTGAGGCACTTTTCATATACTTATCTGTGATCTGTATATCTTCCTTGGTGAAGGGTCTGTTAAGATCTTTGACCTACCTGGCCTGTGGTGGTGCAGTGGATTGTTGACTTGGAATGCTGAAGACAACAGTTCGAAACCCTGGGCTTGCCAGGTCAAGGTACATATGACAAGCAATCAATGAACAACTATAGTGAAGCAACTATGAGTTGATACTTGTTCCACCTGCCGCCTCCTGCTCTCTCTGTAGAACCAATAAAAAAAAATCTTTGGCCCATTTTAAAACTGGGTTATTTTCTTAACAAAAACTCAAATTGTTGAGTTTAAAGAGTTCTTTGTATATCCTGGTTAATGGTCCTTTATCAGATATGTTTTGCAAGTATCTTTCTGTCTGTGGCCTTTTTATCCTCTTGACAATGTCTTTCACAGAAGAGAAATTTTAATTTGAATAAAGTCCAACTTAATAATTTTCGTTTATGGGTTGTACCTTTAGCGATCTAAAAAGTCATTGACAAAAAAAAAAGTCACTGACAAGCCCAAGGTCATCTAGATTTTCTCCTAAGTTATCTTCTAGGAATTTTTTAGTTTTGTGTTTTACATTTAAATGTTTGACCCACCTGAGTTAATTTCTGTGAAGGGTATAAGGTCTGTGTATAGATCCACTTATTTGCATGTTGATGTTCAGTTGTTCCAGCACCATTTGTTGACAATACTATCTTTGCTCCATTGTATTGCCTTTGCTTTTTTGCCAAAACTCAATCGATATTTATGTGGGTCTATTTTGGGCTCTCAACTTTGTTTCATTAATTTATGTCTATTCTTTTGCCAGTACCACACTATCTTGATTACTGGAGCTTTATAATAAGTCTTGATGTCAGGTAGTGTCAAGTCTTTCATTTTGGTTCTTCTCCTTTAACACTGTGTTGCCTGTTCTGTGCCTTTTGCCTCTCTATATATTAATAAATGTTAGAATCAGTTTGTCGATATCCACACCCACACCCACACCCACACCCACACACAAACTTGCTGGGATTTTGATTTGGATTGCATTGAATCTATAGACCAATTTGGGAAGAATTAACATTTTGACAGTATGTTAGCTGTAGGGTTTTTGTAGATATTCTTTATCAAGTTAAAAAAAAAAGTTCCCCTCTATTTCTATTTTACTAGGGTTTGTTTGTTTTTTTAATCACAAATGGGTACTGGATTTTGCCAAATGCTGCTTCTACCTTTATGATCAAGTGATTTTTCTTCTAATGGAATGGGTTACCTGAACTGATTTTTGAATGTTGAACCAGCCCTGCACACCTGGATAAACCCCACTTGGTTGTGGTGTATAATTCTTTTTATACATTGTTAAATTTGATTTGCTAATACTTTGTTGAGAATTTTTGCATTTATGTTCATGAGAGATTTGTAGTCCATAGTCTTTTTCTTGTAATGTCTTTGATTTTGATATTAGGGTAATGCTGGTCTCATACTAGGAAGTATTTGCTCTACTTCTATCTTCTGAAAGAGATGAATCACAGACAACCGGTAGAATTTCTTCCTTAAGTATTTGGTAGAATCCATCTGGGCCTGTTGTTCTCTCTTTTGGAAGGTTAATAATTATTGATTCAGTTTCTTCAAGTTTTCTATTTTTTCTTGTGTGTTTGGCAGAGATATCTGTTAAGAAATTGGTCTACTTCAAACAGGTTATCATATTTCTGAGCAAAGAGTTCTTCATGGCATTCCTTTGTTATCCTTTTAATATGCATGGGACCTACACCTTCTTTCACTTCTGATATTAGTAATTTGTGTAAAGAAAATCCTTTAAAAGGTTCATTTAACTAGATGAACTAGATCCTCTCAAGAGAAGTGGGTAATCCAGGATTCACTAAATTAATATTTTCTTGACAAGCATAGGTACAGTATCAAAACCTCTATTTTCCACAATTACTCAAAGTAGTATTAGAGATGCATAATTTGAAAAAATATTTCGCAGTGCCTGTGGGTCCAGCTGTCACAATTCCAAAGGGAGCAGAGAGACCTAAAAGAAAGAACTTCATGATTGAGGGAGATTATCTTCTCAATTGGCAATTTAATTTCTCTATCACTAAAACATAAAACCTATTTCCAAAAGCTTATTAGTTTGAACTATGGCTACTACTTAGAACCTAGTTGGCTTATCCATATCGATTCCAAATTGATTTAAAGGGCAGGGTTCAAATGAAAGCAGCAAATAAAATTAGAATTGTAAAAAACAATAATTCTTTATACCTTGGACATTAGGACTCTCTCTTGAACACACAGATAATTATTAGGACATAAAGTTTCCCTATGGCCCAGTAATACAATTTTTCTGTATTTCCCCCAGAAAACTTGAAACTATGCCTAAAAGAAACATTTACAAGGATGTTCAATGCAACATTGTTATGACAGTGGAAAATTATCACAAATAAGGAAAAAGTAATCTAGATTATATATATAGCATAGAATATATATACATATGTGTATATGTATACATATATACACCTATGTATGTATCTACACACACACAGACATAGATCTGCAGACTGCGTAAAGAATATCACTCATGTAAAAAACAATAAAACTGTATCTTTATAGGTACAAGTCATAAATGCATAGAAAAAGGTTTGGAAAGCCACATTCCAAAATGGTAACAGCAATTACTTCTAAGATTTTAAAGTGTCTGCTGCTCAATTTGGGGGGGACGGGGAATGGGAAGGAAGGTTAATGTTATTTGTAGTATTTTAATTTTTTAAAATAAGGAGAATAAGGACCCTGGCTGGATGGCTCAGGGGATCAAGTGTTGTTTGAGCGTACCAAGGTTGCAGTTCGATCCCCAGTCAGGGCACATAAGAGAAGCGATTAGTAAATGCACGACTAAATAGAACTAAGTAGAATAAGTTGATGCTTCGCGCTCTCTTTCTCAAATTAATGGGGAAATCAATAAGAAGAATGAATTCATATTGTATGGCTGAAATGAATTTGAAAAAGGTAATGCCCAAAAACATACTTTAAGAAACCAAACATAGGCCTTGGCCAGTTGGCTCAGCGGTAGAGCGTCGGCCTGGCATGCAGGAGTCCCGGGTTCGATTCCCGGCAGGGCACACAGGAGAAGCGGCCATCTGCTTCTCCACCCCTCCCCTTCTCCTTCCCCTCTGTCTCTCTCTTCCCCTCTCGCAGCCGAGGCTCCATTGGAGCAAAGATGGCCCGGGCGCTGGGGATGGCTCTGAGGCCTCTGCCTCAGGCGCTAGAATGGCTCTGGATGCAACAGAGCGACGCCCCAGAGGGGCAGAATATTGCCCCCTGGTGGGCATGCCAGGTGGATCCCGGTCGGGCGCATGCGGGAGTCTGTCTGACTGCCTCCCCGTTTCAAGCTTCGGAAAAATGGAAAAAAAAGAAACCAAACATAGCAAAAGTACACCCACCTTGACATAGGCACCAACAAAGAAGCTTAAATGACACACATCCTATTTTGCTAGTGGAAGTTAGGAGAAAGCAATGGAGAGTCAAGAGTGGAATATTCTGATCTAAGTCACATCCAGGTGTAGCTGCTCAGGTGCTCTACTTTATCCGAGGGAGTTCTTGCTGTCTTCTTTCTCTGGATTAAGTGTGAGATGTGTGACTACTATACCTGAGCACACACAAGGTGCTGTCTTGATAAATAGAGACACTGAAAAGATGTCACCCAAAGAGGGGGTAATATACATGCTTCCATGTGAAAGAAAGCAATGGACAAAAATAAACCCATTGCAAATTCAACATCAGTATATTATACGTTTTGCCATCTGGCTGAGAAAACAGAATTGCTCATTCCAAGCTGTCAGTTAAAAGAAACTAGCCAAAATATTTCTATACACTTGATATAACCCCTTGTTTCCTCTCCTGTATTTTCTTTGCAGTACCTTTCAGAATTGTTGCCATTCTTCACAGTATATGCCATAGTCCCAAAATGGTGTCCTGTAAGTACTATGTGGCCTTCATAAGTGGTCTTGCCTCTACAGTATTGTCCCCACAGTATTTTGAAAAGACTATTTCACACAACAATCCAGATTTCCACTTTATCTTCATCGGGTAACACTGGGTCTACCTTGCTTCATGGCAACCACTGGCTGGAGAGCTCTCCCCGAGACTGGACAAGCACTCTGCATCCCCCCCAACACCCCCATGCCCTACTGTACCCCAACACGGAGGCTGAGAGTCAGCTGCCATATCCTTCTGCTTCTGCTGTTTTTCTCATAGTATTGTAGTTAGAAAGTTGATACTTGTACTTATATCTCTACCCAAAGCAGGAAAACTAAAGGTACAGTTTGTCAAATATTTCCAGGAGAAGGAGAGAGAAGGTAGTTTTTCCATGTTAATGAAGACTATTCCTGCATGTCTAATTTGAAAGCAAAGTACACTTCTGATGAAAGAATATAACATGTTGTCATAAAACTATTGGCTAATTCTCTCAATTATATCTTCCTTCCATAGCAGGCATGTGAATTGGTGACGCCTAGTTTATATAGTTATGGACATGCCACCCACCAGAAGAGAGGGAGGCAGTGAAAAAGCAAACACAAGAATTGGGAATTTTGTGAGCTGCACATATATTAACCTATATGAAATTTTATATTTCAATTTACATCATCATCACTTCTAAATAAGCTTGTCGAACATCAAATGTACGTGGCAAGTATTGCATATCAGGTGTTAACAAGGATTGAAGGTGAGTAAAATAGTTCTTACCCTCAAGAGCTTGCATTTAGAGTGGGAAGGGATGAGGAAGAAAGAAGAGATGGGTATATAAGTTAAAGGCCAATTAAGACCACAGGACCTGTAAGAACTAGAAAGAGGGAGCAAGACAGGAAAATCAGGAATAGCTTCAGGGAGAAGATATGGGAGCTGGGCCTTAAGATAGTTAAAATTTCTAAAGGATGAGATAGCAAGGTGGCAGTAAAACAGGAAGTTGTAGGGAGCGTGAGGAAACAGGATGTCATGCAGCGCACCTGCAGTGGAGTGGATTTGGTAAGAAGTGTGAATGAGGAAGATGGAGAAGTAGTTGACAGACTTCACTACCAAGCCGACGAATTTGTCCTGAATAAAGTAGGTAATGGGAACTTCTATGTGAAGTAGGTAAGGTGCTTGTCACTGGCTAAGCAAGTAGGCTAGTTACATTACATAAGACATCACAAATTACAGAAAACAAAATTACTTACAAAAGCAAGACATGAATGATCTTCTCTAAGATATCTCCAAATTCTTCTCTAAATATTAAGAGTTTCAAACAGCTGTCAAGGCTGAAATGCCAAGCAGGATGCACTGGCCAAAATGCTGACAAAAAAGCAACAAACCAAACAACAAAAATGTTTCTGGTGCTGAAATACTAACCATCTCTCTCTCTCTCTCTCTCTCTCTCTCTCTCTCACACACACACACACACACACACACAAAATCCAGATCTCTTACTTTTCTTGACATGCCAGAAAATCTGGCAACACAACACCCACATCCCCACATGGTTACAATCTGCTGTGGCTGAGCAGGTGATCCCCTTGTTCTCCAGTGCCAGTCTCCACCCTTTGCTTCATGTTACCTTTCCAGCTCTGAATGTGTGTGTGACCACTGCCATACACATAGGAGAGATACTCTATTTATACATTCTGCAGATATATGAGTAATGCACTGAGCTAGATGCTGTGAAAGAAATAAACATTAGACATACCTATTCAAGAAACAGGAACCCACTGTCAGAAAATATATATCTGAGAGTGAGATTTCAAGTTACAGTGGAAGAGGCCCTGGCCAGTAGCTCAGTGGATGGAGCATCGGTCTGACATATGAATGTCCTGGGTTCAATTCCCAGTCAGGACACACAGAAATGACCATCTGTTTCTCTAATCCCCCTTCTACCCTTTTCTTCTTCTTCCCCTCCCTCAGCCAGTGGCTCAATTGGTTCGAGCGTGGCCCTGGGTGCTGAAGATAGCTGGGTTGGTCTGAGCACATCAGCCTCAGGTGCTAAAAAATAGCTCAGTACTCAAGCATTGGTTGAAGAATGGGGTTGCCGGGTGGATCCTGGCCAGGGCCCATGTGAGAAGGAGTTTGTCTCACTATCCCCATCTTCTCACTTAAAAGAAAGTTACAGTGGAAGACATTATTTCAGTTCTTCAATATCATAGGACAGGGATCTGTAATTTAGATCTACATTGTCAAAAATAAAAATGCAAATGTTTAGTGGTAAGTTCAAGCTTCATAAGTAGAAGTTTCAAAAGTCAAGTCTTCTTACATAGTAAACCATTAAATCTGCAGGGTCTTTGTAGGATCACCAGTGCAAGGTCCTACTGGCAGGCAGAGATCTGTCCACAACTGTAGAAGCTCAGCCCTAGTCACGAGGATGCTCCTTGACTATGGGCTGATGTGAGAGCAATGGAGCCTGAGAACTGAGGTCGGTTCAGTAACTGAGGAGCAGATGCATACACAGCCTGGTACAGAGACCAGTCTTTTAATCATGTGTGACCAGAGAGCTACCAGTCCTGGCCACCTGGCCCTCTAAGATACACTGTGGCTCTTGCTTTGTCAGAATCCTATCATGCAGCCTTTACCAGGAAAGATCTGCCTTTGCCATTTCACTACTGTCATCTCTCTTAAATAGTACACTGCTATTCTGTGCTGGTTCTTAAGCAACTGTTGCTGTCTGAAGATGTCTATGTAAAGGATGCCATCAATTGGGTTCCTTCACTGCTAGAAATTAAGCAAGTATAGAAGTAGCAGAGTGATGACATTATATGAAATTCACAATTTATAAGAGAAAAAGACAGCATGAATACTTATATTAGAGAGCTGGTAAGTTAACTTACAGTTGACATAAAATAACATATTCTGCAGCCATAAAACAGGATCAGATGGAATGCTACTGAGCAATAAAAAGGAACGATTGATACATATAACTTGAATGAAAATCAAGGGAATTATGCCGAGAGAAAAACCAAAAAGCCAATTCCAAAAGGTTATGATTAACTATATGATTTCATTTTATAACATTCTTTAAATTATAAAATTATAGAAATGGAGAACAGATTACTAGTTATCAAGGGTTAGAGATGGGAGCGGGGAGTGGGAGGAAGTTGGGCATAGATGCAGAAACCTACATGTGATAAAACTATAGAAAATAGAAATACAGATGAAGCAACTGGTAAATTTTTTCAGTGAAACTCCTTAAAATAAGAAGATAACTGGAAAAATTAGTAAGAGGGTGGAAAGAAAAAAGGGGGTAAGGGGTTGTAAAGAGAGAAATGAGAAAGGTAATATTCTATTAATGATCTGAATGACCTCTAAGACATACTATTAAAAAGAGAAAAACAACATCACCAAGATGACAACCTGTTGCTTGTCCAGTCCCAGACACCTAGTATTACCAAAATACCTGCAACTTGCATTGTTAGGATACGCTACTTAACAAAACGCTAAGGAGCCTCCAAAGTAAGAAAACCTAGGTTGAAATTTTTAGTCAAGTCAATTCAGAACTCAGGCTTGGTTTCCAGATGAGATGGCACTTACATTGGTTTTCCCAATCAACAACAGAATTTTTTCACTAGGGAAATAAATCTGCCTAGAAGATGTAAGACTGAATCTTTGTCAATGAATTTCTGAATCAAATTCAAACTTCTTGAAAATTATGTGAATCAAATAAATGTCAACAGACTACTGTGTACTATTGAGAGCTTTTGATCTGTTATCAGTTACAACATATTTTGACTATGCCGACTCAGCCTTAAATAAATGATTCCGAAATAGAAATGTCTCTGTATCTCATCTACCAAGTTACTTGCACAGGGAGTTTACAAGGAGAATTAAATCATCGAAGTAAGAGGTTTTGCATTTAGTTTAAAAGATCTGAAATGTTAATGATATCAGGAACTTGTCTATTTCCAAATAAGACTATTTTATATTAAGATAGGCCACCACAAGATTTTTAAGTAAACTTAATATGATTAAAATATAATTTTTAAAATAGGTACCAAGAAACTTTCTGAGACAATAAGTAAAACAATAAAATAATAGTAAAATGCTAACAAATAAATAAAGTTCAAGTTTAGTCCTCTGTATTACAAGGATTTTCTTTTTTTATTTTTATTTAATTTATTGTGTTTTCATAGATTCTTGTGTTGCCCCGATTAAGAACTTTCTTAATAAACTTAAAATACCTGTGCTATCAAGGCATTTTCTACCTACAACAAACTTCTCCAAGAGATTCTTGGACTTTCTATTCTATTCTGCTTCTTGTGATAATGCCAATTCAAGAATTTCTTAACAGTCTCATATAGAACTAGTGAAGTCAAATACCAAATGACAGTCTCTAAATCATTCCTTTCGGTGCCTTAATCTTTTTCTCATTAATCTCCTTTCATTGAGATTATTTTCTATATCAGTTCTTAACATACTATGTTCATCTATTAAGGACATTTTATTCCATATCTTCCAAAAATTGGAAGAGGCCATTTCTGACTCTGTTCACTCTTCCCTGGCCCCTCTTGACATGAGTCCACAGACAAAAAGCCATGGCTGCAAGGCAAAAACATGATGGATTAAAAATGATTCATGGGTGATGATCACTTCTTGTTTCATTGGCATTCTGAACACTGCCAGTTAGAATATAAAAAAGGTTATGAAGACTGAGAGTAAAGCATTCTCTATAGAAACATGCATGCCTTCATTTTATTATGAACTAGAGAACACCTTCTGTGGTTTTTTTTACAAACAATAATTCTATTGGCTATCTTGTGACTTACCTTCCCCAAACACAATAGAGGCAGCTGAGAAAGATCAGTACAGACAAATGTGCTGTCGACCAAAAAGCAACCAAAGTAGCTTGTTAAATACTACAAATAGTGGGAGCTATTTAATGTAGCAAACTGTACATTCAATATTGAATTGTTAATGAAGTTAAAGCCTTTTATATGCAAACATTCAGAATTTCAGGGAGGATAAAAGTACTGAAAGTTATCAGGAGTTCCCATTAAATTAGTTTTCAGTACTATAATTTCAAGTTCTTGAACTCAAAGTGATACTATTCAAATACTAATAAATACTATCTCAATATGCATAGTCTTTAATGTAGGTCAGAAAACTAAAAGGTTTCTCTCTGTAGCCCGCAAGCTCAAAACATTCAAGCCCTTTTGTGAACAAAATGTACAAATTGCTGAGTTAGATTACAAAGTTGAAATGGTGTTTGAGGAAGAAGGCTCCTGTCTTCTCTCATGCTAGAAAATGACATATTTTTCCTTGCAGAATGAAAAAGGGAAAAGAGCTCCTTTTCTGTTTTTATACAAGAATGACATTTGGGTTTTAGCTGTGTATGTTCCCAGGCCCCACCTAGAGTTACCCACCAGAGAGGCAAGTCTGTGCGGAAGGCCCCGCTTCCCAACCATGAGCGATCTGGCAAGAACCCGAGAACCGGCAGGCGTACAGGCTGCCTGCCAGAGGCCTCTGCGCCGCCATGCCCCTTCCCGCAACTCTGACCAAACAATCCGCCACTCAAGTTCAGCCGTAAGGCAATCAACTCCTGGGTTCCACAGGATACCTCAGTTTTGTCTACAAGGTGTCAAAGTCAAAGCCGGGAAAATCCAAACATAACGGTACCAAGGGAGAAAGTAAAAAGAGGAAGGACAGAAGAAACGGAGGAAGAGAGAGAGAGGATCAAAAAAAAAAAAAATAATAAAATATGTTACAGGACAGATATGCTCCAGGGAATATTTGAAATTGTCTGTACTAGTCTTTAACATACAAAGATAAAGAAACTAGCAAAAAAAACCAGCAATAAAACAAAGACAAGTGTTTTGAACATCATTGAGCCTGAGTTAAAACATGAGCCACAGATCATTGAGCTATTATATTATGTTCAATGGAAAAGATTTTTGGGATGTTTGGCTAGCATGTATTTAAAGCATACCGTATTTAAAAAGCAGTAAAAATAAAATTAATGAAACAAGAGAAAGGGGCCCATGTTGTGTAGCCCATGAATCTCATCGGCTTTATCATGAAAGTTTATTATTTTTAATCCTATGACAATCAGCTACCAGTTACATACAGTAAAAAACAAAAACAGCCACAAAGCAATGACGATAGAGAGTCCGTGACGTTGTACAGTGGAGGATACATCTTCTGCTGGAACCCTCCAGTAACTCCCCACCTGCTTTCAGCAGTTAAGCTATCACTCCCACCCTCCCCAAAATAGTTTTTAAAAAAATTAATGTCTTGCTTAGGTACAGCAAGATTCTAATACCTCTTGGGGACACTGGAGAACTTTAAAAAACTAAAGCAGTAGAAACAAAACAAAAACTGAAACGTGGAAGTAAGGTGACACACAACGGAGCTCCGTGAGGCCTTGGCTTCAGGTCACCTCAAAGCGAACCATCTGGAAAGAAAAGAAAAGACTGTTATGCCAGGAAAGACCAGGAAGAACGTTCAGTAGACCTTACTATCTTATTACTCCACTCCGCAAATCTACAGAATCCATGCTTTTCTTAAGTCTTATATTTTTATAAGAGAGCTAACCTGCAGAAAATTTGCTTCCTTTTAGAATAACTTTTATATATGTTAGCAACTAGCATGTACTTACTCTTTTAGAACCACAAAATAATACAGAAAGCAAAGCATGCTGTCTACTTTATCTCAAACCCCTCAAAACAATCACACAGATGGCTACTTATATGACTATGTATCCTTACCTTAGAGGAATAATGACTCCATTTGAAAACTAAGTCTCATATATATTTGGTTCGATTGAGGGCTTTTTCAGCCAGGTGACCACTTTCATCTGTGATCTTCTCCCAATCAGTCTGTCCGACCACAAAACCTATGGCCCTTTTCCTATCTGCATCCTTCTTTTCCTCCAGGTCTGCCCATCTCACCTAGAAAGAACAGAGCATTAGGCTGGGCTTTAGAAAAAATAAACATGCAAAGGGCCTTTTCCCTTTTTGGATAGTCTAAGGGGGAGGATAACTAACATGAAACCAGGAGTTTAAAAAATCAGAAATTAACTGGGAGAATCAGAGAGAGGCATATATCTTAAGTTACAGAAAGAACTCTAGGCAATCACCAAGTCCTAACCATTCCATCCCAAACAGCTCAGCTCTCAGCTCAGTTCCATCCCTTCTAAATCCTCTGTCCCTCCTTTTTAGTTCACTGACCTCATTTTTTAACCTAAAGTAGAATGCTAATCTCTACTGAATCTTCCTATCTGCATTCTCATTCCCTCAATCCATTCTACTACAGTGAGTGCCTTAAAATACACAGTTGTGACTCTCATCTGCTTTGAATCCTTCCCCTACCTACAGAGTAAAATCCAAGCAAGAGGTCGCTCTGAAGCTAGCCCTGTCTACTCTCCTGCAGCATCTCTGGGCAGTGCCTAGAGAACAATGACTTCCTACTAGAAACGACATATTGAATGTCAGTGATCCCCTTATTTTCCCAGAGGTACTGTTATTGAGATTTACAATCTCAATTTTTTTTGCCATTTATCTTAACTGTTAAAAAACATTGTATCACAGAAAAATCTTAACTGACACTGAAAATTTTGAGGTACAAATATTTCATCCATTGCCACTAAAAATATTTCTAAAATGAATGAGTTCAGTAAACAAAACAAGGAAACAATCTGAAAGTCCACTTGAGCTACGATTATATACCCAACTAAGCAAGTGAACCTTTAAAAAAAATAAATTGTATTTTAAAACCTACCCATTTTGGTAAAATTCTAATATGATCAATTCTGCTAAATGACCTTTCCTTATAGTGAAAGTTAATTCCAGGAACCCACCTGGTATTTGTAAAGACCTGAGTTATAGATATCAAGAGCACCTAGGAAAAGAATGAATAATGATTTTAGCATTCCTTGCTACCTGTAGGATCTCCTGGTGCTCTGATGCTTGAGAGTTAAAAACTATTTGAAATGAGGGTACGAGGCAGGGGAGGAGAGTTAAAGTGGAGCCACTTTAAAGAACACATACATACAATGGTTCTCGGTGTCCACTGAATTTACAAAGTAAATTACAAGGGATCACAAACTCCTTATTGAAGATGGTAACAGTTATCAGACTAAAAATAAACTAGAGAAAAGTATTTCTCATATGAAATTATTGTTACCAGAACTACACCATATTATCATTCCTAAGAAAAGTCATTTCTTCTGTTGCCCCAACCTTAAAACTGGAATAAGAGGTGTCAATACAAGCCTTCCCTGGGTGGAGCTGGGCATATAAAGGCCACTAATTGGACCTCTCTTTGCCATCCCCTCCAGCCACACAGACAAAGGAGGGCCTAAGGACTGTGAAGGATGTAAATGCACTTTGACACCTGGGATTCTCTGCGATGGTGTCCACCATAATGAAGTTTTCTTTTCTCACAATAATGTTCTTCTACTAGTAAAGTACTGGGAAAATGCATAAAAGCAATGATGTAGAAAGATAAAGAAGTGTAATAAATGTAAAATGAGATACCTTTTTTTCACTTATCAGATCGTGAAAAATTAAAAAGTTTGATAACACTGTGGGGGCAAGTGTGGAAAAATAGGCATTTACTCACATGTGGGTGTTTAAATAGATGTAACCTTTCTGGAAAGCAATCTCACAATATCTGTCAGAAATGATAAATCATACTCTATGAGCTTGCAGCTTTAGTGCTAAAAATCCACCCTAGGGATATACTTTCAAAGAGATGCCAAGACACAGACACCATGAATTTCACCACAGTATTTATATTAGCAATAAAATGAAAACAGCTTCATTATCTACCAATAAGGAACTGGATAAAAAACTATGACCAAGCAATGGCATGCTAGAAAGTCATTTAAGTAGGTACTCAAATAGAAAGATCAAGACAGATTAGCTGGGAAAGGCTTATATAGATCTTATTTTGCTTTGTTATTTTGTTTAAAGGATACACACAAATATCACTTTTACTGAATTTGACATCTACGTGGAAGACCTATCCAACTTCATTTCTTTGTTCCCTTTCATAGCAAAACTTCGAAAAGTTGTCTACATTTGCTGCCTATACTTCATTTCCTATTCCTTCTCCAATCTGCTCCAAACTGGCTTCTGTCCCTCAACTCTCTTAGAAAACTTGAGTTATGATTGATCAATCATCAATAATCTCCATGTGCCAAATTCAATGGCTATTTCTCTGTTCCCAATTTACCTGGTCTTCTCTGTATCATTTAACAATGGACTACTCTGGCAACACAGGTCGCCTGACCTGTGGTGGCACAGTAGATAAAGCTTTGACCTGGCATGCTGAGCTCGCCGGTTCAAAACCCCAGGCTTGCCCATTCAAGGCACATACGAGAAGCAACTATGAGTTGATGTCTCCCACCCACCCCTCCTTTCTCTATCTCTCATCTCTCTAAAATCAATAAAATCTTTTTTTTTTTAAAAGGACTACTTTTAGCCCTGGCCGGTTGGCTCAGCGGTAGAGCGTCGGCCTAGCGTGCGGAGGACCCGGGTTCGATTCCCGGCCAGGGCACATAGGAGAAGCGCCCATTTGCTTCTCCACCCCTCCGCCGCGCCTTCCTCTCTGTCTCTCTCTTCCCCTCCCGCAGCCAAGGCTCCATTGGAGCAAAGATGGCCCGGGCGCTGGGGATGGCTCTGTGGCCTCTGCCCCAGGCGCTAGAGTGGCTCTGGTCGCAACATGGCGACACCCAGGAGGGTCGCAACATGGCGACGCCCAGGATGGGCAGAGCATCGCCCCCTGGTGGGCAGAGCGTCGCCCCCTGGTGGGCGTGCCGGGTGGATCCCGGTCGGGCGCATGCGGGAGTCTGTCTGACTGTCTCTCCGTTTCCAGCTTCAGAAAAATGCAAAAAAAAAAAAAAAAAAAAAAGGACTACTTTTAACTTCTTAAAATATTTACCTGTATCTGAACTTCTAAATTTTGGAGTCTTGAGTCTTATTATCATTTCTAACTTAACTGGTCCTTCACTGAACTTCTGATTTTTCACTCTCAAACTTAGGACTCCTCCAGTTTTTCTCTAATTCAGTAAATGGCACCACATACATGGAGTGCTATGGCCAGAACCTCATTCTTAAATAAATAAATGTAAAGAGTCACCTTTGATTCCATCCATGCCTGGACTCTATACATCTGATCCATTAAAAAGTCCCAAAGACTCTTGAACACTCTTCTCTGTACCTGTTTTTTTTTGCCCCATGATAAAATGGCACAAGTGGCCACTCCAAAGTCCTTTACAGATGACAATATGCTAGCCATTTCTGCTCTCCATTTTTATGTTACTTGTACATTTTGACCTGATAATTTGTAAAGTCTGACTCATTTTTCTGATGTGTAGTATGATATAGTACCAACCAAATTGCTCTACAAAATAGCGTTCATGTGATTATTTGTCTATAACTTTCTAAAATGAGATGCCCACAAGGGTCCTTCATCTGTTGGCCGTTACTGACAAAGTCTCTTACCCTCTTCTTCCCAGGCTCAGAAGCACGAGTATCATAATCGTCAGGGAGCTGAAGATAGTCCTCCATTCTGCTGGCAATTGCCTCCCAGTCACGTTTCCTTTTAGTACCAGTTCTCAAGCCATCCAACTTATCTGAGGGACAAACACAGAGCCGCAGCATTAAGGAAGAGTGTGAGTTTGCACACAGCACACAAACAAGGGGAGAGAAGGCTGGAACACTGTCAGAGGGCACATCCACATTTTTGAGAGCAGCATCACTTGCAGATCCAAACCATCTTCTTGGCTGAGATAATATCAAGTTCTGTACAATCTCCACTATGTATTTGGTGTTCATACTGGCAGCCATTACATTATGATGTGGGTTTAAGTAACAAACACGGGCAGAGCAAGAAAAGCACTTGTCTCCTGGCCTCCTTGTCCTCCACCTTCTTCCTCCCAAATCACAATACTTCAGCTCTCATCATGTGAAGGAAAATGCAAAGTTGGGTTTTTTAGTTTTTTAAAAAACAATTTCTTCCATCTTTTTTTGTTTGAACACAACTTTAACACCACCCATTTGATCTGCCATAACGTGTGATGCTGTGTCATATGAAAAGCAGGTAATATCAAGAACTTAATGAGCCAAGCTAATGTTTTAAGGTTTTAAATGAACAATTTCTTGGATTGTGACCTCTGTGAGAAGATTCACCATGAGTTAATGCTGATGAGTAGGCTGGCTGCACAAAGCACCACTTTCCTACTAAGTAGAACCATTAGGAGGCTGACCATTAGGAAGCTAAGGGCTAGTCACCCAAAGTGACCAGATCTGAATTGTTTTTCTGAACTCCCAATCTGAGAAGGCTAGGCTTTCCAAGGCCCACAGACTATAGTTAATTAAATAGGAATTGCTGATTCAGAAATTATGAGATAGAAGTTTAGGTGTCTTCAAGAACATCACGCAATGAAAGTGTGTTGTCTTTTTTATTGGTTGTTAATACTGATTTTGAATTCTACATGTGAAACATTATGAGTTATATTGAATCACTAAACTTTTGAATCATCTGTAGTTTTATAAACACACTATTATTAAGCAGGCCAATAAAGAAAAACCTCCAACTTCAGAAACACTCAATAACCACATTTCACTGGTCTCCCTAAAGAGTGCAGAGTGTATATAATAGAAATATTTTAGTCACCAAGTTGGAGATAACTTAATATGAAAAGTACAATGGAAGCAGTGGCAGGAGACAGGGTGAGTTTATGCTTCAAATGTAAAAGTTTCACACACAACCAACTGTATCACTCCATTCAGGCTACAAAAACCAGTAAGATTTTGCATACTTACAAAGCTTTTATTTCCTAAACCCCTGCCCCATAAAAGCATATTATTAAAAAAAAAAACAAACAGCAAGGCAAACTCCAACACTTTACAAACTCAAGTTTTTATCATATCACTTTGGAAAAATTTTAACATGGATGAGTTCAACAGAAACAGTCTCCTGACCTCTGTAAATCATATTCTTTACCAAATGGCTCTATCTACATGCAGATGACAGGCCATATGATAAAGGATCCCAAAGAAGTGACGCCTTGATTGTTCGAGGACACAGTAGTAGAAAACCCATGAAGTCTCATAAACAATAAAATTGTTCTTAGTTCAAGAATGTACAGTATTAGCAGAAGAATAGGAAGCTCCCATACACTTATTAAATAAACCTCAAAGGATTTCCAAACTTAAAAAGATCAACTTAAACATTAATATACTTCAAAGGAAAAATTTCATGTCAATTTCAAGAATAAAGCATGGCCAAGCAGCAACGCAGAAGGACAGTGTGAAATCTGCAAGAACTGTTCCTCATACACTGTGTATGTGACAGGAGTTACAGACCCGGAGTTCCATATTTGCAACATGGAAGTTCAGAACATGTATTCTAGTCTGAACATCCTTGTTTGCAATGTTTAATTTGAAACTTGATTGTGCACAACATGTTTAAAGTTTCATTCTTGGGGCTGAAGAAAGGTTCATACCTCTTCCACACGGCATCCTGGAAACCCAAACACACAGATGTGTAAGGTGAGGGAAGAGGAACCTGGGGTATTAGTTACATAAGACAACTGGTATCCAATACACTCATACTAATGATTTTTAGAGGTTTAAGTTTCAAAAGATGAAGTTTTAAGATGAAGATAAAGGTGTAAATATCCGACTTGACCAGTCACAGAATTTTACCACATCTTTAGAACAGTATATGTATTATTACTGCACCATAGAAAAACATTTTAGGTACATCCGTATATTTTCTGAATAAGTGATGTTCTCTTTACAAATCATAACTGCACCCCAATTGTGAAGAGATGAAACTGCCTGACATACAGAAGGCCGATACACAGTAGCTCAAAGCAGAGACAAATGACGGAGACGAGAAGAGCAAAAGGACTTGATATGCAGAAACCTAAATCATGTCATTGGAATTCAAGTAGCTTCAAGGCTAAATTCCAGCATCTGATGTGCATTAGGGTGCCTGGGTCCCAGATGTGAAAGAGTCAGGTGCGACTGAAAGGGGGATACAGGCAGTTTTCAACAACTCTATGACACCCAAGCCAGACGTGGCGCAGGACAGTTCTGAATGTTTCTAATTACACCACTTCAACCCTCAAACATAGGCTGAACTATATACTGTACCTAATGAACACAGATCAAGAATCTGCAATGAGATTTGACCCACTCCTTGAAAAATTATAGGTATGTTCTCATTGACAGACTCATTTGTGAATCAAAAATTCTCAGATTCAGCTCTTCTGGCTCAATGTAACACTTCTAAAGCTTAATAGGATTCCATCCAGCTTAACCATGTTACCAAGAGTAACTTAAGAATGTTGGTAAAGTAGTCAGAAAAATAAATTGCACCTGGTAATCAAATGTACTGAATTTGTTATGATAAAGAAGGCAACATAAATAGGCTAAGTCTCAGATAGAGGTCCTTGTATTTTAGAGAAGAATCTTTTCAGTTGGTTCCATGGGCCAACCTCCAGGAAGCAAGCACTTTCAAGAATGCTCACACTCAGTCTGTCCTCCTCCAAAGGTAAATGAGCTCTCAAGATAACATAGTGGTGCAAGAAGCCAGTCATGATATGGAACATCAATGTCACCCTTATTAAAAATAAACAAAAACCCACTGCAAACATGTTAGAATTTATTTTTAGATTCATTACTAGATCTTCAGTGACTTTCATTGAAATGGTTTACTTAAATTCACTTCTGGAACTCATGTGTAACATTCTGTCCTTAAAATGGATTGAATTTGTATAAAAATGTATTTTCTGAGAAGCAAATGGTAGACAGGCCAGAATTTTTTCCGGAAATCAATACCAAGATTAATAGCATATTTTCTTGAGTCCTTATTACTAAATTCCATTTTTCTTTCTCTTTAAAAATTAGAAAGAAAAATAGAAAATAGATGGACTCAAGTTAAAATAACATTATCCTAGATCATATATTATTACATAAGCCACTGGTCATACACTGAGCTAAAATATTTATCACTTTTACAATCCCTTTGTCTCTTTATGATCTCTCTTTGCCCGAAAATATAAACATTATTTAGAGAAGCAGAAAAGAACATGATCTTTATAGTCTTACAAGTTATCCTAAAACAAGAGAACTTCCAACATTCTCAATTTCATGTCAAAATAAGCAGATCAAAAGCATTGTTATTAAAATAAGTTGTGATTATTACTGTCCTAAATATTTAATTGCATTTAAACTCATATAAATGCTTAAAAAATTTAGAGGAGATGGTTAAGATTTCCCCAAAAGGGAAGACTAGTGGAAGAATAGGTCAGTAATCACATAAAATTTTCACATGACTTACATGAGAAAATAATTCTAGACTTTACAACAAAACAACTATCCATTAACATAGTAATAATACAGTTCATGGAACTATCTTTTAACAGAGGATCTGGTCAACATCAATTAAAAACATGATCAGTTGGGCAAAATAAAAAGCATAACCTATGAGACTGTATTTAAAATGTACCCCTCTGATGTCAGAAACACAGACAATGTGTCCCAAACAGCAAAACAGCTAAATGACTCAAATTTGTTCCATGAATTTATGGTGTTTAGACAGTTACTCCAGCTCTGGAACAACAGCATGACACCAGGAAGAGAAACAGACTGACAGCCATACTTCATACATTAGTAAAGTTAATCTTCTCAAAAAGTCCTTCTCACATTTTCTTAGATTATTTATTAACATATCTTAATCCACATGTTAAATGGTTAAAAAAAACAACAAAAAACTAAAAAAACATTTTTGAAATATTGAAGGAAAATCCACTGAATATGTATGATTTTCTGCTTGGCAGATAACTTCACACTAAGCAACTCCAATTTTTGATTCAGACAATCATTTTAACCAGTATACCTTGTAATCTGGCACTAAAGGCAAGTTGAAGGGAAATGTAAGTGTAATATTATAAGTTAGGCTCTTCAAAAACCTAAATTATGTATCTACTGATCCCTACCCAGAAACTCATTTATTACACAGTGAAAATAACTGCCTTTTATTTGATCTTTAAGCTTCAGTATTTATTATTACTATTATTACTCCTCAGAGTATTCACAATCTGATTCAACTTTAGAAACTGCAATTGCAGAAATCTCTTTGGCACTAACATTTCTAATTAATATAAAAGTATTTCAGAAGTGACAGTATTTTATTACTAAATTTATCACATCTCTGCTTACTCTAAAAACTTTAAGTGTTATTAAGGGTAGTTCTTTTAAAATACTCTTCTTTCACTCTGTCATAAGCTATAACTAGTTAAACTGAAAGCTAGCAAAATAGACTGAGGATATAAGGTAGGCCAAAAATCTTGGTTTGAGCAGAATGTTTGGAAAATTAGCTCTTACATCAGAAAGATCTATGACCATTACCATCAGGTATCACATATAAAAAACAGGAAAAAGGAAATACCCACCTAGCTTTGCCTCAGATGTGTCCATCTCCCATTTGCTTTTCGGAATGTAACCCTAAATCGTACACAGAGAGAAGCTCGAAGGGTTAGAAAGAGACACATACATGCATATCACTTTTGAATTGGAAAAGCATTAAAACTGGGAATGGATTCAGTTTCGACTCACTAGTTATAAATATATGCTTAGGGAAAACACAGTCTCATTATCTTTGAAGAAACTGAATTACCAAATTCATAAAATCTTCACTGCCCAGATTTCATAGTCACTTCAGAATAGTGTCATGAAGGCGCTTTGAGGCAGCTACAGTTCAGGACACACAACTGTAGTCTGAACAACAGCTGTATAGTAATATGGTAAGAAGGTACGGTAGTTATTAGGCTAATATTAAAGTCATTCCGAGTAGAGAGGATTTATAATACTAGCTAGGTTACTTTCTCAATTCAATTGCTATTCTCAAGTGATAGTAGCCATGAGGTCCAGAGTGTTTTTCAAGACAGTTACTTTAAAGTCCAGCATAAGTTTAAATACTCAAAAGAAAGGAGAAAACCTGGTGTCACTGAATACAACACTTCATTTTAAAATGACTTCATCCATTTACCAGATCTTACAAAGGCTAATTTTACTGAATCAATTTCAGAGCATTTCTTTTTTATAAGTTGGAAAAACTCATTATTATTTCTGATGTCTTCTAAAATTACATTTCCCATTACATGAAAAACCAGAAATCTACACAGGCAATTTTCATCTTATTTAATAAAATAACTGGGTGGTTTATTTCAAACAAAGTCCCATAAGATTTTCTAATTTTCCAAAGTATCTATGTAACTATGTAGTAATCTTTTTTTATTCACCTAGCAAGTAAGTGTATGGTTTTTCCACATAATTTACTATGATTTCCCTTTTCATTCATTTGGACTTTGTTCTCTATGAGACCCTAACATACAGAACTTTAATACTATGACTTATTATGTAGAACAGATTCATCCAAGGTGTCAGCATCTTTTGAGAATCAATGTATCTCTTTACTATTAGCAATGTTCAAATTCAAAGCATAGACTGACACACAGATAAGTTGCAAAGTATGTATGTTGAATATTTCATGACAGCAGCTTCTGTGTAAGAGTTTAATAGAGCATCATCATTTTTCCAGGAAACCTATAGGTCTTAGACATTTCTAATCTTTAAGCCAGATTAATAATTCAATTTTAACTCATAAGGCAGTATTTCAAGTTTGTAAGTTATACCATCTTTTTCAAACACATTTTAAGAACAAACCAAGACAAAGCTATGCTGAAGTGATAGTGTTAGAAGTATTGATGAAATTTGTATAAGTTATACCTCAAAACTCATCTGAAAACCTTAAACATCACTATAATAATTATAAATTCTGAGTCACATCTACAAGATTCACTGAAGTACTAATGAAAGTAAAATATCAAACCAATCAATGATCCCCCCCCAAATTCTCTTAACCAAGAAAAGTTTGACTTTCACCTAGCTACAGTAATCAGTACAGAGTAGAAAATGCAAGGTTTATTGAGAATTTCATTAAAATTGTTTGAATGACATGAGACTTGCTCTTAACCCTTTGATTAAAATTCTCCAAGAATCTTTTACTCTTAGAATAAAACCCAATAGTAAAAAATCTGGAGTCTGCATTTTTGATGGGTTAAGAGAAGTTTTATAACAAAGATAAGCAAAATGAGCATATTAATTCCCCCCCCTTGATGGAACCATCCTGTTCTTACTTAAAACTACATCATCTTCTCACTGCTTAAAATGTTAAGCCACTTGGAAATAGAAGAGATAGTCCAGTAGGGCAGAGTCCTAAGGCTTCCTTGCAAGGTTTCTGATATAAAAATATAGAATTACAGTGTGTTTACTTTTAAAATGAAAAGTTCTATGTTTTGACCTATACCTAAGCAATTCAGATGTTATGAACCAAATCTTGAACTGAAATCTCCACAAAAGAGAGACGGAGCTTCAGAAAACTAACATTACACTCACATGATCACTTTCTGGTACACATGCTACAAGAAGCTAATGAGGTCATTAGCCATATTCCAGAACAGTGTGAACCTTTAAGTGAATTTCCTGCCTATATTTTAGCTCATATATGTCAAAATACAACCTAATTAAAAGAAACACTTTGTTTAAAGGAAGTAAAAAACATAAATGCTATTAATTTTAAAGCTTATTTTTTAACCCACATATGAAATCTAGGAATATAGTGGTTGGCACCATCCCTATATAACACACAGTTTCTACCCAGAGTCCTCAATATCATACATGGGTTTAATGGGACCACTTCTTAAAGAGCCTGTATTCTCTGGGAGAGAGGAATCAGGGTTCTTGCTTTGTGCATTTTTAGAAGAATATAAGAAGCAGCTTTAGCAAGGGCTGAAATATTAAATAAACCAAATAATACTCTGAATTTTAAAAGCACTCTATTCCAAGCATCTCTGTACCTCATTTTGCAAACACTGAAAAGTAACATTACTCTATAGGTCGCATATTCATGAATGACAGAGTAAGGCAAGGCAAACACTCTAAGAGGTATGATCAACAGCATTACAGGAGGTACACAAGGAACTCTGAATTCACACTACGTGAGCCCCTAATCAGCCTAAGCAAAATGCACTGCCTACACAGTCAAATGATTTCCCCCACCACTTAATAAAATAAAATGCAGAAGAACAAATCCAGCAGTCTATGGTAACCCTCTGCCTCCTCATTCAGTAAGTTTTTCTGCCTCAGTTGACAGAAACCCAATTTTGAGATCTTACAGCAAAGAGACAATTATGTGTACGGGGTAGGCTGTACCACATATCTGCTGGAGTGTAAGAATGCTTTGTCACATGTAATTGATTTTCTTAAAAAGTATACTCCCCTAAAGTCACCCACAAATAGATGAGTGAGTACAAAGGATAAGTTTTTTAGCATTTTAAAAATTTTCTTGATAACAACACAATAGAGGGTTCTTTTAGTCAGGAGAAAAATAAAAAGTATCCAAGTCTCCTCGAAGATGATAATGGAAACTTTACCATTAAGGTGCACATCAACAGTAATAATCTGACCACAGATCTGAATTTATAAACACCTAAGAATTTAAATAAAGAGACACTTTGTTCAAAGTGGTTGGTCTGTCTCCTACCAGTTCGTTTTCCTCTTCCTCTGTATCTTTCTTTTCTTCCTTCTGTTCTTCGATATTTGCATCAAAATCTTCCATCTCTACCTACACCACCCCAATAATCACAATGGAAAAAAAAAGACTGAATTAACATTTAGGATAATGTTGAGTCCCTCACCGAGATCTGAAATGAGCATACTTGCTCAGAGTAAGGTAATACAGACTCACAGTTACGTACTATAGTTTTTAATAACCCTAATCTTTAAAAAAGAACTGATAAAAGACATTATTCCTGCCTTTCATTTTCCTGGGATACCTACTAATCTTTACAATTTTCTATGAAGTTGAATATAATAAATGATCTATCCTAAGCTGATAATTATCTGTTTTAAATGCCTATAAATTACTAGGATTTTTCTTTTCTTTCTTTCTTTTTTTTTTTTTATATAGTGAAAGTAGAGGAGATAGACAGACTTCCACATGTACCCTGACTGGGATCCACCCAGATACTCCCATCTGGGGCCAATGCTTGGACCAATTAAGCTATCCTCAGTGCCCAGGGCTGACACTCAAACCAATCAAGCTGCTGGCTGCAAAAGGAGAAGAGAGAGAGAAAGGGAAGGAGGAGGGGAAGAGAAGCAGATGGTCGCTTCTCATGTGTGCCCTGACTGGGGATTAAACCCAGGGCATCTGCACACCAAGCTGACTCTCTATCCACTGAGCAAACCAGCCAGGGCTAGGATTTCTTTTTAAAACCTTTAGCAAGTATTTTTCCAGTCAAATAAAAGAGTGGTTTTCAACCATTTTACACTTGGGACCAGTGAAAATAGAACTATTTTAGAGATTGCTGAGACAGAAATCAGCTTGAGCATAATCAAATTTGACTAAGATCATTGGATCTATAATCTTCATACACATTAGGGTGGTTAACTCTTTTGTGGCCTGGTACAAAATTTCTGGTGGTCCAGCAGTTGAAAAACACTAAAGTAAAATGTGTGTACAATTCAAATTTCAAAATATAAGGGTAAAGTGAAAAGTAGATGAAAGCAGTTTGGTCCAGAATAGCAGCAATACAAAAAGAGAGTAGATGGATTAGAGAGGTATTTATAAGGTAAAGTGACAAAACCTGTGACTGACTACATAATGGAGGGACAGGGTTAAAGATAATGTAAAGGGTCACGATTACAGCACCAAAGTGACTGGTGGGTCTAACTACTAAAACAGAAAAATAAAAAAGGCACAGGTTTGGATAAATTACATATTAGAGAGGTTGAGTTTGAGGTGTACTAGTTAATATGTTTTTCTGTAGAATTTGGAAAATAATGATAAATTATAAAAGTCACCTCCATTCAGATATAATTATTAAGATATTGATAAAATGCATTCTGGTCTTTTTTTTTCTTTCTTCTTTACCAAGTGAGAGGTGGGAAGATAGTAAGACTCCCACATGTGCCCTGACCAGGATCCACCTAGCAAACCCCATCTGGGGCCGATGCTCTGCCTATCTGGTGCCATGCTCACAACCAAGCTATTTTTAAGTACCTGAGGCAGAGGCTCCATAGAGCCATCCTCAGCACCAAGGGCCAATGCACTCAAACAATCGAGCCATGGCTGCGGGAGAGGAAGAGAGACAGTGAGAGAGAGAAAAAGGGGAGGGGTGGAGACGCAGATGGTTGCTTCTCCTGTGTGCCTTGACTGGGAATCGAACCTGGGATATCCACATGCCAGGCCAACACTCTACCACTGAGTGAACCAGTCAGGGTCTGCATTCTGGTCTTCATAATTTAATATTAAGGGTACATAAGTGGCAATCTGAATTACCAGAAAGATTATCTATATAGAATATGTAGAGCAAAAATAGAGCCTGAAAGCACTCCAACATTTAAGAACTGGGTAGCAAGAGAAGCCAGCAAAGAAAACTGCAAAAGGATGGCCAAAGGAAAACCAGGAGAAGGTGGATTTACAGAAGCAAAAGAAAATATCATATAGAGCTGCAAAATTAAACAACAGAAGATGTGAGAATTGATCCCTGTGTAGAAATCTTGGATGAGAGTCTCCAGAAAATGGCTAGAGCAGAAACCAGAAGGAAATGGGTCAGTAAGAGCACATAAAAATATAATGACAGCCTGACCTGTGGTGGCGCAGTGGATAAAGCGTCAACCTGGAAACGCTGAGGTTGCAGGTTCAAAACCCTGGGCTTGCCTGGTCAAGGCACATATGGGAGTTGATGCTTCCTGCTCCTCCCCCCTTCTCTCACTCTCTCTCCCCTCTCTATAATGAATAATAATAAAAAAAATCTTAAAAAAAAAATATAATGACAACAATGAATATAGATCACTCATTTACAGGAGGTCAAACGAAACAGAAGTACACAATTGATTAAAAGAGAAAAATCTTCCTGGCTGATTGGCTCAGCGGTAGAGCATTGGCCTGGCGTGCGAGGAA
The DNA here is from genome assembly GCF_036850765.1 of Saccopteryx bilineata. NCBI lineage: Eukaryota > Metazoa > Chordata > Mammalia > Chiroptera > Emballonuridae > Saccopteryx > Saccopteryx bilineata. The sequence continues at coordinate 26,914,242 of NC_089493.1, forward strand.
CCCGGGTTCGATTCCCGGCCAGGGCACATAGGAGAAGCGCCCATTTGCTTCTCCACCCCCACCCCCTCCTTCCTCTCTGTCTCTCTCTTTCCCTCCCACAGCCAAGGCTCCATTGGAGGAAAGATGGCCCGGGCGCTCTGGGGATGGCTCCTTGGCCTCTGCCCCAGGCGCTAGAGTGGCTCTGGTCGCGGCAGAGCGACGCCCCAGAGGGGCAGAGCATCGCCCCCTGGTGGGCAGAGCGTCGCCCCTGGTGGGCGTGCCGGGTGGATCCCGGTCGGGCGCATGTGGGAGTCTGTCTGACTGTCTCTCCCCGTTTCCAGCTTCAGAAAAATACAAAAAACAAAAAACAAAAAAAAAAAAAAAAGAGAAAAATCTTTCCTTTTCCATGATGATTTACTTCCACCAAACTAATAATTAATTTAGGTAAGAATTATCATTGAATAAAAATTTGTTGGGGAACAGAAAATTAACAATTTCAAAGTATATCCTTACAGATTACTTACTACAAAGAAAAAAGGTAGAAAAACTTGATGTATTCCACCTGAACCAACTGATCAACACTGAAATCACCAACAGGGACATCATATATCTCCTGATATGATGCACTGAGGATACACCACCTTTGTAGCATTCATGTTCATGTTTAACCTAAAATTAATCATGTGGAAACAATCAAACAAACTCCAATTGGGGGGCATGCTACAAAACAACTGACCTTTTTTTTTTTTTGCATTTTTCTGAAGCTGGAAACAGGGAGAGACAGTCAGACAGACTCCCGCATGCGCCCGACCGGGATCCACCCGGCACGCCCACCAGGGGGCGATGCTCTGCCCACCAGGGGACGATGCTCTGCCCATCCTGGGCGTCGCCATGTTGCGACCAGAGCCACTCTAGCGCCTGAGGCAGAGGCCACAGAGCCATCCCCAGCGCCCGGGCCATCTTTGCTCCAATGGAGCCTTGGCTGCGGGAGGGGAAGAGAGAGACAGAGAGGAAAGCGCGGCGGAGGGGTGGAGAAGCAAATGGGCGCTTCTCCTGTGTGCCCTGGCCGGGAATCGAACCCGGGTCCTCCGCACGCTAGGCCGACGCTCTACCACTGAGCCAACCGGCCAGGGCAAAACAACTGACCTTTATGCTTCAAATATTCTTTGTCTTTCATGACAATAACCTAAGAAACTACTTTTTTATAGTAAAAAACTGGATCTTGGATTTTAAAAAATTGTTATAAAAACACGCTATGAGAATAACTGGTGAAATTTGTATGAACTGTGTATGAGATAATTCAGATTTCTAGTTTTGTAAGAGAACACTCTTGTTCTGCAACTTAATTCTCAAATGGCCCCACAATAACAGTGATAACAATAGCAATATGATAACAATGAGAAGAAGAGGAAGAATATTATCTATTTAGAGAAAAATGTGGCAAAATATTAATAACTGGAGAATCTCAAAGAAAGTTGCACAAGTGTTCTTATACTATTTATGCAACTTTTCTGTAGTTTAAAATTTTTTCTTTTCTTTTTTTTTTTTTCATTTTTCTGAAGCTGGAAACAGGGAGAGACAGTCAGACAGACTCCCGCATGCGCCCGACCGGGATCCACCGGCACGCCCACCAGGGGCGGTGCTCTGCCCCCCAGGGGGTGATGCTCTGCCCATCCTGGGCGTCGCCATATTGCGACCAGAGCCACTCTAGCGCCTGAGGCAGAGGCCACAGAGCCATGCCCAGCGCCCGGGCCATCTTTGCTCCAATGGAGCCTTGGCTGCGGGAGGGGAAGAGAGAGACAGAGAGGAAAGCACGGCGGAGGGGTGGAGAAGCAAATGGGCGCTTCTCCTATGTGCCCTGGCCGGGAATCGAACCCGGGTCCTCCGCACACTAGGCCGACGCTCTACCGCTGAGCCAACCGGCCAGGGCTTAAAATTTTTTCAAAGTAAAAGCGGTAAAAAAGAAAAGTCATTTTTACACTGCTTTGGTAAAGAACACTCACCTCTTCAATGGCAGCATCTTGCAGCAAAGAACGAATGTCCAGACGCATCATATGACGAGGGGCAGTTTCCCAGTGATCGGCCATCTATTGAGAGATTCAGGGGGTCAAATTACCTCTGGAAACTATCAAAGAAAGACCAAGTGAGCATCCAAGACAAATTAACTAATATTGTGAAGTCTAACAGGTGAATTCCAGGAAAAACTAGGCCACCTTTTCTACTCAGAGAGATACAAAGGATAAGAAACATTTACTAAAGTAGGGAGAAAAGATATTTTGAAAGCAAAGGGGATAAACAAGAACTTCCAGACAACAGGGATGATACAGCCGAAATGAAGTTTAAAATACAACATCTTCTATGTTTCCAAAAATCACCTTATTTATTTCTTTAAGTTTTCTTCCATGAATATTTCTCTTGCCACAGGTCTGATTATCTGCACTCATTTCAGCCAAATATACCTAAGAAAGATTGAATACCAATTAGGCAAACAAATGCAGCACTTACACAATAATACAAAGTACTCTAAAACTATTTAAAATCAGTACCTCAAATCCCTTGGTTTTCGCTGCACTCCAAAACTGGTCAAAATGTCTAACTCTGTCATTGATGGCATCCAGGATGATGAAGGGGAAAAATCCATCATCTAGAGTCTTTTTGAAAGTTTTGAACATGCTGGTGCGATAGGTCTCCTCCATCTCAGCTTCATATTCATATTCCATTACCTAGTCCCCCCAAAGAGATAAGGAGTTAGCAAGAGCAAAGAATCACCCTAAACCTCCTCCCTGGTCCACATCTGGATAGAGATGACTAAATAATCGTTCCTTCACACCTGAATACTAAAGTTTTGTGTTCAAAAACAGAAAAGTCTTTGTCTTCAAAAAAGCCACATTTCTCCTTTCATTACTGTTAATGAATCAGGACGTAGCCATACCTTCTTTTTCACTTTCTTTCCAGAATCTGGGTCTTTTTCTTCTTTTTCCACTTCAGTAATGAAGTAGTCATCCAGGCTTAGAACTCTGGGTGCAGGTCCTCCAAATTCTACCTCCTTATCCTAAGAATCATGTAGTCAAGAAAGTTAGAAAATTTATGGAATAAATTTTTTTGCTCTATCTTATTTTTAATTTTATTTTTAAAAATTGAATTTACTAGGGTGGCAATGGTTAATACATTTACATAAGTTACAGGTGAAAAATTCTACAATATTATGGAATAAATTAATGAATGTTCACAGTGAAGTTCCTTCTTGTGGCTAAATAATATGCTATCTTCTGGTGCTTTCAAATAAAACAGAGGCAAAAATATTTGTGTAAGCAGATGAAAATTTATATAGGACAGTATCTACCACGTGAGCCAACTAGAATAGATCAACTGGGAAATATCTCTATCAATAAATGCTGCTTGGTAGAAGACAAGTGGCTAACAAAAGCAATGATTCTTTGACTTTCCCATACTCACTCGAATAAGTTTTGCAACATGTGTCTTTCCACTGCCAGGCAATCCTCTCATTATAACAACAATCTGAAACACAATGAAAAAAAAAATCACTCAGAAAAAATTTTTAAATGATAAAATCTTATAGTTAACAATGACCTATCATTCTCCATGACAGACCACATAATAAACCACGAAGCAAACCTTAACAAATTTGAAAGGATAAAACTACAAAGTACTCTAAGTACAATGGAATAAAATTAGAAACCAATAGAAAAAATTGGGGAAATGAACAAGTATGTGGAAATTAAAAACCACCATACTCCAAATTAAACAATGGGTTAGGAAAGGAACCAGAAAAAAAACAACAGAAAATATTTTGCCATAAATAAAAATGAAGAAACAACATACCAAAACTTATGGAATGCAGCAAAAGCTATGCTTATAAGGAAATTTATTAAGAAAGAAGAAAGATTTCAAATTATAACCTAACCTTCTACCTTTAGACACTGGAAAAAGAACAAACTAAACCTAAAGCAACCAGATGAAATAAAATAATAAACATTAGAACAGAAGTTAATAAAATTCAGGAAAAAAAAAAAGTAAAAGCTGGTTCTTTGAAAAGATCAACAAAATTGACAAACCTTTAGCTAGACTAAGAAAAAAAGAGAGCCCTGGCGGGTTGGCTCAGCGGTAGAGCGTTGGCCTGCCGTGTGGAAGTCCCAGGTTCAATTCCTTGCCAGGGCACAGAGAAGCACCCATCTGCTTCTCCACTCTTCCCCCTCTCCTTTCTCTCCCTCTCTTCCCCTCCCGCAGCCAAGGCTCCATGGGAGCAAAGTTGGCCTGGACATTGAGGATGGCTCCATGGTCTCTGCCTCAGGCACTAGAACGGCTCTGGTTGCAGTAGAGCAATGCTCCAGATAGGCTGAGCATCTCCCACTGGTGGGCATATCGGGTGGGCACATGCTGGAGTCTGTCTCCCCTGCCCCAGCTTCTCACTTTGGAAAAATACAAAAGAAAAAAAAGAGATGACTGAAATGATCAGAATCAAAAATGAAAGAGGGGACATAACTGACAACCTCACAGAAATTTAAAAAAAAGGTCATGAAGGAATACTATGAATAACTATAAGCCAACAAGTTAGATAACTAAGATGAAATGGAAAATCCCTAGAAAGACACATACTACGGAAACTAACTCAAGAAAAAGACAATTAGAACTATGACAAGTGAAGAGATTAAATTAGTCACAAAGAGAAGCTCAGGCCCACTGTCCTGGCTGGATAGTTCAGGTATTAGATAGAGCAGGGGTCTCAAACTCAACTCAGCATGTGGGCCGCAGAGCAAGATCACAGCTGTTCGGCGGGCCGCACTAGGTCTACAAAAGGCAACTGTTACGCAACACTTTTCTCACTGCAGTTGAAAACAAAAAAAAATCAGTACAACATTGTTCGGCGGGCCGCGAGTTTGAGACTCCTGTATTAGAGTGTTGGCTCGAGCACAAAGGTTGCTGGTTTGATCCCCCCAGTCAGGGCACATACAGTAACAGATCGATGTTCCTGTCTCTCTCTCCCTCTTTCTAAAATCAATAAAAATGTTTTTTAATGAGAAAAAAAAAAAGCTTAGGCCCAGATGACTACATGATTGAATTCTAACAAACATTTAGACAAGAATTAATATCAACTTTTCACAAACTCTTCCCAGAAACAGAAGAGGAAAGAACAATTCCCAACTCATTTTATGAGGCCAACATTTCAAATCAAGCAGATACCCGAATACCAAAACCAGACAAAGATATCACAAGAAAACTACAGACATTTCTTATGAATATGGATATAAAAATCCTCAAAATACTAGCAAACTGAATTCAGAAACATATAAAAAGAATTATATACCAAGTGAATTTATCCCAAGGATGTAAATTAATGTCTGAAAAGCAATTAATGTAATTCATATCAACAGAATTAAAAAATGCACATGAAAAAAATCACAAATAAAATAAAAAATAAAATTGACACAGAAAAAGTGTTCAACAAAATCCAACATCCTTTCATGATAAAAACAGTTAATAAATTAAAATGAAAGGGAACCTCCTCAACCTGATAAAGAATATCTACTAAAAACCCACAGCTAACATCATACTTAATGATGAAAAGCTGTAAGTTTCTAAGATTATTTTTTTCCTTAAGTGAGAAGCAGCATGGCAGAGAGACAGACTCCCACATGTGCCCTGACCAGGATCCACCTAGCAAGCCCCCTGTGAGGTGATGCTCTGCCCATCTAGGGCTGCTGCTCCACTGCTCGGCAACTGAGCTATTTAAGCACCTGAGGTGAGGCCATGAGCCATCCTCAGCACCAGGGCCAACTTGCTCCAACTAAACCAGGGGTCGGGAACCTATGGCTCGTGAGCCAGATGTGGCTCTTTTGATGGCTGCATCTGGCTCATAGACAAATCTTTAATAAAAAAAATATTAACGTTAAAAATATGATATAAAACATTCTCATGTATTACAATCCATTCATTTCCTACCACTCATGTTCATGGTTGCGGGTGGCTGGAGCCAATCACAGCTGTCCTCTGGGACAACACCAAATTTTTATTGGATAATGTGTAACGTACACAGGTTGTTGTATGGCTCTCATGGAATTACATTTTAAAATATGTAGTGTTCATGGCTCTCTCAGCCAAAAAGGTTCCCGACACCTGGACTAAGCCATGGCTGCAGGAGAGGAAGAGAGATAAGAAATAGAGGGGGAAGGGATAGAGGAGGGGGAGGGGGAATAATGAAGAAGCAGATGGTCATTTCTCCTGTGTGCCCTGACCGGGAATTGAACCCAGACACTCACACCAGGCCGATGCTCTACCACTGAGCCAACCAGCCAGTGTCTAAGATCAGGAATAAAATAAGGATGTCCACTCACACATTTACTTAATACTGTACTGGAGGAACTAGACTGGCAACCAGGCAAGAAAAAGTAGTAAAAGGCATCCAGATTGGAAAGGAGAAAATAAACCTCTATCTGCAGATGCCATTATCTTATATACAGACAATCCTAAGGCCGGACTAAGTGGTGGCACAGTGAACAGAGAGCCAACTTGGGACACTTGAGGACCTAGGTTTGGAACTCCAAGGACGCAGGCTTGAGAGTGGGATCATAGATATGACCCCATGGTCACTGGCTTGAGCAAGGGGTCACTGGCTCAGCTAGAGCTCCCCTGACGCCCTGTCAAGGCATGTATGAGAAAGCAATCAATGAACTAAAGTGCCACAACTACAAGCTGATGTTTCTTATCTCCCTGTCTGTCTGCCCCCGTCTCTCTCTCTCTCTCCAAAAAAAAAAGAAAACCCTAAGGAATCCACTAAAAATATATTAGAACTACTAATAAATTAGTTTAGCAATGTTTCAGGATATAAGACCGATACAGAAAAATCAGTTGAATTTCTATACAACTGAACAATCCAAAAATGGAATTAAGCCATCTATATCAGTAACATTAAATGTGAATTAAATAATCCAATTAAAAGGCAAAAGTTGTCAGACTACATAATAAATTATGGTATAACTATATGTGATCTATAGGAGACACACTTTATAAAAGTGAGTGAGAGAGAAAAACATCAGTTTTTTTTTTTTTTTTTTTTTGCATTTTTCTGAAGCTGGAAACAGGGAGAGACAGTCAGACAGACTCCCGCATGCGCCCGACCGGGATCCACCCAGCACACCCACCATGGGGCGACGCTCTGCCCACCAGGGGGCGATGCTCTGCCCATCCTGGGCGTCGCCATATTGCGACCAGAGCCACTCTAGCGCCTGAGGCAGAGGCCACAGAGCCATCCCCAGCGCCCGGGACATCCTTGCTCCAATGGAGCCTTGGCTGCGGGAGGGGAAGAGAGAGACAGAGAGGAAAGCGCGGCGGAGGGGTGGAGAAGCAAATGGGCGCTTCTCCTGTGTGCCCTGGCCGGGAATCGAACCCGGGTCCTCCGCACGCTAGGCCGACGCTCTACCGCTGAGCCAACCGGCCAGGGCCAAAAACATCAATTTTTTGTTCCGCTTATTTATGTATACATTGATTCTCTTCTTTTCTTTTCTTTTTTTTTTCTGTATTTTTCTGAAGCCGGAAACGGGGAGAGACAGTCAGACAGACTCCCGCATGCGCCCGACCGGGATCCACCCGGCATGCCCACCAGGGGGCGACGCTCTGCCCACCAGGGGGCAATGCTCTGCCCCTCCAGGGGGTCTCTCTGTTGCGACCAGAGCCACTCTAGTGCCTGGGGCAGAGGCCGAGGAGCCATCCCCAGCGCCCGGGGCCATCTTTGCTCCAGTGGAGCCTCAGCTGCGAGAGGGGAAGAGAGAGACAGAGAGGAAGGAGAGGGGGAGGGGTGGAGAAGCAGATGGGTGCTTCTCCTGTGTGCCCTGGCCGGGAATCGAACCCGGGACTTCTGCACGCCAGGCCGACGCTCTACCACTGAGCCAACCGGCAAGGGGATTCTTTTCTTTTTTAATTTAAGTGAGAGGAGGAGAGATAGAAAAACACCTGCATGCGCCCCTACAGGGATCCACCTGGTGACCCCTGTCTGGGACTGATCCTTTGCCCTTCTGGGATCCATGCTCACAACTGAACTATTTTTAGTGCCTGATGCGGAGGCCACGGAACCATCGTATCCTCAGCACCCAGGTCCAATGTGCTTGAATCAATCGAGCCATGGCTGCAGGAGGAGGAGAGGGAGGGAGAGAGGAGGAGAAGGAAAGAGAAAAAGAGAGAGAGAGACAGAGAGAAAGAGAGAGAAAGAAGGGGTAGAGGAAGAAAAACAGATGACTGCTTCTCCTGTGCGCCTTAACCAGGAATCAAACCCAGGACAACCACATGCCGGGTCAACGCTCAACTACCTAGTCAACTGGTGAGGGCCCATTGATTGATTCTTGTATGTGCCCTGTCTGGGGATTGAACCTGTGACCTTGGTGTATTGAGATGGACAACCCTCTACCCAAATGGGCAACATAACCAAGGCCTATAGGAAACATACTTAAATTCAAAGACACAAGTAGATAGAAAGTAAATGGATGAAAAAAGATACATCATTCAAACAGCAACCACAGAAAAGCTAGGGTAGCTATACTAATAACAGATGAAGAAAGTTTTCAAATGACTTATACACCAATACTAAGTCAAAATAACTAATAGAAATCTCCAGTGCCAGTTTATTGAAAGGGATCTAATTACTCTGCAATATAAGATAAATTTAAGAATGTATACATTTGGAGGTCACTAGGAAAATAAGTGTAAGCTAATCAAGACTACTAATTTTCCCTCTTTCTGCTCTACATACCATACAACCAAATCTCTACTTTCCTTCTTCAAAATGCAATTGAATGCTTATGAATTTTTTAAAATGTATACAAAGGATAAAGTCTTTTTTTTTAATGTTTATTGTATTGATTTAAGAGAGGAGGGGAGAAAGGAAGAGGGAGAGAGAGACAGGAACATTTATGTGCTCCCATATGTGCCCTGACTGGGGATCGAACTGGCAATCTCTGTGCCTTCGGATGACGTTCCAACCAACTGAACTGTCTGTTCAAGGCTCTTAATGAAATCTTTTCTAAAGTTTTCAACATCTTTTTTTGGCCAAGCTATTAAGCTTTAACTTCCAAGATTCTATAGTGTACGTAATTTATCAGATTATACGACAATTTGGAGGTGATAAGATGCCTTGAATGTGATATTAATTAGTATGTCACAAAAAGGTAGAGAAATTCTATTCAGGTTACTAAATTTTAAAGATCTCTTATCAGCTTCTGATATAAAAGAAAACTAGTTAACTACACAGGACTCACTCTCTCAGGTCTGCTCTCTCGGCCAGGTGGTTTCAAAATATCATCCACATTCTTAGATTCAGGCTTCTTCTCAACCCGTGGAGCTGGCGGTGGCTGGTGGCTTAGTGATGGAGCTGGCAGGGGCATTCGCTCCTCTGGGTAAGTTCTTCGTTCTCCTAGGATTCCAGCAGTTCAAAAAATTACTATTCACGTAGTAATTACTTAAAGTTTTAACTATCTCCACTTATTCTAAAAAAATAGAATTCATAATGATTTGGGAGCCACTTTTTACCTTAGAGAAATTTTAAGTAAATGGAAATGAAGAAAATGAAAAAATTAAGGTATGATTTCAGGCAAATGGAAGGTTTTTTTTGTTTGTTTAGGTTTTTTTTTTTGTATTTTTCTGAAGCTGGAAACGGGGAGAGACAGTCAGACAGACTCCCGCATGTGCCCAACCGGGATCCACCCGGCACGCCCACCAGGGGGCGACGCTCTGCCCACCAGGGGGCGATGCTCTGCCCCTCCGAGGAGTCGCTCTGTTGCAACCAGAGCCACTCTAGCGCCTGGGGCAGAGGCCGAGGAGCCATCCCCAGTGCCTGGGCCATCTTTGCTCCAATGGAGCCTCGGCTGCGGGAGGGGAAGAGAATGACAGAGAGGAAGGAGAGGGAGAGGGGTAGAAAAGCAGATGGGCACTTCTCCTGTGTGCCCTGGCCGGGAATCGAACCCGGGACTTCTGCACGCCAGGCCGACGCTCTACCACTGAGCCAACCAGCCAGAGCCGGAAGGTTTTGAAAAATACTCAATTCATCCTTATTTGTATTAAATTTTGGGGAAAAAGTTAAGCAACAGGACATAGAAGAATAATATACTTACTAGATAGTCCCAAATATTATAGCCTGTTATTTCTGCTTTACAATTTTAAGAACAAGAGTCACTAGCTTAGGAATGTTTTTCTTATAAATAGGTATAAGTTTCTAGTTTAAGTAGAATTTATAGCAGTGAAAAACTAAAAGCAACTTAAATGTCCAACAGTAAGGGTCTTATATTTTATCCACTCAATAGACTATCAGAGAGGTTTACATTAACAGGTTTACTTATAAGGAATGCACTAAAAAATTATCAATGGGAATAAGCACAATAAAGAAAAGTGTATTTGTACTTTGATTACAACTTCATTAATATATATGTGAAGAGAGAATGAGAGAAAATATATATAAAATTTCATAGCTGTGATTGGTGGGTGGTGGAATTATAAGTGATTTTGTTTCTATTTTCCAAAAATTTTTCAATAATATAAAAAGCAATTTATGCTTTATTATTTAATTGCTATATTTGTTGATAATGCTGCCATCTCTTAGAACTCAGAGTGCATTTCACTCTGAAAGTTTAAACCCATAGTTACAAGGTAAAGCATCTGTTGTCTGCATTCTCAACATCTTCATAGTTAATAAGGCACTGCTCTACCTCCAAACATGGATGGTCCTTCGTAGGCTGGTCGGTCAGACTTCCGGTCATAGGATGGCCTATCAAATCCCCCTCTTCTAGACGAAGAATGGTCTTTTTTGTCTCGATATGACTGAGTTCTAGAAGGTAACAGGAGGTGGTTTAATAAAAAAATAATTGGAGATCTCTATCTTATAATGCAACACCACTGCCTGCCTAATTTTCTCCGTAATTCTTACACATGGTCAATATTTATATTTTTATTTTGCTTTTCCATTTAGCTCTTCCTTGCATACACACATCTAAAGAGCTCACAAATTGTAAAAATAAATTGCCTACCAATTAAGTAATTACTATACCTTTATTGACAATACTATTTCCTTCCCTTTCCGGCTATCTCTTCCACCCATTTAACTTTCGGGAATTCAAGCTGGCAAAACTCAAGCACCGAGTTTCCTGAAAAGTGGTCTAGAACTAATCTTTCCTCTCCAAATTATACACGTGAAATAATGTGCCATTTACTAAATTTCCTGTAGATACATTGTCTTTTGCTGAACTCAAGTATATAGTAATTTACACACCTGGCAAAGATATTTTTCATAGCATACCTATCATCTCGAGGTCGGCGTTCTCTGTCAAATCTATCCCGGTCATAGTCAATGACACCCCGGTCCCGGTCTCGATCTCGATGTATCTCTCGATCTCTCTTGAAATCTCGATGATCTGCCGTGACACCACTTGGACGATCAAAATAAGGCTCACGGTCTCTGTCTCTATCATAACGATCACGTTGGCCTGCATGCTCTACAAAAACAATTAGTACAAAATAAGAACAATATCCTTTCTTCTGGAAAAGCAAAAAAGTACAAATCTAACTTTAGAACAAGTATAAATTGTTGCCCTAATTTCAACTTATGAGTCTTTTAACTATATTAAAAAGTGCAAATAATTTTAGTAAAGGGATAATCGTGATAATTAGGTCCTAAATGTTTAAGAATATTGATTTCCCTGGGATTCCTACCTGTCTCAAAAGTTGATCTTTCAGGTAGTGGATCTGGGCGTAGAGTTATTCTTTCTCCATAGGGTATCTGTTCAACTTTGTTAGTGGAGATATCTAGTAAACAAAATCAGGGATAAAACACTATATAAGTGAAGCTTAAGAAACACAAAGCTGAAGCTAATAATCCCTTTAGAATCCCAAATACAAACTTACCACTATTACTCACCTCGGCCATGGCCATAATCAACAGTCTGTTGTACTGGGGGTGGTTTAGACATTGGTGGCATACCCATAGGCATTGGGCCAGGAGGGGGAATAGAAGGGTGAACAGGTGGGGGTGGTAACACTGGAGCAGATGGAATTGTTGCAGTTTCTGGTTTAAATTCTGAATTCAGTCCTTGTTCATCATTTGTATCCCAGAGGCCATAGAAAGAATCTTCGTCCCAGCGTTCCTGTTCCATAGCTGAAGTCTGTGGCTTTAACACTGGAGGCGGAGGTGGAGGAGGTGGTGGAGGAGGAGGGGGTGGCGGTATTGGGATAGGCGGTCTGGTCACAGGAACAGATGATCTTGCTGGTGGAGCAGAGGGTCTTACAATTGAACCTGGTGGTTTACCCATAGGAGGGGGTGGTCTATAGGGCCCTGGAGGCTGGAGAACAGAGTAAATAGCTTAGTAGATGAGGATACCACTAGGTTTTTTGCATATCAGTAAAAATGAAAATCTGGTTCTCAATTCATAAAAGAAAATTTCAGTAAGTTGTACTCATTCAAAATTCAAAATTTTTGTGCTTCAAAATATACCATTAGGGAGGTAATACAGTTGGATCTTGAGCAACACAGGTGCAAACTATGTGGGTCCACTTATACACAATTTTATTTTCAATAAATGCTTGCACTGTTTTTGATTCACATGGCTAGTAATACACACACACACACACACACGTCTGTGTGTGTGTGTGTGTGTGTGTATGATTTATACACTGATCTATGCCATTTTATACAGGGGACTTGAACATCTGCAGATTTTGGTATACACCAGGGGTCCTGGAACAATCTCCCCAAACCCCTGTAGATACCAAGGGACAACTTAAGTTTTGGGGAGTTAAAAGTTATAAGCGCATTTTCAACTGCACAGGTGTGTGTGAGAGAGAGAGGGCGGGGAGGGAGAGGTGGTATTCCTAATCCCCACACTGTTTAACAGTCAACTGCATATGTAAATCATATATCTGATAAAGGTCTTGTATCAGAACATAAAATTCTTATAACTTAATAACACAAATTATTTTTAAAATGGGAAAAGATTTGAATAGATATTTCTCCAAAGAAGATAGATGCATGGCCTTCAGACATACGAAAAGATGTTCTACAATCGTTAGTCATTAAGGAAACGCAAATTTAAACCAAAATGAAATACTATTTCATACCCAGCACAATGGCTATAATTGACAACACAGATAATACACAATGGCAAGAATGTAGAAAAACAAGAACCTCTTAAAATTGTTAGTGAAGGCCCTGGATTGTTGGCTCAGTGGTAGATTGTCAGCCCCACGTGTGGATGTCCCAGGTTTGATTCCCAGTCAGAGCACACAGGAGAAGCGCCCATTTACTTCTCCACCGCTCTCCATCTCGCATCTCACTTCTCTCTCTCTCTCTCTCTCCCTCTCTCTCTCTCTCTTCTCCTCCCCTCCTACAGCCAAGGCTTAATTAGAGTGAGTTGGCCCTGAGCGCTGAGGATGGCTGCATGGCCTCTGCCTCAGGTGCTAAAAAATGGCTCTGGTTGCAATGGAGCAAGGGCCCTAGATGGGCAGAGCATTGCCCTACTGGGCTTGCTGGGTGGATCCCAGTTGGGGCGCATGCCGGAGTCTCTCTGCCTCCCCTCCTCTCACTAAAATAAAAAATTTAAAAAATTAAATTGCTAGTGGAAATGTAGCACGATGCAGCCACTTTGGGAAATGGTTTAACAGTTGTCTCAAGAAGTTAAACATAAATATACCATAAACTCAGCACTTTCATTCCTAGGTAACTAAGAAAAACATGTCTACCCAAAGACCTGCACATAAATATTCACAGGATTACATGACATCTCAAATGTCCATCAATAGGGGAATGAATAAACACCATGGCATAGCTAAACAATAAATCATTACTTGGCAATAAAAAGAAATTAAATACTGATTTACGCTACAACATGGATGAATTTTGAAAACATTAGTTAAGCAGCTGGAACAGGTGTGGCACAGTAGATAGATCATTGGCTCAGAACACTGAAGTCCCTGGTTTGAAACCCTGAGGTTTCTGGCTTGACTGCAGCCTCATTAGCTTAAGTGAAATGATCAACATGAGCCCAAGGGCACTGGCTTGAGTTCAAGGGGTCACTAGCTTGGCTAGAATGTCTGCCCTCCGCCTGCCATCAAGGCATGTACAAGAGGCAATCAATGAACTAAGTGACACAACTATGAGTTGATGCTTCTCACTCTTTCTCTCTCCCTTCCTCTCTCTCCCTCAAATCAATTAAAAAATTTTTTTAATTAGCTAAGCAAAAAAAGCTAGTTACAAAAGATCTATATTGTATGATTTCATTTAAATAAAATACCCAGAAAGGCAAATCCATAGAGACAGAAAGTGGATTAGTTGCTGCCCAAGACTAGGGGTAGAAATGAGAATTAACTGCATAGTGGCACAAGGGATCTGACTGAAGTGTGGAAAATGTTCTAAAACTGGATTATACTGATGGCTGCACAACTCAGTAAATTTACTAAAAATTAGTGAATTACAAACTTAAAATGGGCAAGTTATATAGTATACAAATTACACCTCCATTAGTGGCTTTTTATTTAAAAAAAAAAAAAAAAAGGCCCTCAAGAGTACTACCCCTCCCCTAATATACCACCCTCTCTTTCTTCTCCTTCCAGAAAAATTAGGGTACTTGCCATTTAGTTAACAAATATCCCAGGCCCACTCAAAACCTACAGACATTCTATGAGTGAGGTCCTGGCATTAGTTTAAAAACAAACAAACAAACCCCTCCATGAGTAATTCTGATGTTCACCATTTAGTTAAGAACTTCTGCTATAAACTATCTTCCCACTCTGATGACCTATCTCCTCCCAAAAATGTTGACTTTCCAGTGAGAGAACCAAACCTTAGCCTCTTCACTTCTATTCAGTTGTCTGGTTGACAATAGCAGTTTGTGGTAAGGCTGGTAACAACACAAAACACAAGCACCAGGAAACAATAAAACAAAGAAACCAAATAGGAAATTTAGTAATCTCTCCAAAAAAAGGCTTCTGTTATGTGTGTGTTTACATTCATTTTCCCAAAGAAACCACCAACTGTCAACAGAAATGTATATTAAGAAGAGAATAGAACCTCTTGGCAAATAGGTCCTATCTACTCAGTACTGAAATTCGACTGTCAAATTTTATTTCAATTTTTGCAAGCCTGATTAGAACACTCATTACCAACTTCTCAGAGTTCATTGTTTCTGGTTTGTTTGTTGTTCACTAACAGCTTATTTAGACCTTGGAAACCAAGAATATACAACTTATGATATTATTCATATATAGATTGTGCTTTAAAAACAAACTTTATTTTTTAAAGATTTACTGATATTAAAGCGAGGAGAGAGAACGAGAAAGTTGAGGAGCAGGATGCATAACGGCTTCTCATATGTGCCTTGATCGGGCAAGCTCAGGGTTTCAAACCAACGACCTCAGCATTCCAGGTTGACATCTTATCCACTGCACCACCACAGGTCAGGCTAAAAACAAACTTTTTGAGCAACAAAGTGGATTTAGCTAATATGTAGAAAACATTATTTAACTAGAGGCCACTAGAAGCTAGAATTAAAGACAAATGGTGATTACCTAATGATAAACTTTAGATTATAACATTTTAAATTGTTAAGAAAATGCCTATGTAGGACAAAGCTAATGGGTCTGTAGTATAAGTATCCAGGCATGTTTTAAATATCTTAAGAACTCTTGGGACTATGTCTACAAATGAAACAAAGTGGTTTTTTTTCATACTACATAGTGAAAACACCAGATACATTTGTAAAAAACAAAAAACCCTTTACAATACGTATATGAGAAAGAATTAATATCTATATTATATTAAGGGTGATATAAATTGGTAAAAAAAAAATCTTAAGAGTCAAACAGGTAAACTGGTAAAGAACAAAAATAGAATTTTTTACAAGAAATATAATGAACAAATATGGGAAAATATTAATGTTCACTAATTATCAAAATGCATATTAAAACACTTCACTGAAACTATTATATCTACCAAAGACATTAAATAACTGATGCTTGCAAGGCTATAGTATAGATGTTACACAACTACTCTAGAGAGCCATTGGCTATAGAACAGGAGTCATTAAAAATGCCATTATTCATTAACTGAAGTACCCCACTTTGGGAGCCTAAGATGACTTTTAAGAAATTATCTAAATAGGTTTTTGATACAAAGATATTCATTAAAGGTGCAATAACAAAAGTAAAAGATTAGAAACAAACGTACAAAAGAAAGTTTTAATAAATCATGCATCAAAAATAATAAAGCAGCCCTGGCCGGTTGGCTCAGCGGTAGAGCGTCGGCCTAGCGTGCGGAGGACCCGGGTTCGATTCCCGGCCAGGGCACATAGGAGAAGCGCCCATTTGCTTCTCCACCCCTCCGCCGCGCTTTCCTCTCTGCCTCTCTTTTCCCCTCCCGCAGCTAAGGCTCCTTTGGAGCAAAGATGGCCCGGGCTCTGGGGATGGCTCTGTGGCCTTTGCCCCAGGCGCTAGAGTGGCTCTGGTCGCAACATGGCGACACCCCGGAGGGGCAGAGCATTGCCCCCTGGTGGGCAGAGCGTCACCCCATGGTGGGCGTGCCGGGTGGATCCCGGTCGGGCGCATGCAGGAGTCTGTCTGACTGTCTCTCCCCGTTTCCAGCTTCAGAAAAATGAAAAAAAAAAAAATAATAATAATAAAGCATGTAGAAATAGGAAAAAATGTTTAATAATTTGTTCAGTGAATAAAACAAAAATGTGGACCTATAATCTAGAGTTTCTCCTATTTACTAAGAGATACAAAAATACAAAGATAAAAGACATAGTTCCTATCCTTATGAGCTCAGTTTAGAAGGAAAAACAGACAAAACCATCAAAATACTGTTAAGATAATGGCTATAACAGAGGCTCATACACGATGTTACAGGGGTACATGAGAGGGCAATTGTTTTACACAGTGGAAGAGAAGATACAGAGCTGAGTTCTAACAGATGAACACGAATTAACTACTGTAGTTGGAGGAGGAAGTAGGAAAAGACAGAAAAGAAACTCTAGGTTTACAGATCCACATGCACATGCAAAGGCATGGGGAAGAGCCTGGCCCACTCAAAGAATAAAGGAGGCTCCATACGGAGGAAAAGTGGAGCATAAGCAAGTGGAGTAGCAAGTGATGATAAGCAGAAGTCAGGCCCACCCAGGAAGAACATAAAAGGCCATGTAAAAGAAGCTAGATTTTATTCTGAAAGCAATGGGGGAATACTAGAGTTTTAAAGTCTAGTGGCATGGTGAGATTTGCTTTCAAATGAGAAATCACCTCAGTGCTGCCTAAAGTGGAGTAGAGAGAGGGTAGTCCTGACTACAAAGGTGCATGACAGAACTTTTTAGGGTATTGGAAACTTGATCTTTTGGCATATATTTGTTAAAACTCAAACCGTAGGCTTAAAATGGGTGGGCTTAAAATGAGTATGTTCTTGTATGTAAATTATACCTAAAAAATTTGAATAAAAAAATAAAATAATCACGTTAAACAGAAGAATGAAGAATGAATCAGAGGGAAATGAAAAAGATGGAGAGGTGAAGTACAATGTTTCTGCAATAATCTAGGCAAGAACTGAGGAAGGCTAGAATTGAGGTTGTAGGGAAGGGAAGGTGGAATATCTGAACAATATAAAAATGGCAGTAAAATAAATCAATAGAATGACTGAATATGAAAGGGTAGAACATAGGCTTTCAGGTTTCAAGTTTGGGTGACTTGGTGATGGTGAGGAGAAAAAATAGGCTTGATGGAGAATGATAATGAGCCCATTTTGAATATGCTGAGTTTGACAGAAGACATGTCCACAGAGAGAAACTCTGTAGACAGATGGATGCATATATAGGTCAGGAGACATGATTTAGGGAGTCAACATCATGGTGGTTGTTGATGTCAACAACTATGTATGAGTGTTATGTGTTAGACCAGGATGAAGATGAAATGGTTCAAGTGTTTTTCTCTCTCATTATGTTGTTATAAAGTTATTTTTATGGTAACATTATTAAAGCCCATCACTGGTTTAAAGGTAAAACAGCAAAATAACAACAAATATGAAAGTAAAACAAATGGAGAACTTAAACACACAAGTCTTTAACATAAATCTTCCCTCTTTACGGCCTGAACTGGGGCATGATGTTTGATCCCTTCCCTAGCTGAAGAAGAACAAGTAGCTCAAGAGTTGGAGAGAATAAGGCTCACATGGGTAGGGCTCATAGTGAGCCCTTGCACTGCCCAGATGGAAAACAGGACTATTTGAACAAAAACAATTCTTAGAAAATTCCGACAATTTCTTAACATGAAGCTACATGGTTCATGTGTGCTTGGTGTACTTATCAAATCCTGGGGGGAAAAAGGACCATAGATTTTCAAAAGTCAATTACCATTAGCTTTTTACTTTTCCAAAATTTACATTTTTTATAGAGGAAATTTACACTTGTTATAATACAAAAAGATCAAACAACAGGCAAACATACACAACAGGAACCATTGCATTTTCTGAGCACACATTTTCCCGTACCGGGTACATTCCAGGTCTTGAAGGTGTATTCTGCAGTCTTGAATCCTGGGGTGGTAGGTGGTCAGGCATCTGTGGCTCAGACCCAAAGTCTTTCATCTTTTGAAGCTGTTCTTTCTGTTCCCTGCAAACAAATAAAATTGCCATTGTACATAAGGCATGTCTAATCCATCCCTAAATGACTACAATTAGTATAGAACAAAAAAAAAAAAGAGACCTAAAAATTTTGTTCTAAATATGGCCTGGAAAGTTTTTTTAAAATTTGGTATTCACATCAGTTTCCAAAATCTGTATTAGTTGCCATTATTTACAAAGCAAAATATTTTATATATAAATTCAATTTTAAACAAATTTGGTATTGCTTCTTGGCCTTTTGGCTAAGATCAAGTGTAAAGAGATTTGATAACACTGGGCCTCCATTCCCACATGCCAACAATTTGCTAAGTGGACTAGTTGGCTGCTCACTTTAGATGAAGGCAGTTTGCCATAATCTTCACCACATTCACTAGAGGTATACTGATCCACTTTCACTCATTTCTGTTATCTGTATGCTTCTTGTGGGTATTTTAGTTAATGGCCCCTGCTATATATGGTGAAAACAACTATCAGTCTACACCTTTGATAACACTTTAATAGTCCTAAAGGGTAATTACGTCACTCTTTAAGTTTTTCTTTAAATGTCTGGTCAAATTCCTTTTATTTTTCCTTACAATGCTCACCTTAAACACCTACCCGATGTAACACCTAGTAGATGTAACATCTACTACAACCTCTTAAGACCTTTTACAATTTTCTCTCTACATCTGTAAAGTGTAGTGACCCAAATGGACACAAAATAAGGGTCAAGTATATAAAAATATTATTTTATGTCGTGTAAATCATGACTTTATACCAATACACATATAGCTCACATGTATTAAATTATGATCACTCTTATCCATTATTTCATATATTTTGTTTATTATATTTATGTTGCCCAGAAATAATTTTTTTTTAAAAAGGATGAAGAAGAAGTACTTTTTATCCAGCATTTCTATGTAAAGCGATAATGGATGGAAAAGGAAACTTTTAAAAGAAAAGGGAAGAAACCCTGGCAGCTTAGCAACACCAATCAGCCTGGTGTTTTTCAAAAACAAAATAGATTTTAGAGTTGGACAAACTGTTCGAATTCTGGGTTTGCCACTAACTAGCCAGTGGACTTAACCTCTCTGAACCTTAGTATCATTTGTGAACTGGGGATAATACTACTTATCTTTATAGGCCTTTGAGATATAAGGATTTGAGATAGAAGAGCTGAGATATTATATGCTAAATCAGGGGTCCCCAAACTTTTTACACAGGGGACCAGTTCACTGTCCCTCAGACCGTTGGAAGGCTGCCACATACAGTGCTCCTCTCACTGACCACCAATGAAAGAGGTGCCCTTTTCGGAAGTGCGGCGGGGGGGGGGGGGGGGGGGGGGGGCGGATAAATGGCCTCAGGGGGCTGCAGTTTGGGGACGCCTGTCACAGTGTCCAGCATACAGAAGTGCTAAATTAAAGATGACTATAATTTAAAAGTGAATTGTATAGTAGTTACCTGTCATAAGGCATGCTTTCTACACTTTCATTAATAATCTGAAAAAGTTAAACCTCACAGAACCTATCTTCCACAGATCACAGAAATCAGTTTTGCTGCCTGATCTTTCATATTTACCTACAAGTATTTATCCTCATCATACTTTAACTACCAGTCATAAAACTTTCATTATAATTTCAACTGGTATAATCCACAAATATTGATCAGAATTAAATAATGAAATAAATTTATTTTCTCAAAACATTGCTAATTCTTAAGAAACTGCTCAAAAACCTTGTGATCTGTCAATGATTCTTAAATTCAAATCTCAGGATATAGTGGGTTTAAAGATGAAATAATACACACAAAGCACTTAGTACAGTTCCTGGCACATCATAAGCATACAATAAATGTTAGCTTTTGCTATTATTGCTACTATATGGAAAGCATTATGTAAATACCTACACATACATAGTAAGTTGACTGTAAATCAAGAAATTCAAATTCTATTCTCCATCTCGCAAAGAAAATAATTATGTACAAAGTAGTAACATCCTCAAGTAGAGATATCTGCTTCTAGTTATAATGAAAGATAAAACATCCCCAAAAGAAAGTATCAGTGGTTAGACAAATCTGAGGATGCTTACAGGTAAACCATTCTTAGCTTCAATGAGAAAAATAGAAGTCCTTTCAGCACTTTCCAAAGTTACATCAAAGATTAGTGAATGTGAAGTCTATCAGATCTAAAACCAAAGAACAAACTGCCTTCTGGAGAAAAAGAGGATGTTATATATGAGCTCTGAAATTCAGAGCACTAGAAAGTTGAAGTTTGATACTTGAAATATGCACAAGCATGGCATATCAGCAACAAATCCATAAAAGCCAAGAATGGCTATCAAATTTTCATATTTCAGGACATAAATTTATAATTAACACAGTTCCTAAACACCCATCCTAACCCTAAAACAGAGCAGAATGACCAGAGATTCAATTAAAATTATGTGATAAGAACTTGAAGTAAAATTAATTCCATTCAAATATATCACATCAGTTTAAAAAGAGCAGTCTGAATGTGGTTTTGACTAAAAGAAATGATCTTAAGCAGTCAACTTACCGAAGCATTTTCAGTTCTTGTGCAGCTTTCAAAATGATTTCGTGCTGCCTCTGACTGAGAACCATTACCCCTCCAAGGCCTTGGTCAGAGTCTAAATTTGCATCCGACCCCATCATTTCAGAAGAATGATGTGAGGGCATATGTTCCGCAACGGGGGAATGTCTATCCACATCAGACGGGTACCATCTGTCTGACAACCGTTCTCTTTCCCAGTCCATTCTGTCAGGAATATAATCTCGCTTTTCCCGCCACGTATCTCCTCTTTCTGGATACTCTCGGATCCTCAACTCACCCCTATCACGGAAATCTCGATCATACCCATGGTCTCGATTTCTTTCTTCTCTCCATCTATCATCCCGATATCTATCCAAAGGTGGAAGAGGCGGAAGGGGTGGTAAAGGTGGAAGAGATGGAATATCCCGTTCATGGAACTGTGATTCTTGTTCATCCAGTGGTCTCCCATAATCTCTGTCCCACTCATTATCCAAATTTCTATCATACATATCCATGGGTCTTCCAATCCGATCCACATCCCTGTCCATTTCCCTGTTGTAGTCCTCATCCATATCCTGATCTCTCTCCCAATCATCCCACCAAGGGCCCCGCCTATCTCCATCATGAGAGCGAGATGGTGGTGCTGAGAACCTGTCGTCTCTGTTATACTGATCTAGGGTATCATCTCGATAGTCATGTTCACATTCTCTCCAGTATCTCTCTCTATCCCAATCATCAAGTCTTTCTCGGTCCATTGGAGCATTTCTACCATCTAACGGGAACTCTTCATGCCCTCTCTCTTCTCCATGGTTCCATGGAGCCCTAGGTGGCTCATCTCGGTGATATGGATACATTTTTTCCCCACTATCTCCTGATTCGGGTCTAAATGGACCTCTGTCACGACCAAAATCTGGTCTTCCCAGTCCCCTTTCCCGACTGCTAGGTCCTCGAGGTGGTCCCCTCTCCCTGCTTCCAGCTCTTCGAGGTGGAACTCTCTCTCTACTCCCAGCCCTTCGAGGGGGTCCTCTCTCCTGACTGCCAGCTCTCCGAGGTGGTCCTCTTTCTCGGCTGCCAGCTCTACTCCTGTCCTGGCTGCCTTGCAGACCACCCGGCACTTTCTCCCGACTGCTTCCTGACCTCACCAACCCTCTGTCTCGACTGCCTTCTCCTCTGCTCATCTTCTCTCGACTGTCTTCTCTTCTACCCATCATCTTATCACGAAAGTCTTCTTGCTTGACCAACCCTGGGCCTCGGCTGATTGCCTGGCCTCGACCTCTATTTACTAATCCTTTATCCCGTGCGTCTTCCATTCTGCTTTGACCAGGACCTCTGTAAGAAGAGCTGTTTCCTCGATTGCTTTCTAGTCTATTATCTCTGTTCTCTGGCCGAGGCAGCCCTTTATCTTGGTTGTTTCCTGAATGGGATAGATCAAGACCTAAAGGTTTAAAATCATTATCTGCAGTTAATGATGATGACGCTGCTACCATTGCTCCTCCCTCCATCCCCCCTGTTTGTGAGGGAAAAGTAGATTGAGTAGGTACAGGTTTATTTGCAAGGGATACAGGCTGAGTAACAGCTTGGGTTTTGTCCATTTGAGTCTCCATAGTTTGAGAATTCTGGTCCCAATTAGAAGGCTCTATGGGCCCTTCCGAGACTTCGCTTTTAGGTGGCTCTTGTTGAGAGTCGCTTAGATTCTCATCTGACTGAGCCGCCTTGGCATCCTTTACATCTGCACCAATGGATAATGCAGCTGATTGCATTTTAAAATTCTTCTGCTGGTTACTATTGGTGTCTGCTAATGGTTCTTTGTTTCCTGAAAGAGGTTCTGCTTGTGACTTAGGTTGCTGCTGATGTTGCTGTCCCAAAGCTGGCTTGGGGCCTTTCCACTGTGGTCCACTCTGTCGAGGACTTAGGGATGTATTGGGGGTAATATAAAACTGAGATGCTGGCCCCCGGGGAATCATTCCCCATTTGCTTTTAGTGCCCTCTGCTGGGTGACCTTCATATCTGGGTCTTGGCCCATCGGGGCGATTTCCTTCAAATCGAGGCCCTTTGGGTCTCGGTCCTTCACACCTTGACCCTAAATCCTCAAATCTTCGAGGACCATCAAATCTACAAGTAAAACAAAAGATATTACTCAAGACAGTAAAGCAGAAAAAAAATTCTCCATGTAAGAATATTTAAGGCAATCTTGCCTTAGAATCTGTTTACAACAATGACTCTTTCAGTCAGTAAACAAATCCTGAGATATCTGTATCTTAGAACCAATATGTTAAGGTGGCAGTACTCTGAAGGTCTTAGGACAGGCTTTGGAAATCATGTCAGTTTTATCCAATTCATTTCGACACATCTCCTGCAGCAAGTCACTGATATATTGAGTTGTTCAAAAACAATTACAAATATTGCACCTTAGTAGATAGAAATGTCCACTAATTTTAATGGAAAAAAATAAATTCCATTCCATGGCTATCTTCAAGAGTACTTTTAGAATTAAAATGTAACTAAAAATAATGAAACAATTAACAATATAGGATAATTATAAATATTGTTGGAGCTAGCATCATCATGTTAACTTATTGACAAAAGTTTAAAAAACCAGCAGCCAGTCATATCTTAAGAGAGTGCCCCGACATTTTAAAGTCTGGACAGAGATATTTTTGCTATGGACTCATTCACTAATTCAGTAAATCTCTAGTGCATATTTTTAAAGTACATCTCATCTGTCATGTACTAGACTACATCCAAGGGATATATAAATACGTGTAAATACCTGCTCAAAAGTACAATGACTCAAGTCCACCTGCATATAAGGGCAGCAGAGGAAAGAAGGATCAATTCTATCATGGTGGTAGTGGTAGTGGACTGCTGTTCAATTAATGCTTTATACAACAGAAAATGCTTAAATTAAGCCTTGAAAGACAAATTCTCCCAGACCAGGTTAAGAGAGTGTGTTGGAGATGAGGGGAACAGGAGACAAAGGCATCTCAGGCTAAGGAAGCATTATGAGGAAAGGCAGAGAAACATATGAGCATTGCACGTGTGGAAATGCAAACAGCATAGCTGAAGCAAAGAGGAGATAGTGCTGGGGAAGAAGGGAGAATGGCAAAGCAGCACATTAATAGAAAAGGTTAAAGAGACAGGCAAGTGTCAATGTTCAGAACAGCATTATGCCTTGTATGGAAGACACTACTGGTGCTCCTGCGATATCTATTCCCCCTTTTCTACAGTGATCGAGCTTCACCACTTTTAGCTAGACACAGACTAGCCAGACTAAAGAATCTCTTTTCCAAACACTCTTGCAGCTAGAACTGATAGTTACGTTCTGGCCAGTGGGCTGAGAATAAAAATAACTTCACATC
The DNA here is from genome assembly GCF_036850765.1 of Saccopteryx bilineata. Taxonomy (NCBI): domain Eukaryota; kingdom Metazoa; phylum Chordata; class Mammalia; order Chiroptera; family Emballonuridae; genus Saccopteryx; species Saccopteryx bilineata. Next base: position 26,938,756 of record NC_089493.1, read on the forward strand.
CTTCTGGGTTGTACCCTTAAACGGCACACCTTACTTTTCACCAGCTCCTTTTTCACACTGGCTCTGAGATGGTAGTGAAGTAATCCTGGCCCATGTAGCTGAGGACAACATACTAAGGAATGGTGAGGTAACAAACCAGAAGGAACCTGGATTCCTGATACTGTAAAGCCATCACATAAGTTCTGAGAGAGAATATCAACTTCTAATTTGTTAAAGCTATGTGACTTTAGACTTGTTACAACAGAGGAATTAATTTGGCTGGGTAAGAGTTGGGACTACCTTGTAAGCACTTAGAACAAGTAAATACGGTCAGATTTTCTAAAAGATTGCTCTAGCAGGAAAGTAGCAGATGGACAGGTGGGAAAAGCATATTGTTGATTGTTTCTACAATTTGGGTAAGTGAAAGTGAAGCCTCCTGTTCCAGGGCAGTGACTGATATGAGAATGTAGAGGAGGAGATAAAAGTGAGAGATATGAAGGAAGCTATAATGAATAAGATTTTTAAAGTATTTCTGTAAGATTTTATTTGAGCCAAATTGACAACTGCCAGGAAACAAGATCTTAAATATTCCCTAAAATGGATAAGATTTTCTAATAGGTGGGATTTAAATGATAGTGGAGCCTGACCTGTGGTGGCGCAGTGAATAAAGTGTTGACCTGGAACGCTGAGGTTGCCAGTTCAAAACCCCAGGCTTGCCGGGTCAAGGCACATATGAGAAGCAACTACTATGAGTTGATCCTTCTCACCCCTCCCTCCATACACTCTCTCTCAAATCAATAAAAAAAAAAAAGATAATGGAAATGGAAGAATTTAGGATGATTTCAAGGTTTCTGGCTTAGGTGACTGAGTGGACAGTGATAACTTTCATGCCTTTAATGAGAAATGTTTTTTCTTTAATTTGAAAAACCAATAAAGGATAATAAATTCAGTTTCAGCAAAATATTTACTTCCTGTACCTGTGACATTGGTTTTGCTGGTCTAGATGCCATAGTTTCAAAGGGAAGAGTGTTCCCATCAGGGAACACAACGACTCTTCAACTCAAGATGAGACTGCCTGACTACTTTGGGTTCTAAGTCAACAGGTGAAGAAGGGAGTTACTTAACTGCCTGGGGGTATGGGGGAAACTGATCCTTTCTAAGGAAAATTGGGTTACTACTACAGAATGAGGGTAAGGAGGAGTATATCTGGGATGTAAATTCTCTAGAACACCTTAGTACATCTGTGTCCTGTAATAAAGTCAATGGAAAACTATAATAACGCAATTTAAGCAGGACTGCGAAGAGCCTTGACCTTTCAAGAATGAAGGTTGGGTCACCCAGCAGGCAAGAAACCAGGACCAGACGTGGTTCTTGCTGACAGCAAAGGAAATATGAAAAAGGTAGTGAGAGAAGAGAGTTAAAAAAACCCAGCTATGATTAACATAACCAGTTGCAGAAATAAGGACTGTGATAATATGAGTACTCCTTCCTTAATTTGATACTATATGCTTAAATATATACATACGTTATTAGTCAAATATTTCTGGTTAATTTTTCTTTCTTATCATCTATCTACACAATATAAGATGCATTAATAATAGTTACCTTTCTACTTCAGAATCTGTTACAGAATATCAAAGATGAGTATGAACCAGCTAGAAGAAGAATGAAGATATTCCCAAGACACAAAAATGGATTTCATATCCTTTTCTGGGGAAAGGGTTAGAATGTTTTGGTTGTCCAGAGATATTTCATGTTGGGGCAAAGATCACCCTTGTAACTCACCCTAATCAGAAACATAAGAAAAAGAACTCTGGGAAATGTATTTCAGCCTAGCCAAGTTGACACTTTAGAGTCGTAACAATTTAAAAATACTTAAACCCGCTAAAAACAGAGAAAGGGGACCAGCAACAGATGAGAATTTTGTTATTAAATTCTAGAAGACAAAAAACACACATGAGTGGAAACATGCAGGAAGAAACTGCAGTTTGGAGTGCTGGCCACGCAGGTGGGGCTGGCTTGCCTACAGAGACCCAGAGAGGGTCAGTGTGCCCAGTTACCAGGGCTGCTGGGGAAGGCGAGAGGAACACTTGGGCTAAAGTCACGTACATTAAAATCTACATTCAGAATCACCAACCAGCCTTTCCCTAGGCTGAATGTCTCCAAGTTCTTGAATCTGAGGGTCCCTTAGTTTTTGCCTTATCGCCAAGCAAAGCCTAACAGTCACTAAGCTCCCTGCCCCAGAGCCCCCAATCAGCTTGTCAGTGTCTCCCACTCTCTAATATAAATGGACAACCAGAGATCACTAGGTATTTGAAGAATGTCTCCAAAATGAAAAAAAAAAAAAAAAAAAAAGACCAAAGATAAATACTACATGATCTGGAGAAAACAGAGATAACATTGTTATCTCTTGTTTTTCAAGTGAATCTTTTTTTTTTTTTTTTTTAAGTGAGAGGAGTGGAGATACACATTCCTGTATGAGCCCCAACCAGGATCCACCCAGCAACCCCAGTCTGGTGCCTATGCTTGAATCAAACGAACTATCCTCAGCTCCTAAGGCAACACTTGAACCAACTGAGCCACTGGCTGCAGGAGGGGAAGAGAGAGAGAAGGGGTAGAGGGAGGGAGAGAGAAGCAGATGGTCGCTTCTCATGTGTGCCGAGTGGGGCTCAAATGCGGGACTTCCGCATGCCATGCTGATGCTCTATTCACTGGGCAAACTGGCCAGGGTCACAAGAGAACGTAAAAAACAAAACAAAACAACCCCCACCATAAACTGATATCTTCAGAGAGTACCTAAAAATCAAGAACAAATTGCAATATGAAAGGGGATCAGAACGAGAAGAACTGTAGAAAAAAATTTAAATTCTCAAAATAAAAAATGCAGTAGACTGATTAAAAGTATGTATCTCAGAAAGTACAACAAAATGAAAAAGAAAAGAGACAAATATAATCAATCTGGCAGGTCAAAAATCTCATTAATGAGTTTCAGAAAGAGAAAAATAGAAAACGAGAAAAAAAATTAAAGAAGAAATAGCACAAAGAACTTTCCCAGAGTTATGAGATTCTAATCTCCAGATAGAAATGTCCCAGACCACTCAAGACAATTAACAAAACTAAAAATACAATGAAATTTTAGAATACCATGAATAAAAAATGTTTCTGGCACTACCTAGAAGTCATCTAAATAGAAAAAAAAAAAATGGAACAGCACAACAGCTGCACTAAATGACAGAAGAAAAGAACAATGACCTTGAGAAATTATTATGTTCAACTTCCAATTCCATAACCAAAACATTAATCAATGTATGGTTAGAATAAATACATTTGCAGACATGCAACAATGCAGAAAACTGACCTTCATTATATAGTTTCTAAGTTACTCGAGCATGCACTCAGGGAAAAGGAGGCACTAACCCAGTGGGCCCCAACCCCCAGGCCGCTACCGGTCCGTGGGCCATTTGGTACCGGTCCGCAGAGAAAGAATAAATAACTTACATTATTTTCGTTTTATTTATAATTAAGTCTGAATGATGTTTTATTTTTAAAAAATGAGCAGATTCCCTCTGTTACATCCGTCTAAGACTCACTCTTGACACTTGTCTCAGTCACATGATACATTTACCCGTCCCCCCTAAAGGCCAGTCCGTGAAAATATTTTGACATTAAACCGGTCCGTGGCCCAAAACAGGTTGGGGACCACTGTACTAACCCACAAACAGGAAGCCATGAGATTCAATTAAGTACAATATATCCAAATTCAGGAGGACAGTCAAGGGAAACACCAGAGCAACGGCCACCTGGCAGATCCTGAGAGCAAACAACCAGCCAACCAGCCTAGGCAAAAAAGCAAGAGGATGCATGAATTTGGGGGAAAGAGCTCCTCAAGAGAAAAGAAGATGGTATTTTGGGGACGTAGGCTGAAGGATTATTTTAAAGATTTTGCATGACAATTGGAAATTCTGAAAAAAAGTTATAACATTAAAGAAAATATAGTATTAGTACACTGCTTACCTCTATAAGAAACAATATTGTAGCCCTGGCCGGTTGGCTCAGTGGTAGAGCGTCGGCCTGGCGTGCAGGAGTCCCGGGTTCGATTCCCGGCCAGAGCACACAGGAGAAGCGCCCATCTGCTTCTCCACCCCTCCCCCTCTCCTTCCTCTCTGTCTCTCTCTTCCCCTCCTGTAGCCAAGGTTCTATTGGAGCAAAGTTGGCCCGGGCGCTGAGGATGGCTCTGTAGCCTCTGCCTCAGGCGCTAGAATGGCTCTGATTGCGGCAGAGTGACGCCTCAAGATGGACAGAGCATTGCCCCCTGGTGGGCATGCCGGGTGGATCCTGGTTGGGTGCATGTGGGAATCTGTCTGACTGCCTCCCCATTTCCAACTTCGGAAAAATACAAAAAAAAAAAAAGAAAAGAAAAGAAACAATATTGTTTACTGATGTATCAAAAGAGTGATATAAGGCCCTGGCTGATTGGCTCAGTGGTAAAGCATCGGCCTGGCGTGCAGAGGTCCCGGGTTCGATTCCCGGCCAGGGCACACAGGAGAAGTGCCCATCTGCTTCTCCACCCCTCCCCCTCTCCTTCCTCTCTGTCTCTCTCTTCCCCTCCCGCAGCCGAGGCTTCATTGGAGCAAAGATGGCCCGGGCGCTGGGGATGGCTCCTTGGCCACTGCCCCAGGCGCTAGAGTGGCTCTGGTCACAACAGAACGATGCCCCAGAGAGGCAGAGCATCGCCCCTTGGTGGGCGTGCCGGGTGGATCCCGGTCGGGCGCATGCGGGAGTCTGTCTGACAATCTCTCCCCGTTTCCAGCTTCAGAAAAATACAAAAAAAAAAAAGAGTAATATAAATACGCTGCTGGGCAGATGGGCTTAGAGAATAGTACAAGAATTAAATGAACTTTTTATCAGAACAAGTATTAATTATATATTACCTAAAAAGTAAAAGTCAAGAAAGTAGCAGCATATCTTTTGTGATATGAAGATAACTACCAGAAGAAACAGCTAAAGAATAAAAGATGATGTCATTAGGAAGCACATCTAGCGTAGCTCAGAACAGTGGATGACTGTTTTTTTTTGTTTTCAAACTATATGAATGTATCACTTCAAGATGTAAAATGGCCTGACCAGGCGGTGGCGCAGTAGATAGAGTGTTAGACTGGGATGCAGAGGACCCAGGTTCGAGGCCCCGAGGTCGCCAGCTTGGGCGCGGGCTCATCTGGTTTGAGCAAAAGCTCACCAGCTTGGACCCAAGGTCACTGGCTCCAGCAAGGGGTTACTCAGTCTGCTGAAGGCCTGCAGTCAAGGCACATATGAGAAAGCAATCAACAGCTAAGGTGTTGCAACGCGCAATGAAAAACTAATGATTGATGCTTCTCATCTCTCTCCATTCCTGTCTGTCTGTCCCTGTCTATCCCTCTCTCTGGCTCACTCTCTTTCTCTGTAAAAAATAAAAAAAGATGTAAAATGTTCTTCTTTTAAGAACACAGAAAGAGGATTAGCAGTAACCAGGAGAAAGGCTTCTTCTGAGATTACAAGAAAGAGGATGAGGATGGTAACGGTCAAGACAGAAAGTGTGTTTTACTGGGCTTGAAAGCCTTGATTTTCTCTGTGAGGCAGAAATCTAAATTAAAGCTATAAAGCTAAATAAAAATGTTTGCTGAGACAGAGAAGGCAGAAGAGAGTAGATGGGTCTATCCAAAATAGTGAGGGCTTAGCCAAGGCAAGAGCTGACTGGAGGCCTGTCAAAGAATATAATGCAATGCTATGGACAGAAATCACACATTTACAAAAAGCAAAAAGAATACTGTTTCAGAGCTTATAACAGTTTGGTTCCTTTCCTTTAAGTTACATTTATTAATTCAAAATGTCTGGAATAACATCTTAAATCATTAAAATTCTCTGATTTGTATTCAATTCAGCATTAGTTCATATAAGTGATAAAACTATCTGCCACAATGTACAAGAACCAATAAAGAACCCTTGTCAACACGTTATCTAATATTATAATCAAATTTTGAATATGAATGAACTGCCTTCCTAACTAAATTATGATTGCTTTGAGAATTTTATCCATAACTGAGACATTCTGGTATAACACTTATTGCCAGGTACTTTTTTTTTTTGGTGACAGGAGGGGAAATATGGAGGCAGACTCCCACATGTGCCCCAACCAAGATACACCCAGCAACCCCATCTGGGACCAATGCTCAATTAACAAGCTATTTTTAGCACCTGAGGGTGTCCTTCTCTGATGGAGTTATCCTCAGCACCCAGGGTCATGCTCAAACTAATCAAGCCACTGGCTACAAGAGGCAGAGAGAGAGAGAGAGAAGGGGGGGGGGGGAGTAAATGGTCAATTCTCCTGTGTGCCCTGACTAGGAATCAAACCCTAGACATCAATATGCTGGGCTGAGGCTCTATCCAGTGAGCCACCGGCCAGGGCCCAGTACTGTGTTAATGGTGGAAATAAACTGATATCTAACCTTAGGGAGTTCACAGTCCACAGGAAGAGTGAGACAAATAAATAAACAATTAGAATAAAATTTAATAAGTATAGGACATGCTGGTCTTACTCAATGAAGTATCCCCAATATGTGACTCACTGAAGGATCTCAACATATAAATTATTTATGTACAACCCTGAGGGCAGTAAAAACAGGAATTAGTAAAGCAAAAATGACAGCCAAAGAGAAAAGCATGTGTAAAGGGCAGAGGAAAGGATAAAGAAAGCAGGAGCACTAAAATGTGTGTAGATAGGAAGCAGAACATGGTGGAAAGATTCTGCAAGTCTCATACCTACACATAAAATATGCAGTTTCCATGAAAGGGTAGGGTGCTTTGCTTTCAGGTTAAACTACTGACCAGTCATCAGCCAAGGGTCATCATTTCTTTTATTTTGGAGATCAGAAAATGTTAAACCAATTGAAATATACCTTCAACATTACATAAAAATGGCAATTCTTTATCAATACGGCACTTTCATCTTTTCAAAGTTCAAAGATATTATGAAATCTTAAAACTATCAAAACCTTTCAGATTTAGAAAAGTAAAAAGTTTTTAGGTCTTTGAAATAAATATATATAATTGCTTCTCAGCCTTTTGGCTAAGATCAAGAATGTGAAATAAATATATTGAGATACTCATGTTAAAAATATGTACAAAAATAAGCCATCTCTACATCAACAAATGAAATACTATGACCTTTTTAACATATAAAAGCATTTATTTGAAATATAGAATATAGTATTTATTCACTAAACATAATCACATAAACCACATGCACTGCACATTGGTCAAATGAAAAGAAAAATAAGTATTTGATGTTTAAATATTTAGAAAATGTTTGTACAGTTATGTATTTCATAAACCTCTAGAAAAATAAAACCCTAAAACCAGGTATGAAACCATTAGAGCTAGGTATAAATATTTCAAAATTTGACATAAAAATTATTTTAAATTGGGTATAAAAACGTAAGAAGTATGCAAGATTACAAATACTTTTAAACAAGTTATCAAATTCTTGAATCAAATTCCTTCCCTTTTAGTTTTCATATGAAATAATGCCTACTTTCTAATATGTATAGTCAAGATCCTAAACCCAAAGTTCCCAAAAAGAAGTAAACACTATAAAGAGGAACAACCATGACAAAAGGAAGCATAAAGAAAAACTGCAGTGTTTGTAGTCCCTTGCTAAACCTAGTGAGACAGCTACATATTGGAAGAAGTCCACAACTCCAATATTAAAACTGATCAAAAAGTAGATGGGACCAAAGAGAAGCCTTGATATTATAAAGATGTCAATGTTTCTTTAAAATGGTCAACAGATTCTATGTAACACCCCTTGAAATTCCAGCAGTTTTTTGAAAACTGACAAGCTGACTTTAAGTATGGACCAAGAATAGTCATGACAATCTAGATATGGGGTCAGCCAACTATAGGCCAAATCCCATTAAAAATGACACTTTTCCATTTTTAAAGGTTAAAAATATAAAAGAAATAAAATATTTAACAGAGACCAAACATAGCCTGTAAAGCCAAAAATATTTACCATGTGTCCTTCATAGAGAAAATCTGCCAACATCTGATCTAGAAACAGAATTGGAGCACTTATACTAAGAGATATCAAAATTCATTATAAAGCTACAGTAATTAAAACAGTATGACACTGACTGGTGCAAGAACAGACAAGTAAACCAAAGGAACAGAGTCCAGAAACAAATCCACATATATAATCACTTGACTTATGATGGAGATGCTGTAAAGTAGTAAGGAAAGGATGACTTTTTCAATTAAATGGTACTGGGGTCAATTGGATAGCCATATGGAAAATAATGAAATTTGACCCCTACTTTATACCATACATTAACAACAAAATCAATTCTATGTGGATTATTAATTTTAAAATAAAAGATAAAACAATAAAAGATAAAATAGGATAATGTATTTATGACTTTAGAGTAAACAAAAGATTTTTTTAAATAGGACATAAATAAAGCACTAAACATAAAGGAAAAAAGAGCAATAAATTGGACTACTAAATTAAAATAAATACTTTTTATTAATCAAAAGACACCATTAGTCCTTGGGGCTCATTAAGTTTCACTGAATCCAATAGTTTTTATGTTTTTGGGGGTTTTTTTTGTTGTTTTTTTTTTAATTTTTTATTTTATTCATTTTAGAGAGGAGAGGAAGAGAGAGAGAGAGAGAGAGAGAGAGGAGAGACAGAGAGAGAGACGGGGGGGGGGGGGGGGAGGAGCTGGAAGCATCAACTCCCATATGTGCCTTGACCAGGCAAGCCCAGGGTTTTGAACCGGCGACCTCAGCATTTCCAGGTCGACACTTTATTCACTGCACCACCACAGGTCAGGCTGTTTTTGTTTTTTTATTATCAGTTCTATTTGTAAAGATTGATATTTCATAACCTTTTTCATACTAGCCTTTAAGAGAACAAAGAGACAATTTACTTTTTAAAAAACAACAAAATTTAAATGATCTTGCAATTACCATATGGGTCCACTGGATCCTTTCACAAGTCTAAAATATAAGATCTTAAGTGATTTTTTTCCACATTTGAAATACTTTGCACCTGACCTGTCTGTGGTAGTACAGTGGATAAAGCACTGACCTGGAATGCTGAGGTCGGGCACATATAGGAAGCAACTACTGTGAGTTGATGCTTCCTGCTCCCCCTTCTCTCTCTCTCTTGCTCTTGCTCTCTCTCTCTAAAATCAATAAAATATTTTTTAAAAATACTTTGAGATTTCCTTATCCTAGAATTCATTAATGCTCATCATTACTTATTATCTCCAACTCTGCCAAAGAAGATTAAAATACAAAGACAACAAAAGAATGACCGAAGTGCCTAGAAAGATGAGGCAAAGGTGTTATCAACTGTCACACCCTGTTACTTGTCTACCATATTGCAACCTGCTTTAAGTCTTCCTTTAGCAAAACTGAGAATTCAGAAAATTTCATTTCCTGACTGTAAGGACAAAGGAAAGAAAAGTGACAGAGAAAGTTACACCAAAATTATCAGATGAAACAGAAGATAAATGTCTCTACAGCTTCTTTCAAGGCTTTAATAAAGATGTGAAATTTATCATAAGTAAGCTCTCCAACTATGAGTCCTCAAAGGACAATATCATAGATCAATATTCTCAAACTCAAGATTTGATGTGTGAACAACATATTTCTACAAACAGAACAGAAATGTGGTATTGTCACCCACTTAGTTATTAAATAGAAAGGACTTCACAAAATATTTTATGGCAAGAACCTGGACCATTTTGCTTTGTTAAAAGATATGACAAAAATATTTCATCTTTTATGATGTTTGTAGCTAAAATTTATTTGATGCAGTTTTATTCTTTAAAATTTTTATTAGAATTTCTAGTAAGTTGTTTTTCACTATCACTTTATTCTTGCTTCTGTAAACTTTCTGTTAAATTACTTTAAAATTAAAAAAATAAAAAGACCCACCTGACCAGTGGTGGCAGTGGATAGTATGTCGACCTAGGATACTGAGGACCCAGGTTGGAAACCCTGAGGTTGCTGGCTGGAGCCCAAGGTCACTGGCTTGAGCAAGAGGTCACGGGCTCGGCTTGAGGCCCCGGTCAAGGCACATATGATAAAGCTATCAATGAACAACTAAAGTGCCACAACAACAAACTGATGCTTCTCATCTCTATCCCTTCCTTTCTCAGGGAAAAAAATATATAAATAAAAATATATACAAATAAATAAAAAGGGTCCACTGGACCTAGATGGTAAATGGTGAAGATTACTTTTCTGATATACTGAAGAAAGTAAAAAGTGCTGTAGAGTGAGATACAGTCAAGACAACCTAGATAATACTAGACAAAAAACTGATATCAGTAGATATAAAGAACTCCTACATATTAAGAAAAAAACCAATCTAATAGAAAAATAGAGAAAAAACTTGAATCAGTATTTCATAAAAGAGAAAATTCACCTGAACAATAATAAAATGGAAAGGAATCAACCTCATTCATCATCAGGGAAATATAAATTAAAGCTGTATTATAATATCATTAAACATCTACTAAGATGGCTAAAATTTAAAAGTTTAACAATACTAAGTATTGATGAGGATGCAAAAAAAACAAAAAACTAGAACACAGAAACACTGCTGGTGAGAATATAAATTAAAACAATCACTTTGGAAAACTGTTTGACAAGATCAAAGCAGAACATATAATCGCATGATCATGCAACTCCAATCCTTATATATATCTAAACAAAATTAAACACCCACACCTACGTGCATGCATCTAAAGGGAGATATATAGTACCAAGACATGTAGTAGTGTTTTCATAATAAAAATTAAATAACCATCAATATTAGAATGGATAAACATTACATATAATATATTCATACAATAAAATACTGTACAAGAATGAGAATGAACAAAATACAGGTACACACAACATGGATGAATCTCTATAATGTCAAGTGAAAGATGCCATTCAAAACAGTATATACAGCCTGACCTGTGGTGGTGCAGTAGTTAAGGAGTCTCCTGGAATGCTGAGGTCGCCAGTTCAAAACCTCAGACTTACCTGGTCAAGGCACATATAAGAAGCAACTACTATGAATGATGTTTCCTGCTCTTCTCCCACACCTTTCTCTCTCCCTCTCTCTCTCTCAAATCAATAAATAATTTTTTTTTAATTTACTGACTTTCATGAGAAAGGAAGGTAAAAATAAAGGGAGAAACAGAGACAGGAACATCCATCTGTTCCTGTATGTGCCCTGGCCGGGGACTGAACTGGCAACCTCTGTGCTTCGGGATGATGCTCTAACCAACTGAGCTATCTGGCCAAGGCAATAAATAAAACCTTAAAAAAAAAAAAGTACATACAGTATGATTCTGTTTATATAAAGTTCAAAAAATAGGCAAAACTAATCTATAGTGTAAGAAGGAATGGGAAGGGACATGAGGGGGGACTTCTCAGACACTAGAATTTCTACTTTTTGATCTGAGTAGTGATAACATGGGTGTGTCTACTTTGTGCAAATTCATTAAGCTGTACACTTATGACTGTGCACATCCCTGTACATTACCTTTTAATAAATAAGTTTTATTATTAAAAAATAAAAGATTCTGGGAAACCAACATTCACTTTTTTTTGAGCAGTGGTAGTTTTCTAGAAGACTGGATGAATCCAATGATAAACATACACACAGTTTCATAATAGCTACCCTGGATATTAAACAATGTGGTATGCTATTTACATATGAAGTAGTTATACTTGACTTTTTGGAAATCTTCACTGTTTTTAGAAAGCAGCCTATATCTGGATTTTGCGAAAATTCGAAGTACTTTATAATACTTTAATAGTGTGTTACTGGTAAATCTACCCAGCTCTGTTTAAAACAAAAACAAAACAACAGTGGCTTACCATACCAGTTAGTTATATGTGTTTATAGCAAACTCCAAACTCAACTAGTAAGGAAATTTTTCTTAATAGTGTGAATTATTCTTACCTTAGTCTCTTATACTAAGTACTCAGATTCTCACTGATATTTTTTAACCTAGTTACATGGGAGAAAAAATAACTATGCTTGGTCAGTAGTAATAAACTATACTTTATATGGTTTAAAAACTTGGAGAAGAGAATAGAAAAGTGGATATGGATGACTGTAACTCTTATATGTAATCTGGTACACTTAGAACTGAGTATTCTTTCCCCTGGCTCATTGGAAGAGATATTTAAAACAGAAAGAATAGCAACAGCTTCATATAATGAAGTCATATAACATATAATATTTTGTGTCTCGCTTCTTTAGCATAATATATTGAAGATTCATTCATACAGTAGCATGTAGCAATACTTGGTTTCTTTTTATGGCTGAATAATATTTCAGCCATAAAATGGGCTAAATGAGCAAAAAAGTAGAAGAGAATTAGAAACAGCAATGACTTAAGCTACATAGTTTGGGGAAAGGCTTTTAAAACAAGGTAGATAATGTGAACAGGATCCAATTCAATGACAAAATAAAAGTTGTAGGTGAAAAAGCTGGGAAGGGATATCTGAAACCAATCTAAAAACAATGTAATAAAAATTTATCAAGATTTCAGCAGACTAGAATGTCAGCCTAAACCTAACTAGATGAAATGTAAAGATAAAGTCTTAGACAAAGAAAAAATAAAATAAAAAGCAACAGCACAAGCAGGATGAGAGAGACTTGGCCTAGTAATAGCTAATGTGAAAAAAACCTGGAAAGCCTGTGAGAGTGCTAACCAAAAAAGGGCAATTTTTTCAGGTACGTAAGTACATTTTTATAATGAAGTTGGTAATAGGTCTATGGTCCTCGGCATCTGAAGGAGACTTGACAAACCAAAAAGGCCCTTCAAAGGACAGTGTGCAATATAGCAGGAAGAAGCTAGAACCAATGTTAGTATGAAAAAGAAGAATTTGAGTTTATGTGCTGGCAGAGCAGAGAGGGTAAAGCAGGCTGGGGAAGAAGACAAGAGAGAGGTCTTTAAATAACTGTAGGAACACACTGTACAAAGAGAAAGAGAGGATAATTTATTATGTATTGTACCATAAAGGCAGATCTAGAATCAACAGGTCAAGTTATAGTAATATATTTATTTATGGTCAATGTAAGAAATCAACTTTCTAGGAAACTGTCAGTGTTTAAGTAGAATCTATCAACTGCTTGTCACAGGAAGTACAATGAACTTGTAAGTGAATTAGAAGGCCTTGGATTCTAATCCCATCTCAACTACTTACTAGCTATATGATCTGCGGCAATTTATTTATAACCGCTTCAAAGTTCAGCTTTCCTTATCTACTTACCTCATGAGATCAGTGAGAGGAATAAGGTAATATAAACAAGATGACAAACTAAAATGCAACACAAATGTGTGTTACTGTAGAGGGAATACTGTGTTAGATAATTGCTAACATCCTCCTAGCAGTGAAGTTATCGATAGGACTTTGAGACAAGAAAAAACTTAAAATGGCCCTAAATTTACAAACTCAAGATTTGGTAGACAAAAGAGAGAAACATTAATATGACCAAAAATTAAAAAAAAGAAAAGAAAAAAAAGGAGCCCTATCAGGTTGGCTCAGTGGTAAAGCGTCAGCCCGGCATGTGGAAGTCCCAGGTTCGATTCCTGGTCAGGGCACACAGGAGAAGCGACCACCTGCTTCTTCACCCCCCAGGTGCTGAGGATGGCTCCATTGCCTCTGCCTCAGGCACTAAAAAAAAAAAAAAAAAAAAAAAAGGTTCGGTTGCTGAGCAACAGAGCAACCACTCCAGATGGGAAGAGCATCACACCCTAGTGGGCCTACCAGGTAGATCGTGGTTGGGGCGCATGCAGGAGTCTGTCTCTCTGACTCCCCTCCTCACTAAAATTTAAAAAAAAAAATGAAACAGGAAATCTTTGTCTCACAAGGTGTTAAAAATGTACTTCTCTGGTAGCAAATTAGTTACCAGATCTAAAAGGTAATACTCAATCCAGGAGATAAGTAGGAATTCAAATCAAGAAGATAAACATGCCAAATAAATATCACTGACTGTATGAATATCACTGACCTAAGCACTAAATACAGTATTTAACGAGTGCTTTTGCTCTGAAGACCCTGTGGACTTAGCTCCCACTGGGTATACACTCAGGCTCCACTGTTCCAGGGACAAGATCCTGAGCAGGTAACCCAGTCCCCTACGCCCATTTGTGAAGGGTAATTGTAGGGTATAAAAATTCAGTTTGTTGAGAAGATTCCATAAGATAATGTATGTAAAGCCTCTGGCAAGCCTTCTGGTACACAGAGAAATTCACGTTAACTGCCTCTAATTAGCTTTGATTTTGGATGAAGTTTTGTATTATATTGTTTTCAGAATTATAAACTTGAGAAATAAAATGAAATCAACTTTTTTTTTTTTTTTTTTTTTTTTTTTTTTTTTTAGTGAGAGAAAGCTAGGAAGGAAGGGAGGGAGAAGAAAAGCATCAACTCATAGTTGCAGCACTTTAGTTGTTCATTGATTGCTTTTCTTAAGTGTCTTGACAGGAGGACTACAGTCAAGCCAGTAACCCCTTACTCAAGTCAGTGACCTTTGTGCTCAAGCCGGTGACCCTGCGCTCAAGCTGGATGAGACCACACTCAATCTGGCAACCGCAGGGTTTTGAACCTGGGTCCTCAGTGTCCCAGGTCAATGCTGTCTCCACTGCGCCACCACCAGTCAGACAAGAGATATATTTTGTTCTCAACTGTTGAAATCAGAATTAAATTAAAAATGATATAGATCCATTGACACTGAGATGGAAACAAATGTACTGATAATACTTAGTATGATCCTATTTTTATGACATATATTTTAAAAATTACTATCGTCAGATAATAATCTCCAGTGGAATTAAATGACTTACTATTTTAAGTACTTAACTGTATAAATTTTGTAAAAGGAATATGTATTTCTATTACAATTTCTAATTGGGAGAAAATCTTACAGAAATGTATTTTCTGTAGGAAAATTATCATTCAGGCCAACTAAATGATTTACAAATTTAGAAAAATGGATTTAACACCTTTTAAAAGGTAAAGATAAGAAAATACTTAAGAACTACTAGTAAATTTTTGTGTACACTTTTTAATACAAAAATGTGTTTCAGCCCTGGCCAGGTAGGTCACTTAGAGCATCATCCTGATATGCCAAGGCTGTGGGCTCCATCCCTAGTCAGGGCACATACAAAAACCAACCAATGAATGCACAAATAAGTGGAACAACAAATCAATGTCTCTCAATCTCTCCCTTTCTAAAATCAATAAAAAAGAAGAATTAAAAAAAAATGTGGTTCAGACAAAAGAAAAACATCTCCCAAACTGATGAACACATAAAGGATATAAGATCCATTTGTCTATTCTGTAAACACAGAGCAGGAACTTAATAAATATTTGCTGAACAAATGGACAAAACAAAAGTCTTATTTACCCTTACACTAAATTTGATTGCCTTATTTCACTACAATATTGGCTTATCAATCTTTATCTCCAAAAGTTAGCATATTAGCTAACAAAGAGAAGCTATCAATTCAGTTATTTCTCAAACAAAAAGCAAAAAAAGATAAATATTACTTCTGAAGATGAAAAGTCAAGAAAAAAAAAAAAAGATAAGCATTACTCTAAAACATCACATCCATCCTGCACTATACTCTCCACATAAAGGATAAAAGCAGTAACAAAAAAATGGGGGCGAATGACAAGATAACCTGGACATGTTTTCTTTGACTATATGTACCCTGATTTATTGATGTCACCCCATTAAAATTAATAAAAATTTATTTTAAAAAATGGGGGCATGTTACCATTTCTAGATTTCATGTCTAATAAGTGAACAATAAATACTAACCTTATTAATTGTACACTAGGAATGTGTACAGATTAAAAGTACAAAGAGAATACCAAAATTGTGTAAATGAAGTTTTTTAAACCATCAAGGGCTTCTCCCTCTAAATCAACAAAATCAACAAATCAGCCAAACCCAACAAACAAAAGAGGAAGACCTACCTTGGCCCTTTTGGACCTTCCATGTAACTGCTTCTAGGAGGATCTGGAAGCAATCCACCTGGCCTCACTGGCATGTCCTTGACTGCAGTGATTGGCTGAGATGGAGCAACTGAAGACTCCCCAAGTCCTTGCTCTGAGAACGAACTGTATGGCAGAGTAGACTTGCTCAGAGGAACTTTAGAATTCCCTTGTTCTGAAGGGCCAACAGTTGATTGTAAGGAAGGATGGTACGCTGAGTGTGGGGCTGAACCAAAAGACACGGGAGTGGGAAGTAATGCTGGTCTAGGTTTTTCTGGAAGTTGTGAACTCTGAGAACTGGAGACTGGTGGAACTGGGGCTCCTGTTAATTGAGGAGGCATCCCTTGTGGAACCCCAGGGGGAGGTATTCCTGGAGGAGGCGTGGCTGAAGACAATGGTGGAAGGGGCATGACAGGTGGAGGTGCCGTTGAAGAGAGAGATGGTGGGGGAAGAACTGGTGGTGGCCCTACAGAAGTGAGGGAAGGTGGGGGGAGAACCGGTGGTGGCCCTGTTGAAGACAGAGACGGAGGCATCACAGGTGGGGGCACAGAGGTTGGTAGAGAAGGAGGCATCACAGGTGGGGGCATGCCAGGTGGTGGCACTGAAGCAGGCAAGGCAGGGGGCATCACTGGTGGTGGCAATGATGGAGGCAATACCGGAGGGGGCATTGTTGGTAGAGGTGGAGGCATCTGAGAATATGGAACAAAAGGAGGTGGCAATGACATGTTCCCCATATAGTGGTTCTTCATGTTCTGAAATGAATTGACTTTCTCCTGGAGAAAGGTCTGAGTGGTTTTCATATGTCCCTGCCATGTCTTCCACTGCTTCTCATATTCCTGAAGCTGATCTTTATGAGGATAGGAATGGAGCTGTTCCTCCCACAGCTGAAATTCTCGCTCCCATTCTTGGTAGAGATGTTGAAACTGTTGCTGTTGCATCTCATAATGCCGCAGTTGCATATCTACAGACATAGTCTACAAATAAAGAGATAAAAATTATTTCAAAACATTCATATAAGAAAATTAATAACAGGATATTTATCAATGAATCACGGGCTTTTGAAGGTTTAGGAAACTAAAACACTAAAGATTTCAGGAGGATAAGGATAAGCTTATAAAATCTGTTCAGTGAACCCTGACTGGTTGGCTCAGGGGTAGAGCATCAGCCCGGCATGTGGATATCCTGGGTTCGATTTCCAGTTAGGGCACACAGGAAAAGCGACCATCTGCTTCTTCACCCCTCCCTCTCTCCCTTCTCTCTCTCTCTTCCCCTCACAGCCAAGTTAGAGCAAGTTGGCCCCGGGTGCTTAGAATAGCCCTATAGCCTCACCTCAGGCACTAAAATAGCTCCATTGCCAAGCAGCAGAGCAACGGTCCCAGATGGGCAGAGCATCGTCCCATAGGGGGCTTGCCCGGTTAATCCTGGTCGGGGCGCATGCAGGAGTCTGTCTCTTTGCCTCCCTGCCTCTCACTTAAGAAAAAAACAATCTGTTTGGCGATGATCATTCTTTCTTTGATTTAGTTATACAGGGTGGGGTAAAAGTACGTTTATAGTTGTATGCAAAACAGTTTATTCTTGTATTGTTATTTATTAGTTATTGTATTATTTTCCATACAAACAATTGTAAACCTACTTTTGTCACACTTTGTATGTTATAACAGAGTTGAAAAATATCAACAAAATACTAAAGAAACACTTAACTCAGCAATAAGTACTTTTCAAGTTTTTAGTATTACTATGGATCATTTAAAGAACTTTAAAAAATGATTACTATAGACATATGGACATAAGTTTATATAACTCAAGATGTGAGACAAACAAGTTAAAGTTGTTTCATCTTTTACGATGTATTTGTTAGGTTTTTCATGGTAATTGTTTTTTGATGGATTTTTGCTTGTCTGTTATCGTAGTGATTTGTAGGCAAAACACAAGTTACCTTGAAGGTACATGATAAAAATCCTGGTTCTTAAGTACCTTAGAAACAGTATTTAGTAACTTCATAACAGTACTCTAAAATCTGTCTGGGTTGCCTGACTGGTGGTGGTACAGTGGACAGAGCATCAACCTGGGACACCGAGGTCCCAAGTTCAAAAGCCCAAGGTCACCAACTTCAGCATGGGCTTATCAGGCTTAAGAAAAGGCTCGCCAGCTTGAGCAGGGGGGTCATCAAAATGATCCCATGGTTGCTGGCTTGAGCCCAAAGATCACTAGCTTGAAGCTCAAGGTCACTGGCTTGAGCAAGGGTCAATGGCCCGTCTGCAGCCCCCTGGTCAAGGTACGTATGAGAAGCAATCAATGAATAAGTAAGGTGCCGCAACTACGAGGCGATGCTTCTCATCTTTCTCCCTTCTTGTCTCTCTCTCTTTTTCTCTCTCTCACTAAAAAATAAATAAGTAAATAAATAAATAAATAAATAAATAAAAAAAATCTGTCTGGGTTGACATGATCAGAAGACTTCATTATAGCTAGCCCTCCGCAAGAGCATCTTCATAATACCACACTTCCCAAGCCCCCAAGGCACTTGACAGTTAACTACTTGGGCACCTCTTGAGAAACATCTAATTGTCAATAATTGGTTTCTTTTCTTCTTCACACTTACTTCTCTTTCAGTAATAATAAATCTTTTAAATGCCCGGGGGCAACCTCCCATGTGTCAGCTGAGGAAGCACTTGCCTGCATGTGTGGTGGCTGCTGTATGATCTGCTGGTACTGCTGCAGGATCTGCTGTAACTGAGTGTGCTTCTGCATTATTCCCTGATACTGGAAGCCGACTCGATGCTGCTGGTGCTGCTGCCAGTGAGCTGCTGCAGCCTGCAACTGTTTTAACCTGGCGTCTTCTTCTGGGTCCTCTGACTAGAGATAAAAGTGGATACATTTTTATTTTAAGTCATAAAATATCAGCAATCAAATTAGTAAGAAACTTAAATATTGTATAAAGTATTGTATTGTAATACAAAGTCCAGTATCCCTACAACTCTGCCTGATTTAGAAAAACCCTTATATCTTTAGAAAAATACCTAGTCCTATCTATTCGGTGAGCATGGCCATCAATACAAAGGAGTGTGTAAACTCTAGACTTCACTAGAGTAATAATCTCACTGTTCTTAAATAGGATAATCATTTCCCCAAAAGTCAATCTACATCTACTGTCCTTTTCATTCTATGAGAAACCTCTTTCCTTTTCATCTTAGTCACTTTTCACAATGAAATACAGTGTAATTATTACAATTCAATAAAGTATCCACATAAGGCTCTTAGGACCTTTGGACCAATGCGAGAACTTTCCATGTGCCAATAAGTTGCTAAGTGCCAATAAGTTGCTAAGTGACAAGAATGATCACATTTAATGCTCTAAGCCAGTAGTCCCCAACCTTTTTTGGTCCACGGACTGGTTTAATGTCAGTAAATATTTTCACGGACTGGCCTTTAGGGTGGGACGGATAAATGCATCATGTGACCGAGACAAGCGTCAAGAGTGAGTCTTAGACGGATGTAACAGAGGGAATCTGGTCATTTTTTAATTAATTAATTTATTTTTAACAGAGACAGAGAGAGAGTCAGAGAGAGGGATAGACAGGGACAGACAGACAGGAATGGAGAGATGAGAAGCATCAATCATTAGTTTTTCGTTGCGCATTGCGACACCTTAGTTGTTCATTGATTGCTTTCTCATATGTGCCTTGACTGTGGACCTTCAGCAGACCGAGTAACCCCTTGCTCGAGCCAGCAACCTTGGGTCCAAGTTGGTGAGTTTTTTGCTCAAACCAGATGAGCCCACATTCAAGCTGGCAACCTCGGGGTCTCGAACCTGGGTCCTCGGCATCCCAGTCTGACGCTCTATCCACTGCGCCACCGCCTGGTCGGGCGGAATCTGGTCATTTTTTAAAAATAAAACATCGTTCAGACTTAAATATAAATAAAACGGAAATAATGTAAGTTATTTATTCTTTCTCTGTGGACCGGTACCAGTCCGCGGCCCGGGGATTAGGGACCACTGCTCTAAGCTACTGTGCAGATGAGGAAACTGAAGCACAGAAAGGTTAACTAACTTACTCAGAGTCACCACCAGCAAGTGGCACTGCCTGGACTACAGCCGGGGTCATTCAACAATAAAAGTTGAAGCTCTATTGCAGTGTGCTGTCAATATAAAAATACCCTGGCATCCTTTTAGTGCTTAGAGACACAATTTACAAGAGTAGCTAACTGTTCAATCTGTGTATGCTATAGAAAAAAAAAGAGAGCATTTTCTAACCCTGATAAGGCATAATCTGATTATTATATAAATGGAATTTTACATGTACTTAAAAAAACACAAAAATATATCTCCATTCATGACAAAGGTATATATAAATGAATCAGAAAAAAATGAACAATTTAATAAACACCAAACAATGAATTTTATAGTTACCTGGGATTCCTCAGGTGGGAGAGGGGGTGGTGCCTCCTCATTAGGAGGTGGTAATGGGGGCTCCTCAGACGGAGGGGGTTCTGGTACTTGACTGGTGGCAGGTACGGTCACTTCTTTTACAGGCTTGGGAGCATCCTTTGCTATGACAGGACCCTTTTTGTGTCCTGGCAAATGCACTTTTGTCCTCTGCTGCAAACTAAGCAAATGCTGCCGATACCAATACTGCTGCTGTTCCTACAACAGAAACAATTTTTAAGAATTTGACTTGGGCCCTGGCAACAGAAACAATTTTTAAGAATTTGACTTGGGCCCTGGCCGGTTGGCTCAGCGGTAGAGCATCGGCCTGGCGTGCGGGGGACCCGGGTTCGATTTCCGGCCAGGGCACACAGGAGAAGTGCCCATTTGCTTCTCCACCCCCCCCCCTCCTTCCTCTCTGTCTCTCTCTTCCCCTCCTGCAGCCAAGGCTCCATTGGAGCAAAGATGGCCCGGGCGCTGGGGATGGCTCCTTGGCCTCTGCCCCAGGCGCTGGAGTGGCTCTGGTCGAGGCAGAGCGACGCCCCGGAGGGGCAGGGCAGAGCGTCGCCCCTGGTGGGCCTGTCGGGTGAATCCCGGTCGGGAGCATGCGGGAGTCTGTCTGACTGTCTCTCCCCGTTTCCAGCTTCAGAAAAATACAAAAAAAAAAAAAAAAAAAAGAATTTGACTTGGGCACTGTCCCTCTCGGGAGCACACCTGCACCTTTCCCCTCCTCTCCTTTTCCTCCAGGCACATTACCTTTGCCTTTCCCCTTGTAAGCTTCAAGGGTCCTTTTTCTGAGTCTGTAACTTGTTTCCTGAACCTATGCAGCCCAGCTGGCTCACTTCTACTACCTCTGTAACTTTTCTAAATAAGCTTTCTCTTATGATTTGAAAAAGAAAATTTTATTTGACAATCCTGTATAGCTGCAACTTGGTGTTTACAGAGAGCCTCATTTGTGTCTGTGTTCATAACTCTATATGCAAGAAAAATCAAAACTCCATTGAGAAAGATAAATAAGCAAGATGTTCAATTCCCTCCCCAAATTTATGCATTTTAAATTAAACTATGCCATACATATCAATTCAACATACTTCTCTACTCTTGCAAAACACATACTTTTGGAAGGAAGAGCAGTCTTTTTGATAAATGATCAGAGTAATTCCTCTCAGAATGCATAGGCTACATGCTTTTAACCTGTCTTTAGTTGTTCAGATTTATCCACTGGGGTTTGTAATTAATGAATATAACCAAATAATCCTACCTCTTCTCCCTGCCTTCACTCTTTTAAACGCTTTTTGTATCATCAATCTAGCCATACCCAGGAATATTCAGTAGTCCCTGCTTATCCATGGGTGATGCATTCCAAGATGTCCAGTAGAGGCCTGAAATTGAAGATAGTACCAAACCCTATCTGTACTGTGTTTTTTCCTGTACATACATACCTATGATAGTTTAATTGATATGTTAGGCACAGTAAGAGATGAACAATAACATAATAAAATAGAAAAATTATAACAATGTACCATAGTAAGTTACATGAATGTGCTTCTCCCTCTCAAAATAATCTTACAGTACTATATGCACCGTTTTTTTTTTTGTGATGATGTGAGATGATAAAATGCCTACGTGATAAGATGATGTGAGGTGAATGAGACTTTATTAAGTAAAATAAGGGTTCCTGAACACAAGCACTGCAATATTGGGGACCTGATAATTGAGACAGCTAATGGCATGGGTAGCATATACACCATGGATGTGCTGGACAATAAGATGAGTCACATCCCAAGCAGGATGGATCAAGACAGTGCAGGACAATGGGAGATTTCATTACACAATGCAGAAAACAGCATGAGATTCAAAATTTACAAATTGCTTACTTCTGAGATTTTCTCATTTAATATTTTTGGACAGTGGTTGATCACAGGTAACAAATTGCAGGAAGCGAAACCACAGATAAAGGCGGAAGTATACATAAAGGAGAATGTGTTTTTAGATGCGTTCTATTTATTTTAAAAGTCTCACTCTGCCTTCCAAATTATACTGTAACTTACTTTTTTGGAAGTCTGTTTTGTGCTTCCACTTTAAAAGAACCACAGCAAGTTTAATGTGGAAAAATATTGGAAAATACAGCTGATCCTCATTACTCGTGGATTCTGTATTTGTGAATTTGCCTACTTGCTAAATTTTATTTCTAACTCCAAAATCAATACTCAGAAGCTTTGGTGTTCATTTCTGGACATGTGTACAGTGGTAAAGAATTTGAGTCGCTTGACTTGCACAGTTCCAGCCCAGGCAGAACACAGCCGAGCCTGCCTTTCTGTTTAGCTCTCATACTGTAAATAATTGTCCTTCTCACAGTCTATTTAGGGCCACACTTATTGCATTTCTGTGCTTTCTGTGTTAGGAATTTGTTGTTTAGAATGGCCCCCAAGCATAGCTTTGAAGTGCTGTCAAGTGTTTCTAAATGCCAGAAGGCCTTACAGAGAAAATGCGTGATACATAAGTTTCATTCAGGCATGTTACAGTGTTGCTGGCTGTGAGTTCAACATTAATGAATCAACAATATATATTAAATAAGATGTCTTTAAACAGAAACACACTTGGCCCTGGCCGGTTGGCTCAGCGGTAGAGCGTCGGCCTGGCGTGCGGGGGACCCGGGTTCGATTGCCGGCCAGGGCACATAGGAGAAGCCCCCATTTGCTTCTCCACCCCCCCCTTCCTCTCTGTCTCTCTCTTCCCCTCTTCCCCTCCTGCAGCCAAGGCTCCATTGGAGCAAAGATGGCCCGGGCGCTGGGGATGGCTCCTTGGCCTCTGCCCCAGGCGCTAGAGTGGCTCTGGTCGCAGCAGAGCGACGCCCTGGAGGGGCAGAGCATCGCCCCCTGGTGGGCAGAGGGTCGCCCACCCGGGCGTGCCGGGTGGATCCCGGTTGGGCGCATGCGGGAGTCTTACTGTCTCTCCCCATTTCCAGCTTCAGAAAAATACAAAAAAAAAAAAAAAAAGAAAGAAAGAAAGAAAGAAAGAAAGAAAGAAAGAAAGAAAGAAAGAAAGAAAGAAAGAAAGAAAGAAAGAAACACACTTAAAACAAGGTTATGTATTGACTGGCCTGTGAAAATGTGATCAAAGGCTCACAGGAGCCTAACCCTGTTTTTTCCTCTTAGGAGCAATGGTTCATTCAGACTTCATTAATTCAGCATTCCTGGTGACTTTATAGAACACAAATAAACAGAACTGACTGTATAAACAGCAATAACTATTTATTTATTTATTTTTATTTTTTTTACAGAGAGAGTGAGTCAGAGAGAGGGATAGACAGGGACAGACAGACAGAAATGAAGAGAGATGAGAAGCATCAATCATTAGTTTTTCATTGCATGTTGCAACACCTTAGCTGTTCATTGATTGCTTTCTCATATGTGCCTTGACCGCGGGCCATCAGCAGAGCGAGTAACCCCTTGCTGGAGCCAGCGACCTTGGGTCTAAGCTGGTAAGCTTTTGCTCAAACCAGATGAGCCCGCGCCCAAGCTGGCGACCTCGGGGCCTCGAACATGGGTCCTCTGCATCCCAGTCTGACGCTCTATCCACTGCGCCACCGCCTGGTCAGGCGCAATAACTATTTAAATCAATAAAAAATCTTACCACTCAGAAATAACTACAGGATCTTCATTACCCCAGTATTCAGTATATCAGTGGTTTCCAACCCTTTTACACTTGGGGACCAGTGATAATAGATTATTTTGGGGACCCCTAAGGCAGAAATCGCCCTAAGCATAAGTGAATTCTACTAACATCATGGGTCTATAATCTTCATACAACATCAGGGTGGTTAACTCTTTTGCGGACCAGCACAAAATTTCTGGCGGACCAGTCTGCAGACTGGCAGTTGAAAAACACTGCACTATAAAATCCCCATGGTTGCCTGACCAGGCAGTGGCGCAGTGGATACAGCATCGGACTGGGATGCAGAAGGACCAGGTTCGAGACCCCGAGGTCACCAGCTTGAGCGTGGGCTCATCTTATTTGATTATAGCTCACCAGCTTGGACTCAAGGTCTCTGGCTCGAGCAAGGGGTTACTCGGTCTGCTGAAGGTCCACGGTCAAGGCACATATGAGAAAGCAATCAATGAACTAAGGTGTCGCAACGAAAAACTGATGACTGATGCTTCTCATCTCTCTCTGTTCCTGTCGGTCTGTCCCTATCTATCCCTCTCTCTGACTCTCTCTCTCTGTCCCTGTAAAAAAAAAAAAAAAAAAAAAAAATCCCCATGGTTACAAGGTTGCTTAAGAAAGTTTTCACATTAAAATATTCACCAATAAATTGTTCTATATACTTCCACAATTAACAACATACATTTCTACTATAATTACAAGAATGCAGGATAAAAGTAATTTTGGAGAACTTTAGAACTCATTATTGATAGCTGAGAAGCTAGCAAAAGTCCTACTAATTAACAAGCAAAAAGAATTTTTATAATGGGAGCTACATAAGAGAATGTTTGAAAATCAAAGATCGAATAATAATCCTTGGGAAAAATTGATAAATCCATAAAAGATTGTTCAGGGTATCCTAAAACTAAATTAAAGATGAAATATAGGCCCTGGCCGGTTTGCTCAGTGGTAGAGCGTCGGCCTGGAGTGCAGGAGTCCCGGGTTTGATTCCTGGCCAGAGCACACAAGAGAAGCACCCATCTGCTTCTCCACCCCTCCCTCTCTCCTTCCTCTCTGTCTCTCTCTTCCCCTCGCGCAGCCAGGGCTCCATTGGAGCAAAGTTGGCCCAGGCGCTGAGGATGGCTCCATGGCCTCTGCCTCAGGCGCTAGAATGGCTCTGGTTGCAGCAGAGTGATGCCCCAGACGGGCAGAGCATCGCCCCCTGGTGGACGTGCCGGGTGGATCCCGGTCGGGCGCATGCGGGAGTTAGACAGACTGCCTCCCCATTTCCAACTTCAGAAACATACAAAAAAAAAAAAAAAAAAGATGAAATATGTTGCCATATTATTTTTTCACAAAAATTATATATGGAAACACAATCTATACTTTATTCTTTCTCCATTCTAAGACTCAGCTTTATAATTTTGAGCTTTATTTTTTCCAAGATTGTATCTCAAATCAATTTTTTTTACTTTTTGCCTGACCAGGCAGTGGCGCAGTGGATAGAGCGTCGCCCCCTGGTTTGCCCGAAGGTCACTGGCTTGAGTGCAGGCTCATCCAGCTTGAGCATGGGCTGACCAGCTTGAGTGCGGGGTCACCAGCATGAGCGCGGGATCATAGACATGACCCCATGGTCTCTGGCTTGAGCCCAAAAGGTTGCTAGCTTGAAGCCCAAGGTCACTGGCTTGGCTGGAGCTGTACCCCTCATCAAGGCACATATGAGAAAGCAATCAATAAACAACTAAAGTGCCACAACCTCAAGTTGATGATTCTCATCTCTTTCCCTTCCTGTCTGTCTGCCCCTCTCTCTGTCTCTCTCACTTAAGAGTAAATTTTTTTTTTTTTACTTTTTATAATAAACTTTCAGTGCCTATGTTAAATGAGTTCATTTTACTTGCATTCGCTGTGACTAATTATCTTTGGATAACCAGGATTTCTTACATTGCTAATACTTGATCGTCTTCTTCAATTTTCCAAATGAAAACAGATGCATAAAATATACATAATACATATAAACTCTTTCTCACTTAACATACTGTTTTATCTTTTTTTTCACTCACAGAATCTAATTTTCGGCCCTGACCAGTTGGCTCAGCTATAGAGCATCAGCCGGGTGTGTAGAAGTCCCAGGTTCGATTCCTGGTCAGGACACAGAGGAGAAATGACCATCTGCTTCTCCTCCACTCCTTCTTTTCCCTCTCTCTCTGTCTTTCCCCTTGCAGCCATGGCTTGAATGGCTCAAGCAAGTTGGCCCCTGGCACTGAACATGGCTCCATGGCCTCACCTCAGGCACTAAAACAGCTGGTTGCCAAGCAACAGAGCAGTGGTCCCAGGTGGGCAGAGGATCGCCCAGCAGAGTGCTTGCCTGGTGGATCCCAGTTGGGGTACATGCGGGAGTCTGCCTCTCTGCCTCCCCACCTCTCAATTAAAAAAAGAAAAAGAATGTAATTTTCTTAAGAGAGAAATGTCTCGTGCTTTTTTCTTTTTTTCTTTGCCATATGTATATCTCATAGTTTATGTATGCATTCTACAGTTGATCAATTTTCTGGTTGTTTCTAGATTTGCTATTACAAACAATGCTGCTGTGAGCATTTTGTCTATCTTCTGTGGTGCAGGTACTAGACTTTCTTTTCTAAAAGATAAAATTACCATATTTTTCCATGTATAAGATGCACCCTTTTTCAAAAAATTTGGGGTCTAAACACTGGGTACACTGGTTATACAGTGGTTGTAGATTTTTTTAACCTGCATTTCTCACTTTTTTGCGCTTGTATGAATTTTATGATAAATAACACTTGAGTTCAATAACTTTATGTAATACTTTTTTTTCCAAATTTTGGGCCCCAAAACTAAGGTGCATCTCATACAGAGGAGCGTCTTATACATAGGGAAATACGGTAAATTTAATGAGGTGACATTGATCAATAAGAGTATATAGGTTTTAGGCAAACATTTCTACAGCATTTACTTTTTTTATTATTATTATTTTTTTTTTTTTTACAGGGACTGAGAGAGAGTCAGAGAGAGGGATAGATAGGGAAAGACAGATAGGAACAGAGATGAGAAGCATCAATCATCAGTTTTTCGCTGCAACATCTTAGTTGTTCATTGATTGCTTTCTCATATGTGCCTTGACCGCGGGCCTTCAGCAGACCAAGCAACCCCCTTGCTCGAGCCAGGTGAGCTATTCTTTTTTTTTTTTTGCTCAAGCCAGATGAGCCCGCGCTCAAGCTGGCAACCTTGGGGTCTCGAACCTGGGTCCTCCGCATCAGAGTCCGACGCTCTATCCACTGCGCCACCGCCTGGTCAGGCACCACTTCACTTTTATCTATGTCCATGAGTCTCACTTTTATATCCCACCTATATGTGGAAACATATAGTTCTTAAGTTTTTTCTAATTTACTTATTTCACTTAGTATAATGTTTTTCTTATATCTGGTGCTGAAGCATGGTGCTAGAGCATACTGTAGGATGTCAATAAATGGTTGTTGATCAACTGAAGACTTCCCTTTAGGCCACTCATTTCTGAAACTTGCTCCAATCCACTGAGAGGAATATATTTCATCTTATTAACTCCATCCTGAAGTTTAGGTCATGATTGGGTTTCTTGTTTTTAATTATCATATATATAATCACCAATTCCAGGATATAATTGCTTTTACCATTCAATATAAAACAAAACAAAACCGGCACAGTGATCATGATAGTCAACAACAGTGCAGTATTAAAATATTTTCAACTTTCTTTTACTATTTTATGAAAATACTAAAAATAGCAATAAGTTTACTACCTTTCAGCTTTCAAAAGTTAAATCTCTTTCCAGTAGAAAGTAAAAGTTTCTTTTTTAGTTGCTTTGAAAAATCACTAAAAGATACAAAGATGCAAACTGGCTCAAGCTAGAAGTCAATGGTTACAGATGGGAAGACTATACAGATCTTAAGATTCTTTATCAATCTGCACCCTTCTTATTTTCCTGCTTGCCATTTTTGTTTTAAACCTAGTCTAGGGTTAAAAACCTTGTTAGAAGCTCAAGTAATTGCTAATTTACTGACAGCAGGCACCACAGGTAAATTTCTATTTAATATGAACCCAGTAAGCAGAAACCGGGTCTAATTCAATTCTAGGAATAGATTTTGGTGAATGAGACCCAATGACTTCACTCAAAAATGCCCTCAGTGGCCCTGGCTGGTTGACTCAGCGGTAGAGCGTCGGCCTGGCATACAGGAGTCCTGGGTTTGATTCCCGGCCAGGGCACACAGGAGAAGTGCCCATCTGCTTCTCCACCCCTCCCCCTCTCCTTCCTCTCTGTCTCTCTCTTCCCCTCGCGCAGCCAAAGCTCCATTGGAGCAAAGTTGGCCCGGGCACTGAGGATGGCTCTGTGGCCTCTGCCTCAGGCGTTAGAATGGCTCTGGTTGCAACAGAGCAACACCCCTGAGGAGCAGAGCATCGTCCCCTGGTGGGCATGCCAGGTGGATCCTGGTCGGGCGCATGCGGGAGTCTGACTGCCTCCCTGTTTCAAACTTCAGGAAAAAAAAATGCCCTCAGTGACCCCAAGAAGAATGATTTACCTTTATTTTAGAAAGGAGTAAAATTTGCCTGGACTTGCTAATGAAGCTGAACTAGTCCCCAGTTCTTCTGAATGTCCCATCATATCAGACAATTCCATTTTATATGGGATGGTAGTTCACAAGTCAAGGAAAATCACAACATATGTCACATTTAAAAAGAGATTGAATGGAGTTAAAAAGGATGTGGCCCTGGCCAGTTTGCTCAGTGGTAGAGCGTCAGCCTTTGTGTGGAAGTCCTGGGTTCAATTCCTAGTCAGGGCACACAGGAGAAGCACCCATCTACTTTTCCACCCTTCCCCCTCTCCTTCCTCTCTAACTCTCTCTTCCCCTCCCACAGCCAAGGCTCCACTGGAGCAAAATTGGCCCAGGCACTGAGGATGGCTCCATGGCTTCCACCTCAGGTGCTAGAATGGCTTCGGTTGCAACAGAGCAACACCCCAGATGGGCAGAGCAGCTCACCCTGGTGGGCATGCCGGGTGGATTCCAGTTGGGCGCTTGGGGGAGCCTGTCTGACTGTTTCCCCACTTCTAACTTCAGAAAAATACAAAAAAAAAAAGGATGTAAGAATTATTTGTCACAAATATCATTACCAAAAAAAAAGTGCTTAATTTATTCATCAAGCATTACTAACTGCTTTGCTACTGGTACAGTTATTAACTAGGCACTAAGTAATTTTTCTAGTAGGAGATACAAAGGAGGAGAGTGAGAGAACGAGAGTGAGAGTGAGAGACAGAGAGAGAGCTTTAAAGATTTATTTTGGAGACCTTTCCTCTCTAGGTTGATTATTATAAATGCCTATAAGACTAAATGTACTATGTCTTACATCCTAAAGCAAAGGGGGAAAGGGAAGAACTTGATAAAATATTGTATTGTATTTTCATTTAAAACATATTTATTTTCAAAATATTTGAAGTTTACTTTCTTTTTTTAAATTTTTTTTAAGAAGTCACCAATTGTCTTTTTATTTATTCGTTTTAGAGAGGAGAGTAAGCGTGTGAGAGAGAGAGACAGAGAGAGAGAAAGAAAGGGGGGAGGAGCAGGAAGCATCAACTTCCATATGTGCCTTGACCAGACAAGTGCAGGGTTTCAAACCAGCAACCTCAGCATTCCAGGTCGACGCTTTATACCAGGGGTCCCCAAACTTTTTACACAGGGGGCCAGTTCACTGTCCCTCAGACCGTTGGAGGGCCAGACTATAAAAAAACTCTGGCCTGACCTGTGGTGGCGCAGTGGATAAAGCATCGACCTGGAAATGCTGAGGTCGCCGGTTCGAAACCCTGGGCTTGCCTGGTCAAGGCACATATGAGAGTTGATGCTTCCAGCTCCTCCCCCCTTCTCTCTCTCTCTGTCTTTCCTCTCTCTCTCTTTCTGTCTCTCCCTCTCCTCTCTAAAATGAATAAAAAATAATAAAAAAAAACATGTATCTTTACAAAAAAAAAAAAAACAAACAAAACTCTGAACAAATCCCTATGCACACTGCACATATCTTATTTTAAAGTAAAAAACCAAAACGGGAACAAATACAATATTTAAAATAAAGAACAAGTAAATTTAAATCAACAAACTGACCAGTATTTCAATGGGAACTATGCTCCTCTCACTGACCACCAATGAAAGAGGTGCCCCTTCTAGAAGTGCGGCGGGGGCCAGATAAATGGCCTCAGGGGGCCACATGTGGCCCGCGGGCCGTAGTTTGGGGACCCCTGCTTTATACACTGCACCAGTACAGGTCAGGCGAAGTTTACTTTCTACTCCAGGAGATTAAGGTCAGTAAATAATCTTAGTTACCTCTTAAAAAAAAAAAAAAAAAAAAAAAAGGCAAGCTCCTCTACTGCACCTCTTCCTCCAGCCCCTGCCCTCATTCTCTCTCTCTCTCTCTCTCTCTCTCTCTCCCTTCAGTCAAACTTCTTGAAAGAGTTGTCTATACTCACCATCCCCATTTCCTCACCTTCCATCACTCCTCAAATCAATGCAATATGGCTTCAGTCACTATGAAACTGCTCCTGCCAAGGTCAACAATAATCTACATGTCAGTACATGCAAAAGATAACTCACAGTCTTTATCGTGCTTGACCTCTCAGCAGTACGTGACAGGGCTGATCTCTTCTGCTCCTAGAAAGTCTTCCCTTCACTTCTGTGGCACTGCTCTGTCCTGATTGTCCATCTACATATTTGGCCTTTTTCCCTGTTGATCCCTTTAGATACTGAGATTCTGTGAGGCTAAGCTCAATGTCCATTAACCTCTCTATTCTTACTCTACACAACCCTCGGGAGTCATCCTTTTTCTGTGCCTTCAAATACCATTTCTACACCGATGACTCACAAGTCTATCATGTCTCCCTGATCTCGCTTCTAAAGTCCACACCTACCTATATCTAACTTCCAGTTGGATATCTCTATTTGAACTCATGTCTCAAGAACTTGAAACTCAGTAGATCAGGGGTAGTCAACCTTTTTATACCTACCGCCCACTTTTGTATCTCTGTTAATAGTAAAATTTTCTAACCGCCCACCGATTCCACAGTAATGGTGATTTATAAAGTAGGGAAGTAACTTTACTTTATAAAATTTATAAAGCAGAGTTACAGCAAGTTAAAGCATATAATAGTAATTACTTACCAAGTACTTTATGTTGAATTTTTGCTAAGTTTGGCAGAATAAATCTTTATAAAACAACTTACTATAGTTAAATCTATCTTTTTATTTATACTTTGGTTGCTCTGCTACCGCCCACCATGAAAGCTGGAATGCCCACTAGTGGGCAGTAGGGACCAGGTTGACTACCACTGCAGTAGGTCTAAAACTTCACTCACCATTCCCCCTTATCCCCAGACCTTTTCTTCTTCCTTCTCTAGATTTTCCTATTTAATTAGTAAATGGGACCACTATTCACCCAGGAGCCCATCCTAGAAACCCGGGGATCATCGCTGACGTCTCCTCTCCACTACTACTCAATCTCCAAGTAGGGTCTAGTGCCTAAACATTTCTTCAGTCTTTCCACTTCTCTCCATCTCCACACTCACCATTCAAGTTCAAGCCACTATTATCTCTTGCCTGAATTATTAACTATTCTCTGTAAATCACTCTTATTCTTTTTTTTTTATTTTTTCTCTTATTCTTTTTGATTCTACTTTCTACACTGCAAGTAGAGTGAGTCTTTAAAAAACACCAATGTGTCATATTCACGGGTATAAAATCCTTCACTGACTTCCTACTGCCCTTAGGATAGAACCTTGATAGGTCCTTCCTGATCTGGTTTGCGTCTAACATAGCCACCCTGAGAGTTCAGTAAGCCTTACTGAACCTAATTCTTTGATTTCTACCTGGTTAGTGCCTACCCATTTTCTGGGTTTCCATTAAGAATCACTTACAAAAGGAGGCCTCTTCAATTAGGTTAGAACTCCCAATTATATCCAATCACTTAAAAAATATTTTTCACCTACTACGTGCTAGACTGAGCTTTAAAAAAAAGCTCACCTTTTCCCATTCCTTATGGAACAATCTAGTGATATTTTATATTTGATAATGCCCGTTGACACCCTGTTCTTCTCTTACTTAAATGTCTTTTCCCCCCATCAGAACAAGTCAATGAGGGGTAATGTTCACCATTTCATTTCCAACACTAAGCACAGTACTTGGCACATAATTGCTACTCAATGAATACTTGAACATTAAATAAAGGACTAAAAAATAATCAAATTCAAAGCTTTTCCTAAAAAAGTTTTGAGACTAAAAGGATAAAATCACAATTCATGAAACAAGGCTAGTAAGCACTTTACATAACAAGTTTATTAAACACACAGAAAACTTAATTCTTAAAAAAAGATGCCTTTCATTACATCACTAACGCTTTACTCTGAAAATGAGAAACAAAATGGAGAATATCAAGCATTTATCCCATCTTTCCTACACTAACTATATTCTCAATCAAATAGTCCTGGTTCATGTGTGAAAGCATTTCCTTACAAAATTCCATTTAACAAATGTAGGAGAAGGAATATCACCATGTTGCAGCCTCTAATGAACTCAGGCAAAGAACATCAATGGATGAACCACTAGATGAAACATAAATGCAAGACTGATAGGAAGCTTTACAGTGGAAGGACCAGACTGTCATCTTCTGATCAATCTTAGCACCACTAACAGTGGGACAAAAAGGCACTGAGTGCCCAATGGGATGCAAATGAAGTACACAGCATTACCTAGGTTACAAAGTACCTTTGCCAAAAGAAGGTGAGCTTAAATCTAAGAAGACTTGAGTTAACTTCCAGTTCACTCACACACACACACACAGGAAAAGAGAGGAAAAAGTCAAATGACACCCCAAGACAGCAGAGGAATTCAGAATATGGGTCATTGTATAGGACAACTGACAATAGATTTTTTTCATCAAGCTCAATAGCATGGGGTAGAAAAAGAGAATAGGAGAAACTGATTTATATTGGGGTTTTCAAGTAAGGGTTATTGTGCCCCCCCCCCGGGAATATTTGGCAATGTCTGGAAACATTTCTGGTTGTCAAAACTAGGGGCTGCTATACCTGCATTTAGTAGGTAGAGGACAGAGATGCTACTTAATATCCTACAGTGCATAGGACAGTCACCCAACAACAAAGAATTACCCTGCTCCAAAATGTCTATTGTGGATCCTGATTTGAACAAACTAATCAAACATTACTGAATCCACTGAGGAATTTTAGCATTGATGACATCAAGGAATTATTTTTAATTCCATTAGTATGACAAGACAGTAGGGGAAATCTGAATGGATCAGTTCTTAGGAACTGTTGTTAAATTTGTTAGGTGTTATAATGTGTTAACCTAAGAAAAGTTTTGGTTTTTTTAAGATGTCTAAGAAGTCCTGACCTGTGGTGGCGCAGTGGATAAAGCGTCGACCTGGAAATGCTGAGGTCGCCCGTTTGAAACCCTGGGCTTGCCTGGCCAAGGCACATATGGGAGTTGATGCTTCCTGCTCCTCCCCCTGTTCTCTCTCTATCTCTCCCTCTCTCTCTCTCTAATAAAAATGAATAAATAAATAAAAAAAATCTAAAAAAGTAAATAAGTAAAAAAAAAAAAAAAGATGTCTAAGAATATAAACATGAAATGACATGAGATCTAAGATTTGCTTTAAAATATTTTAGCAAGAACAATAAAACGGTCTAGGTGAAGTAAACATGGCACACTCTTGACAGAGGTTGAACCTGGCCCTGGCTGGGCAGCTCCGTTGGTCAGAATGCTGTCCCGATATGCCAAGTTGCAGGTCTGATCTCCGGTCAGGGCACATCCAAGAATCAACTAATGGCGGCATGAATAAATGAATAAGTGGAGCAACAGATCTGTCTCCCTTCCTCTCCCTCTAAAAATCAATCAATAAATTTAAAAAAATTAAAGTTGTGGAATGTAAATGATAGGGGGGGCGATCATACCATTTTTCTCTACTTTTGTGTACAGCAGTCACTCTCCCCTGCAGGAGGTATGTTCCAAGACCCCAGTGGACGCCTGAAACTTCAGATAGTACCAAACCCTGCATACATTATGTTTTTTCCTATATATACATACCTATGATAAAGTTTAACTTATAAATTAGGCACAGTGAGAGATTAACAACTAGTAATAAAATAGAATAAATATAGTATAACAATAGTATTATAAATTACGTGAATGTGGTCTCTCTCAGCAAACTACCATGAATTTCTTTTTCCTTCTTCACATTTCACGGATGGAAAATTCACTCTTACCATAGATATTAGCAACCTCAGCCTACAGGTTTTTTTTCCTTATTGAGAACTTTCACCTTTCCACTTGAAAGAAGCACTTTACAGCTTCTCTTTGGTATATCCAAATTGCCGGCATTATTACTCTTGTGTCTGCAAATATTTTTGAGCAAAACAGGCTTACTTGAACATGAGCATAGTAATACTGAAACAGTTAATCTAATAACGGACAGGGCTACTAATGGACAATGGGCAAGTAGCTGATAAGGGGCAAAATGCTGGAGTCCAATGGTCGGCAAACTCATTAGTCAACAGAGCCAAATATCAACAGTACAATGATTTAAATTTCTTTTGAGAGCCAAATTTTTTAAACTTAAACTATACAGGTAGTTTATCAAGGTAGCACCCGCACCACATGGTATTTTGTGGAAGAGCCACACTCAAGGGGCCAAAGAGCTGCCATGTGGCTCGCGAGCCACAGTCTGCCGACCAGGGTGCTGGACAAAGGGATGGTTCATGTCCCAGGGGTGACAAAATAGGATGGAGCAAGATTTCATCATGCTACTTAGAACAGCATGCTAAATTGTGCATTTCTGAAATTTTCCATTTAATATTTTCGTAGTGTGGTTGACTGCAGATAACTGAAACTGAAGAAAGCAAAACTGCAAATAAGGGAGGGCCACTATATGCTTAAAATCTTTCAACTGTTAAATGACATTTTCCAAAAATAGAATATGAATTAAAGAAAAATATGCAGGATTGTCAGAGATTGGCATTGGCATGAAGAAATGTTTATCACCTGATAACCAAAGTCTTGAACGTGGCAACTCTTGTATCTTATTCAACAAACCTTTGTGGAGAGCCTACATTTGCAAGGCACTGTCCTAGGGTGATACAGGGAATAAAAAGATGAAGTGAAAATCCCTGCCTGCAAGGGACTTACAACCTGAAGAACAGAACCAACCAAATGGCTTAGCTTAGTTAGATATGGCTTCACAGAGACCCTGATATTCAAGATGTGCCTTGAAAGCAATACAAAGATAGGGGGGAAGAGGGTTGAGGGAGTTGGGGTGAATTCTAGACAGAGGTAAGAAAGCCTAAAGAGGCTTACAAGGCCCCTCTTGACACCGCCCATTCACACCTCTCAAGCCTCATATCTTTGAAGGCTTTCTTTCCAACCACGTGCTTTCTGGTTCTCACCAAAGAACCGGAGGCACTGAATATTCAAAACATCAAAAGAAGTTCACTGTAGCCAAAGGTATAAAGGCAGAAACGTGTATGTAGTGCTCATGGTATTTATGTTAAGGACCAGTCTGGTTCCCACCCATAAAACAATGCATTTACCTCTCTAAAAGGCCAGAAAAACAATCTAGTAGAGATGAAGATATTCCTACATGTCATATTTAGGTTTGAATTAACAGTGTTTGACAACAAAAGCACTAAATTTCACAGTAAGGTGGAAAGAGAGACAAATTCTGTCTGTATAATAGAGGAATCTGGGGAAAATAACCTGGTGGGATGGTACCCTGGTGTAAACCAACAGAAATCACTTACTCGACTGTTTTACCCCGCACCTCAAGTGTTTTCTCCTGATTATGTGCCAATCACAGCATCTTACTTATTTAAAATAACTTGTTTCTGTTCCTAATTTCTCATGTCAAATCACTATAATATTAGACTACTGCATCCCTGTCTTCTGGAAATCTTTTATATGTAAACCTGAGTTTGTAGATTAAGTCCCTTTTCCATTAGATATAGGTTAGTAAATGCTAAAAGTGTCTATTTTATGAAATCATAATAATTTATTCACTTTAGTTCTATCTTCTTTCTAAAGGGAGGAATTTATTACTGCTATTCTATCAGACCGTTCTCTGAGAAGTGTCAAACAGAAGTTTAGTAAAATGGCTCTCTCATGAATGAAGAGGTATTATGAACTTTTTCTTTTTAACCTTGGGACAAATTCCAAGGCTGTTACTCTGGAGTGAATGGTAACAACAGTGTAATGCAGCAAACTGGCGATGTCTTAAATCTTCAAGGGAAATGACAAAAGCATGTATGGTTTAATTCCTCAAATGATCAATAGACTCAGCAAAGGGTCAAATGTGTAAACTCCCCTATGTATTGCATATGTATCTTTAAGCTAATTAGGAAGCTCCTGATAAGAACAAGATTTCAATCCCTCAATTGGTGAGACCTCTTAATTCAGGAAGCTGACAGCTATCAGAAGCCCCTAAGTAATTCTTTTAAAGAATTCAACTGCTCATAAAGCTTACATGCATTTCAAGTGTCTGTTCTTTCAGAAGCTTTCTTTTTTAGGCTGCCTCTCAAATGGAAATTTTAGTTTAAAATACAATTTTAAAGCAAAGCCCTTTGCAACAGCAACAAAATCTAAGTCAGTCTAAGGAAACTAAGGAATACATCTAAAAACTAACTTCTGAGCCACCTCACTACTCTGGGATATCTAGAAACATTTTCAGTTTTAATAATCCACATTCAGATCAGTAAAAAGCTGCCAAGTCAGACCTCTGACTCTTATGGAATCCTTTGGAGCATGAATTAGCTAGTCATAGTGTGTTGTAATTAGGCTAAGCATTGGCTAAAGCTCTGAAGCCTGCTTACTTAGGGCTCTAAGATGCAGCTCAGGCAGGTGCTTTCTTACCTGTGGAGTCATCTTAGAAGGATCTGGCTCAGGGGCAGCTTGATGCTGTTCAGCATTCTTGTTCTTGGCACCACTCTTCAAAGGCTCTTGTTGGACAGTTGTCTTACTCCCAGAAGCGGTGGGCGGTGGTGCAGCTAGTAGTTGGGATTTTGAATGGCCCTGAGAAGGGCGGGAAGGAGATGCCTGAGAAGGGGGCAAGTAGGACTGGGAATGGCTCAAATAGGATTGCGAGGAGGAAGAAGAATAAGAAGGGGTGGGCGCCAGGTAGGACTGGGAAGGTGGGGACTGAGAAGGGGACGGCTGAGCGGGAGGCAAGTAGGGCTGAGACGAGGCTGGGGGATAGTACGAGGGTGGCGGCTGAGGTGGGGGCATGTAAGACTGAGACGGGGGCATATAGGACCCTGGCGGTACAGGGGGAGATTCAGGGGGTGAATCCAGCTCCATGGGAACCAAACCAGGAGGCTCGTCTCGTTGGTGGTGGAGCATCTGGTGTTTGTACTGCTGAGGCTTCTGATAGCTGAGGGCCGGCCCAGGTGGCGGGGGCATCGGTGGCGGCGGGGGCTGCCAGTCTCCGTAGCCGCTCCCGGGCATCACTGGCGGGGGCGGCAAGGGGGGCGGAGGAAGGTGATGGGGCTGGAGCACGCACTGCATTTGCTTCTGGTGCATCTGCTGCAGCTGCTGGAGCTGCGCCAAGTGCTGTTCGCGGAAGCTCATGAAGCCCGAAGAGGAGGAGGAGGGGGCCGCGGGAGTCGTCGAGCTCGAGTACCCAGGCCCGGGCGAGGCCTCAGGAAGCGCCACCGGCAGTGGCGGCGGTACCGGCGGAGGCGGATAGTGGCTGCTCCCGCCATATCGGCCCCAGTTCGGGTACATATCGGAGAAAGCGCTGGGCTCGTCCTGGCACCGTTACTCGTCGCAACCGACCTCCAGGAGCAGCGGCGGCGACGGCGACAGCCGGAACTCGCGGCGCCTACAGGCCCCGGAGCGTGTAAACGGAGCGCGCCAGTGCGCCGGCGCTACCGAGCAGGGCCTGCGACCGGGAAGGCGGGGTCGGCACTGGGACGACTACGCCTGCGCAGTAGCCAACGAGAGGAGAACAAAGGCGAGATAGAGCGACCCTTTGATTGGTAACTCTCGGTTGCCATCTTCCTTCAGATTCGGATAGTGTAGGTGCGAGCCGAATGCTGTCATAGAACCTTGGAACCATAGAGTCTCACAGCTGAAAGGGGTGGTAGAGATACTATCGCTCCACGGGTTCATTTTTGAATGAAAAAAAAGAAAAAAAGGGGGGTTCGATCCACAATAGCAACAATCGCAACAACAAAATACATGAAACAAGCAGTCCAATAAGAAATATGTAGAATTTATACGAAGAAAACTACAAAACCATACAAAATCATATCGGAGTGGGATAAAATTAAACTTGAATTAATGGAGAGGCTTACCGTGGTCTGAATGAAAAGGGGAAAAATTGTAAAGAAGTCAGATTCTTCTAAAATTAAATGAATAGACTTAATTCAGTTATAATAAAGAACTCAGATGGGAACAAATCTGTGAGAAGTGGAAACGTGTTTTGAAGACAAGACTACACCTATTCCCTCAGGCATCTTAAAGATAACATCTAAAGTTGTTATAAAAGGGGAGAGGTGGCATTCTTTACTTAGGGCTTTACTTAGTTTTACACATGAAAACTCATGTTGCAGGACAGCTAACCCATAGATAGCAAAGAACTGATACAAAGAGTGTCTAGAGAGGACGACCTAGAATACAG
The DNA here is from genome assembly GCF_036850765.1 of Saccopteryx bilineata. Classification (NCBI taxonomy): domain Eukaryota; kingdom Metazoa; phylum Chordata; class Mammalia; order Chiroptera; family Emballonuridae; genus Saccopteryx; species Saccopteryx bilineata. The sequence continues at coordinate 26,977,565 of NC_089493.1, forward strand.
TCGAATCTCTCATCGTAGTACTGAGGATGAACTCCTTTGTCTTGAATAAATCACTGAAAAACAAAGCTTATACACAGAGTCCTGGAAACACTACCCAACTTTGAGAATATTAAGTGTGTCAATGTGTCAGTTGTGCACCACTTAAAGATTTGACCTTGCCTCCTAATGAGCAACCCAGATATTCACCTCTCTCAGGAGGTGAATGTGAGTGCAAAGTGGGAAATCTAAGTATCCCTCCAAAGGAAGAACTTCTCATTCTCAAATAGAAATTTTGTTGTTCAACTTTTTATTGAAGTATAACATAGATACATAAAATTACGCACCGTAAGCATGAAGCTTAGTGAATTTTCACAATGGCGTAACCACCCAGATGAGAAAAAATATATATATAACCAAATCAGAAGTTCCAGTTACTTGTATTTTTAATATTTTCAACTGAAGTTCTCTCTTGAAAAATAAAAACATAAATGTATTTTACCATAGTAATAGACTAAAAGAGATAATCAGGTGATGACCTCATTAAATGCAGAAAAAGAATTTGATAAATCTCATCATCTATTAGTGATTTTTTTTTTTAATTCATTTTAGAGAGGAGAGGGAGAGACAGAGAGAGAGAAGGGGGGGGGAGGAGCTGGAAGCATCAACTCCCATATGTGCCTTGACCAGGCAAGCCCAGGGTTTCGAACATTTCCAGGTCGACGCTTTATCCACTGCGCCACCACAGGTCAGGCTATTAGTGATTTTTTAAGACGTTTAGCAAACCAGAAATAAAAAGGAACTTCTTTAATCTTATAAGGAGTATCTACTTAAAAAAGAAAAACTACAGCAAACATCACAGTTAATAGTAAAAAGTTGAAAGTCTTCCCACTGAGATCAAGAATAGATGTGCTACCCTGGCCACATAGCTCAGTTGGTTAGAGCTACTTCCCGAAGAGCAGATGTTCCTGATTCTATCTCTGGTCAGGGCACATACAGGAACAGATCGATGTTCCTGTCTCTTTCACTCTTCTTCTCTCTTTATCTCTCCCTTCCTCTCTCACTAAAATCAATAAATAAACGTTTTAAAAAATAACAGATGTAGCCTGACCTGTGGTGGCGCAGTGGATAAAGCGTCAACCTGGAAACACTGAGGTTGCCGGTTCGAAACCCTGGGCTTGCCTGGTCAAGGCGCATATGGGAGTTGATGCTTCCTGCTCCTCCCCCCTTCTCTCTCACTCTCTCTCTCTCTCTCCTCTCTATAATGAATAAATAAAATCTAAAAAAAAAAAAATTAAAAAATAAAAATAAAAAATAACAGATGTCGGCCCTGGCCGGTTGGCTCAGTGGTAGAGCATCGGCCTGGCGTGCAGGAGTTTCGGGTTCCATTCCCGGCCAGGGCACACGCGAGAAGCGCCCATCTGCTTCTCCACCACCCCCTCCTTCCTCTCTGTCTCTCTCTTGGAGCCGAGGCTCCATTGGAGCAAAAAGATGGCTGGGGCGCTGGGGATGGCTCCTTGGCCTCTGCCCCAGGCGCTAGAGTAGCTCTGGTCGCGACAGAGCGAAGCCCCGGATGGGCAGAGCATCGCCCCCTGGTGGGCGTGCGGGGTGGATCCCGGTCGGGCGCATGCGGGAGTCTGACTGCCTCCCCGTTTCCAGCTTCAGAAAAATAAAAAATAAAAAATAAAATAAATAAAAAATAAAATAGCCTGACTTGTGGTGGCGCAGTGGATAAAGCGTCCACTTGGAAATGCTGAGGTTGCCGGTTCGAAACCCTGGGCTTGCCTAGTCAAGGCACATATGGGAGTTGATGCTTCCAGCTCCTCCCCCCCTTCTCTCTCTCTGTCTCTCCTCTCTCTCTCTGTCTCCTCTCTAAAATGAATAAATAAAATAAAATAAATAAATAAATAAATAAAATAAAAAATAACAGATGTCCACTACTATCATATCAGTAATGGATTAAACTGTGTACTCCCCCAAAGGATATATTTTAAGTCCTAACCCCCAGTACCTCAGAGAGTGACACTATTTGGAAATAGGGTTGCTGAAGATGTAATTATTTAAGATGAGGTCATACTGAAGTAGGGTGAACCCCAATTCAATATGATTGGGAACCTTATGAGAAGAGATGGCCATGTGAAAACATAGATATGCCATGTAATGGTGAAGCCAGAGATTAGAATTATGAAGCAGTTACAAACCAAAGAGTGCAACAAATGGAATTCTCATACATGCGGGTGGAAGTGTTAATCGGGATGGCTACTCTGAATTTTTATTTGGCAATATCAATTAAAGCCAAACAGACATATATCCTATGCCCCAGGAATTCCACTCTTAAGCGTATAATCAAAAGAAATACATACATGTACAAGAATGTTCATAGCAGCTGTATTTATAATGACTGAACCTGGAAAACAACCCAAATGTCCACCTATACTAGGACAGACAATCAAATTGGAGTACTGTATGTTTATATAATGGAATACAAAACAGCAATTAGAATGAGTGAACTAAAACTACATGCAACACTCAAGGGAGCACATAATCTTGTTAACTATCCTGTAATTCAGCAATTTTCAACCTTTTCATCTCATGGCACACATAAACTAATTACTAAAATTTTGCGGCACACCAAAAAAGTATTTTTTGCTGACCTGACAGAAAAATAGGTATAATTTTGATTCATTTACACAGGATGGCTATTGTTGTGTTGGCTATCGTCATTTTTTAATTTGATAATCTAAGGGAAATGAGGTCAGTGCCCCTGATTAAATAGTTAAGTATTGCATGTTTTTAAAAATTCTTGCAGCACAATTGAAAAAATCGCTGCTGTAATCCCATCATCGTGAGTTCCTTGTCTTGCTTTCTCCCATGTAATCGTGTAATTCATGTGTTCTTCCTTATGTTCCTCCTTAATAAACTCTTTTAAACATTCTCTACACATTTAGACATTTTTAATCCACAGAGTCAGGCTTTCATTTCATCCTAAAGAAACTCAGGTGTTCGCGGGTGTTCATAAATAATCTCAATTGCTTGTGGTCAGTCCTTCCAACAATTCACAATGGATCTGCATGGGTCAGGAGAGCCTAGAACTTGAGGGTGGTTGAATCCATTAGAGTTCTTTGGAAGTTATCTGCAAAAACTACTAAAACTTAAAAGGAAATGTATTGGAAAGATATTGGGGAAGTCACAAAATAGAAAAGAAAGCCATAGAACTAGGTCTAGGAGTAGAAAAAAAACTCAGGCAGGAGCTAATCTACCATCAAAGCTCTACATGTTGTAAGAAATAAGGTTCAATTATTTCTTCTTTTTTTTTGTTTTTTTTTTTGTTTTTTGTATTTTTCTGAAGTTGAAAATGGGGAGGCAGTCAGACAGACTCCCGCATGCACCCGACCGGGATCCACCCGGCACGTCCACCAGGGGGCGTTGCTTCATTGCAACCAGAGCCATTATAGCACCTGAGGCAGAGGCCACAGAGCCATCCTCAGCGCCCTGGCCAACTTTGCTCCAATGGAGCCCTGGCTGCGGGAGGGGAAGAGAGAGACAGAGAGGAAGGAGAGGGGGAGGGGTGGAGAAGCAGATCGGTGCTTCTCTTGTGTGCCCTGGCCGGGAATTGAACCCGGGACTCCTACACGCCAGGCCGACGCTCTACCACTGAGCCAACCGGCCAGGGCTGTTCTTTCTTCTTCTTTAACCACTCAATGCCTTCTCAGATATATGGGATGGGGAGAGAAGGACCTGGAAGGACCCTCCAGACCTCCCTTCACCTTCTATAGAATTATGAAGCAGTGAAAGGGCAGGGTGTTCTGATCTAAATCCTAATATAATTGCACACAGTTTTGGAAAGAAAAACATCTGAGTACTGTTGGAAAGAAGTGGATGTGTGGAAAACAAACAAAAAACCCCAGAAACCAAACAATAAAAACCCAACAAATATCCATTATCCTAGGGAAGAGTCTTTATTTCCAGATGAATGTGCTCAACTACAGGGGCATGAAAAGGAGTTTAGCAACATAGGCCAAATGCAAAAATAAAATCACCAAAATGATCTTGAGAGAAAATTAAAACAGGCTTTCTGAGCAAGGGTACATTGGGAATGACTTAAAAAAATTTTTAAAGTTGAAGTTTTTTTAAAAAAAGATTTTATTTTATTCATTTATTCAGAGAGGAGAGGAGAGGAGAGAGAGAGAGAAAGAGAGAGAGAGAGAGAGAGAGAGAACAAAGGGGGGGAGGAGCAGGAAGCATCAACTCCCATATGTGCCTTGACCAGACAAGCCCAGGGTTTTGAACCGGAAATGTCAGCATTCCAGGTCTATGCTTTACCTACTGCGCCACCACAGGTCAGGCCCATTGGGAATGACTTTAAAAATAAGTAGATGTAGCCGGCTTGAGCAAGGTGCTACTCCGTCCGCTGAAGGCCTACGGTCAAGGCACATATGAGAAAGCAATCAATGAACAACTAAGGTGTTGCAACAAAAAACTGGTGATTGATGCTTCTCATCTCTCTCCATTCCTGTCTGTCCCTATCTATCCCTCTCTGTGACTATCTCTCTGTCCCTGAAAGGAAAAGAAAAAAAAAAGTAGATGTATTAATTAGGATGCAGTCTAAGCTGCTGTAACAATGAGACACTAAAAGTACAGTGGCTTAAACAAAATAAAAATTCATTTTTTTACTCATAGCACAGTTCAGAGGTAAGCAGCCCCAAACTGTCATCTTCCGTATAAAGCTTCCATCTCTGAGTTCAAGTTAGGCTGCTCTGACTCCTGCCATCAAATCTGCATCTAACCAGTGGAGAGGTAGAATGGGTTAGGCGGGAACATATTCTTTACGGAGTATGCCTTTTTTTTTTTTTAATTTTTATTTTTTGTATTTTTCTGAAGCTGGAAACAGGGAGAGACAGTCAGACAGACTCCCGCATGCGCCAGACCGGGATCCACCCGGCACGCCCACCAGGGGCGACGCTCTGCCCACCAGGGGGTGATGCTCTGCCCCTCCAGGGCGTCACTCTGCCACCACCAGAGCCACTCTAGCGCCTGGGGCAGAGGCCAAGGAGCCATCCCCAGCGCCCGGGCCATCTCTGCTCCAATGGAGCCCCGGCTGCAGGAGGGGAAGAGAGAGACAGAGAGGAAGGAGGGGGGGGGGTGGAGAAGCAAATGGGCGCTTCTCCTATGTGCCCTGGCCGGGAATTGAACCCGGGTCCCCCCCACGCCAGGCCGACGCTCTACCGCTGAGCCAACCGGCCAGGGCCCGGAGTATGCCTTTTAAGGTCATAACTAAGAAAAGATACAAATCACTTTCAGTTACATTCTGTTGGTTACAACTTGGTTGGCCATGCTTAGCTGTAGGGAAGGTTGAGAAATACTTTCTACCTGGGTAACCCAGATAAAATACATTAAATCTATCATAAAAGAAAGAAGGAAGGAGTAGATACTGGGGATAACTTGCAGTATCTGCCACACTGACATTGCCAAGTTCTCCTGAGGCTGGAGTAACAGTAGCTCTCATACACGGTTGATGGGAATACAAATGTATATTTTATAATATCTGTTATAACTGAAGATACACAATGCCTTATGACACAATTTCACTTCTAAGTACTGTATATATTTTGGACTTGAGATACTTTGTACATGTGTACAGGAGGCATGTAAAAGAATGAAGCCCTGATCATAGTAAAAACTAGAAGAAACTTAAATGATTGTTTATAGGAGAAAGGAAAACAAATAGTTTAATATTTCCCACAATGAAATATCAGACAGCAATTGAGGTGAGTGAACTATAGCTACACATATTAACATGGATGAATGTCACAAGCAGAACTCAGCAAAAGGAGCAAGTTGTGGATGACTATATACACTGGGCATATACCCAAAGTATTAAAAGCATGTATCCATGTTCACAGAAACATTATTCACAACAGTCAAAGGGTAGAAGCACCCCCCAGTGTCCTTTGCTAGAATAAAAGACAAACAAAATGTGGTATATACATTGGAATATTATTCAGCTTTAAAAGGAAGAAGATTCTGATACATGTTTCAATGTGGATGAATCTCGACTATTATGCTAAATGCAATAAGCCAGTCACAAAGAAACAAATACTGTATGATTCTACTTACTCATGAGGTACCTAGAGTCAAATTCACAGAGACAAATAATAGAATCATGATTCACAGGGGCTGAAAGAAGGGTTATTATTTAATGGGTATAGAGTTGTTGTTTTCTTCAGAGTTTCAATTTGGGAAAATAAAAAAATTCTGGAGTTGGATGGTAGTGATGGTTGCACAACACTGCACTGAACTGTGCACTTGAGAAAGGTTAAATGATAAATTTTATGTTATGTACATTTTACCACAATAAAAAAGACTACATTCAGCATGGTTTCATTTATAGGAAGCTCAAAAACATACACTTTACAAATATACTGTTAAGTTATCCAAGGTAAAAAAAACTATAATGAAAATCAAGAGGATTACAGATACAAAATCCAGGACAGTAGTTATCTCAGAGATGGGGTGGAGTTGAGGGAAGAGAATGTAGTCAGAGAGGATTATTATATACAGAAATTAAATTGTACACACATATTACACAGGTACATTTAAACACACATATATTTAAACATTAATATAAATGTATATCTCTGGAAACACAGATATATTTAAATATTAATATAAATTTATATCTCTGGATGTATAAAGTATTACCTATTTCTGTGTGGAAAAATTATAGAAGAATGAAGAAATATTAAAGTGGATTAGTTGGGGCCCGACCAGGCGGTGGTGCAGTGGGTAGTGTTGGCCTGGAATGCAGAGAATCCAGGTTTGAAACCTCAAGGTCGCTGGTTTGAGCGCGGGCTCACCAGCTTGAGTGCGGGGTCACTGGCTTAAGCATGGGATCATAGACATGACTCCAGGGTCGCTGGCTTTAAGCCCAAGGTCACTGGCTTGAACCCAAGGTTACTGGCTTGAGCAAGGGGTCACTTGCTTTGCTGTAGCCTTTGGGTCAGGCACATATATATAAGAAATCAAGCAGTCAATGAACAACTAAGGTGTTGCAATGAAGAATTGATGCTTCTCATTTCTCTCCCTTCCTGTCTGTCTGTCCCTATCTGTCCCTCTCTCTGTCTTTGTCTCACTTGCAAAAAAAAAAAAGTGTATTAGTTGAGGAACTCTTATAGAAAAACTGCTGTTCAGACATTCTTTGTACATTCTGAAACATAGCTCTAACTTGTATAGTTCCACCGGGTTTGACTGTTTGAGAATGACGTACAGTAAATGCTATTGTTTGCCTACAGAACATCCATTTCTTTTCTTCCTCCCTCTTAATAAAATAACCAATTTTATTCAAGTGTACACATCTCCCCTTACAGACCCCATGTTACTCAGAAAAAGGTAGTCATCTCCAGCTCTAAGAGTAGATCATAATTAATTTAAGACAATCATAGAGATAGTCATCTTCCTTGCCATTTAGCCATTTATTGGTTCAGAGATTCAGGCTTAACCTAATCAGCATGTGACCTTTTTTTTTTTTTTACAGAGGCAGAGATAGACAGGGACAGACAGACAGGAACGGAGAGAGATGAGAAGCATCAATCATTAGTTTTTCATTGCGCGTTGCTACACGTTAGTTGTTTATTGACTGCTTTCTCATATGTGCCTTGACCGTGGGCCTTCAGCAGACTGAGTAACCACTTGCTTGAGCCAGCGACCTTGGGTTCAAGCTGGTAGGCTTTTGCTCAAACCAGATGAGCCTGCGCTCAAGCTGGCAACCTCGGGGTCTCAAACCTGGGTCCTCTGCATCCCAGTCCAACGCTCTATCCACTGCGCCATCGCTTGGTCAGGCAACTCCTTATTCTACTGTTGGATTTTTCCCCTGCAAATCCTAACTATTGCTCATTGTACCCATCTACTTCCTTTTCCTAAATAAAAAAAAATTTGTTAACCTGGTTTTAAGTGTCCCATTCAATATAACACCTTCAACCCCCCACATCATGCCCTCCATGCTCACGCAAAGTGTCTTTCCATTCTCATTTCACCCCTTTTACCCCTCCTTCTACCTCCATCCCCCTTTTTCCTCTGGGACTTGCTACCCTGTTATCTGTAGCTACATGTTATGTATATATAATTCGGCTAATCTTTCACTTTCTTTGATCCTGTCCTCTCATCCCCCTTTCCTCTGACAGCTGTCTATCTGTTCCTCGTGACTCTGCCTGTTTCTATTTTGTCCCTCAGTTTATTGTGTTCATTAGATTCCACAGATAAGTGAGATCATATGATATTTGGCATTCTCTGCCTGGCTTATTTCATTTAGCATAATAATGTACAGGTCCATCCATGTCATCACAAAAGGTATGATTTTCTTTTTCATAGCCATGTAGTATTCCATTGTGTGAATGTACCACAGCTTTTTTATCCACTTGTCCATGGATATTACGGTGTTTCCAGATCTTGGCTATTGTAAACAATGCTGCAATAAACATGGGAGTGCATATCTTCTTTTGAATTAATGTTTTGGGACTCTTAGGATCTATTCCTGAAAGTGGGATAGCTGGGTCTTAAGACAGTTCCATTTTTAATTTTTTGAGGAAATGCTGTACTGTTTTCCACAGTGGCTGCACCAGTCTGCATTCCCACCAGCAGTGCAGGAGGGTTCCCTTTTCTCCACATCTTCACCAGCACTTGTTGTTTGTTAATTTGTTAATGACACCATTCTGACAGGTATGAGGTGGTATCTCATTCTGGTTTAATTTGCATTTCTCTGATGATTAGTGATATTAAACATCTTTTCATATGCCTATTGGCCATCTGTATGTCCTCTTTGGAGAAGTATCTATTCGTGTCCTTTGCCCATTTCTTAATTGGATAGTTTGTTTCATGGTATTGAGTTTTATAAGCTCCTTATTTATTCTGAATAAAAACTCCTCATCAGATTTATTGGCAAATATGTTCTCCCGCTTGGTGGGCTGTCTCTTAATTTTGTTGATGGTTTCCTTTGCTGTGCAAAAACTTGGAAGGCACCAAATGGTTATGCAGCTTGCCTAATTCATATAGGTATTTGTTTTGTTTTTATTTTTTTATTCATTTTAGAAAGGAGAGAGAGAGAGAGAAGGGGGGAGGAGCAGGAAGCATCAACTCCCATATGTGCCTTGACCAGGCAAGCCCAGGGTTTCGAACCGGCGACCTCAGAATTTCCAGGTCGACGCTTTATCCACTGCGCCACCACAGGTCAGGCTCATATAGGTATTAACTGATAAAAATCAGGATTCTAAACCTCACAGACTGCACACTACTTGGCCTTCTAATACAATTTTCTTTTTCAGGGAAATTGAAATACAACCTTTATAATAAACCAAATCGCCATAAATATATGGGGAGGGGTTTATGGACTTTCTCTTGTTTCAGTGATCTATTTGTCTCTTCTCACACTACCTTGTGATCATTTAAAATATCTATTCTGATGTTATGTACCCTAATTTAAATTTCAATAACTCCCTATTGACCTCAAGATCAAGTCCAAACCCTTTAGCAAGTCACATAAGGCTGCCTCCCTCCCACCTCATGCCTCTGGAGTCTGAGACTTTCCCCATATCCTAGTTATAAAAAACCTGGCAGTTGTCTGAACATGCAAAACACATTCATTCCACGTAGTATCTGTGCCTGTGCTTTTGTCCACATGTTTCCTGTGCATTTTCTTTATCTCATTCCCTGGGCAAGCACCTATTTATTTTTAAAGATTAACTCAAACATCACTACCTCTACTCTTTCCTCCCTCCATATACCAATAAGTAGAAAAAAAATCATTCTTTCCTTGAATGGGTCCACTCCCTTATATTTTATTATCTTAACATTCTTTGACTGTATTTATTCATATACATGTTTCTCTTTCCCACCATAATATATCAATGTCTTGAGGGTAGGACCACATCTTATTAAGTACCTAGTAAAACCTTAATAAATATGTATTGAGTAAATCAGTATAAAGTCACCACCATCAAAGTTGTGAGCAGTCATTTCATTCATAAAAAGATGCAACAAATTTAAAAATGACACAAAATATCATTTTCAACATAACATCAAAGAGTGAGTGTAACCACACTCAGCTCATAACAGAGCAAATGGGTGAGGGGAGCAATAACTCAGGCCGGAGCATGTTTCATACACTGAGAAAGGAGAGCTGGTTGAAGGAAAGCAGAGGAACTTTGCCTTTTAAAAGTATGGATATTAGAATCGAGGAGCTCCATAATCATCTGGCATCCGCTCAATGTTGTACCTGATCAGGACAAAAAATGAACACTGGTAAGAAAGTACCTACATAAAAATCCATCCTTTACTGACTGCAACACTCTCACCCCTCACTCACTATGAATCCTTTTTGTCAGTGGATAAATTTTAAAGGGATATAATGACAAGTGATTTAAAGTAAAGCGCTGACTATAGTATATTTCCTTTATTCTTTTTTTTTTTTTTTTTTGTTTTTGTTTTACAGAGATAGAGAGAGAGTCAGAGAGAGAGATAGATAGGACAGACAGACAGGAACAGAGAGAGATGAGAAGCATCAATCATTAGTTTTTCATTGAGACATTAGTTGTTCATTGATTGCTTTCTCATATGTGCCTTGACCGCGAGCCTTCAGCAGACCGAGTAACCCCTTGCTCAAGCCAGTGGCCTTGGGTCCAAGCTGGGGAGCTTTGCTCAAACCAGATGAGCCCGCGCTCAAGTTGGCGACCTCAGGGTCTCAAACCTGGGTCCTCCGCATCCCAGTCCAATGCTCTATCCACTGCACCACCGCCTGGTCAGGCCCTTTATTCTTCAAAGTCAGAAAGTTAACGAAACTGGGGGCCAGGCATTGAGTCCAGATAAGCCCAAATCCTTAGCCAATATTACTCCCTCTATACTGAGTTCTCCCCAGGCTGAAAGGCTGGACAATAATAGTCTGAGGACTCATATAGGAGCATCCAAGAAGGATAAACAGCAGATTAAAAAAAAAAAAGTTTTAGTTTCCCAGAAAGGTGCTAATCACATGCATTAGGCTTTCATAATAAAAATTTCTGGCCAAAATGATTAGCTTGATTTAAATTACTGCTTTGTGTTTAAAGCAATATCATCCTCTATTTCTTCTGGTAATCATATTGTAACAATGTGGGTGTCTGCCTGGTTCCTAAATCCTAGCTTTATCTTTTCCCTTGTTCCTGTAATTTTGTCTCATTTCTTCAAATACAACTATGTAAACATTTGACACAGCAATTTGAAATTCTTCCATAACCTGACCCTATTTTTAATTGATATCAACTATATACTTTTAATCACTTCCCCCCAAAGAAGTTCTCACCTATGGTTAGAAATGTACATGATGGGAACGCCAGGGATCTTCCTGATTCTTCGTTTAAGGTCCCGGTCAACTGTGGCTACAATATAGCACTTGTGCTGCAAGAGACACACACACCGAATTTATAGAGTCTACTTAGTGACACTATAATGGCACAACCACTGGCCAGTCTGAAGAATTAATTCATTTTCACAGTAAATAGCAAAGGAAAGGTTATAACAATTTGTTGAGTAGATACTATGACATAGGACAGGGGTCCCCAAACTTTTACACAGGGGGCCAGTTCACTGTCCCTCAGTCCGTTGGAGGGCCGCCACATACAGTGCTCCTCTCACTACCAATGAAAGAGGTGCCCCTTCCGGAAGTGCGGTGGGGGCCGGATAAATGGCCTCAGGGGGCCGCATGCGGCCAGCGGGCTGTAGTTTGGGGACGCCTGATAGGAGCTCATATTTATAAAACAAATCACGAGCTGTCCACACTGAATGTAGCTCTAAGGATCTTGAGGGGGAAAAGATTGAAAAACTAAGAGTAACAAACCATTTTTTTGTCTTACAAGTGGATGGCACTTTCACATCTAGGGTAGACAATACCTTGGTTTGGGAAAATGCCCCTAGGGACTCCACGCAAAGGCACTGGTAAGTGCCTTAGATTGGAAGGCACAGCTTTTGCCTTACCTTTTGGGAAACTGGAAGTCCTACTCTGAGGCCTCCTGGTGGCGGAGGTAGACTACCTTCTTGGCCCTGAAGCCAGAATATTATCTCCAGGACAAGGTTGAGCCTAGCAATTCTGAAAGCAGTAATATAAATCTGCTGGCTTGGGGGTCAGTTTATATTGTACTTTACTTCCATCCTACCCAAATTTCCCGTCTTTTTTAGAGACAGACACGAAGGGAAAGAGATGAAAAGTATCAACTTGTAGTTGTGTCACTTTTCTTGTTCATTGATTGCTTCTCATATGTGCCTTTACTGGGGAGCTCCAGCCGAGCCAGTGACCCCTTGCTCAAGACAGCATCCTTGGGATCATGTTGATGATGCCATGCTCAAGCTGGCAACCTTGCACTCAAGCTGGTGAGCCTGAGCTCAAGCTGGATGAGCCCACGCTCAAGCTGGTGACCTCAGAGTTTTGAACCTAGGACTTCTGCTTCCCAGGTCAACACTCTATCCACTGCGCCACCACTGGTCAGGCTCCTGTCGAGTTTTATAAAGAGTTGTAGCCTGATGTCAGTAGTGTTGTGGGAGATGCCAGCCATGCCTATAGGACAGAGTTGCTAAAGGGCTGGCAATGTAGTCACCCAATGAAGATGATTACTCTCAGCTGAAAGAGGCTCTTATAAGGGCAATCAGTAGCAAAAGTTCTTGTAATGCTTGACAAGGAACTAAAAACCCACTGATTCCAGGGTGCTTGAGAGATAGCACCCTAGGAGACTTAGATGTAAATGAGAATACTGGGTTAGGCATGGTTGACAGGAACAAAATTCCTTCATTGGGAAATGGAACCTTATTTCTGATTCACAGGGAGGTGAAATCTGGTATAAGTTGATCCTTGAACAACACGAATTCTATTGTTTGGGCCCACTTATATTTGATTTTTTCAATAAATATACAATACTTACATTGTTTTTGTTTTATATAGGGGCCTTGAGCATCTGCAGAGTTTGGTATCTGCAGAGGGTCTTGGAGCCAATCGTCCACGGATACCAAGGGAGTCAAAAGTTATACGATGACAAAGCTTTTCAATTGCTCAGGGGGTCAGAGCCCCTAACCCCAGTGTTGTTCAAGAGTCAACTGTATTATCTACTCCAGTGGTTTTCAACCACTGGTCTGTAGACCAGTGCTAGTCTGCCAGAAATTTTGTGCCAGTCCTTGAAAGAGTTAACCACCCTGATGTTGTATAAGATTACAGACTCAATGGTATCAGGCTCTATAATCTTCATACAGTATCAGGGCGATTAACTCTTTCAAGGACCAGCAGTTGAAAACCACTGGTCTATAGTCACTCACTTTAACCACTTTATAGAGAAGACTTATGTAATAAAGAATCAAATCAGTAAGTGTTCCAGATCACAGACATAATAAATAGAGGTGCTGTTATTAGAAACGCATGTCTCTTCCCCAAGTCCATGATCTTTCCATATGGTTACAGTATACAGTCGAATCCACTTTCTCAAGTATTTATCAATATATGAGGACATCTATGCTATGAAGGGATACTATGTGAATTTTTTTTTTACCATTTATATTCCCAGACATTTTTCTGACTGTGAACATTCAGGAGACAGTAGTTTGCCTTCTCTTTTTATTAAAGCACAAAGTAAACATTTGAAAACTGATGATACCTGAGTTACTCTCTGTACTAAGCAGTCGTCTGCATAGGTTCCTTTGTGTGTGCACGGTAATCGTTCAAATCTTGGATCCTTGGCGATCCTACAGGGTTATAAAAGTGGATTAAGAAAAACATTCTGGGGACTGGCTAACTTTGAAAACATTTTTAAAATTGATTTTAGAGAGAGGAAGGTGAGCGAGAACAAGAAAAAGAGAGACATCCATTTGTTGTTTTACTTATCCATGCATTCATTGTATGCTTGAACATGCCCTGTATGCTTGTACATGCCCTGTATGCTTGAACATGCCCTGTATGCTTGTACATGCCCTGTATGCTTGTACATGCCCTGCCTGGGGATCAAACCTGCCACCCCCTTGGTGCCTGGGACATCGCTCCAACCAACTGAGCTACCTGGCCAGGGTTGCAACTCAGGGCTGCAACTGGATACTTTCTGAGTCTCTCTCAATGAAATAAGAGTAACCTGATCTATGTATAGATTTTAAGGCATCCCTTTCCTCGTGAAGCTTACCTTTCTATTGGAAAGATGATTTACAGAAAAGCAAATTAAAATTTCCTGACTGAGGAAATTTTCTTAGGTCTTGTAATATAAAACTCTGAATTATTGTATTTCCATTTTACAGCTGATGTAGAAAATTCAGAAACAAATTAATTTGTTTAAAGTAACCCAGCTGGGAAAGCCAGGATTCAAAACAAAACCAATTACAACCCAACCAATTCACTTTTAGAAAGTTGTCTTACACAAATGTACAAGAATATAGGCACAAGGATGGCAACTGCAGCATAGTTTATAATAGTGAAAAATGGAGATAATCTGAATGTCCATCAACAAGGGAAAAGTTAAATAAATTTTGGTGCCCCTATCCTACTAAAAAAAATGAGGTAGAGTTGCATGCATAGATGTGGAAGGACCTATAATGAACTGTGTAATAAAGCAGGCCAATGAACTATTTATCATTCAGTTAAGAAACTACAAATCTCTTCTTTGATTCTTTCTCTAGATTGGCATTTGCCTGGAAAAATACATATTAACTACATACTAATCCTTCTCAGTTTCCAATCTCAGGGTAGGAGAACGCACAAAGTGTGAATATGGAGGGGAAATTTTATTTTTATTGTACAGGGTGTGGCAAAAGTAGGTTTACAGTTATTTGTATAGAAAATAATACAATAAATAATAATACAAGAATAAACTGTTTCACATACACACAACTGTAAACTTACTTTGCCCACCCTATATGTATATTGATATTGTTTGCCCTTAGCAAATCAAATTCATTAATTTCACACAACTTTGAAATAGAAAAACCCAAGTCTGCGATCCCCAGAGCCATACACTATTAGTCAGTGATGATGAGTCACAAATTAATAAAAATACAAGGCAGCATACAGGTACCTAGGGCAACAAAAGTATTCCAAATTGCAGGGGTTCAGAGCTAGGTCAACGTGGGCTGAGTATATTTAGAAAAAAATGACACGAAGATAAAAATAAAATGAAGATAAAAGAATGTTCCAAGCAAAGTGAAGGCAGGCACATTTCAAACAGGGCACCAACCATCTGTGAGATGGTCTGGGTGTGTTTGGGGAAGAGTGAGAAGAATGTCTGTGCAGAGGAAAGTGAGATAGGACTGGAAAGGCAGGCTGAGGATGGACTGGGTGTCTCCAATGCCAGGCTGAGGAGCGTGAGCTGCATGACACGGGCGATGGGGAGTCACTAATGTTTTCTCCAGGACAGAGTAATACAAGCAAAGCTTTGTCTTAGACTAAGCAGACTGTGGTGAGGACACACTAGAACAGCGGTTCTCAACCTGTGGGTCGCGACCCCGGCGGGGGTCGAACGACCTAAACACAGGGGTCGCCTAAAGCCATTGAACCGCTGCACTAGAAGGAAGGCAGACTGCTGCTGTGAAACAAGGTAGGCAGCAGTCTCTGCCTCTGCAATCACTATCTCCTGCTTCCCACTGTTCTTTTCCAGAAACAAGCCAATGTGCTCTTGTACCTTATCTACCTTTAAAAAGAAAAAAAAATCCTTTTTACTTGTACCAGCCCCTCTAGTTAACATCCCATTTCTCTGTCTTCCTAGCCAAACTTCTACTCTATTACCTCTATTTTCTCCCCTATCACTGTTTATTTTTAAAATAATTGCCTCTCTTCCCCTTTTAATTTGAAGTATAAAAAGTATAAGGAATAATGAGCTGTACCTACCATCTAGTTAAAGAAATAAAACATTACAAAACAAAATGAAGCCCCCTCTCTACAGCTATGATCTTAAATTCATTACGTATTTATTACTCCCACACAAATTTTACTGTGTATGTCACATTGCATATATATCTACCTGTAAACAACATAGACTGCATGTTTTTAAACTTTACATAAACAATATGTTCCACATAGTCTTGCTTATTTTTTAAGCTCTTTATTTTTTAGTGAATTTATTGGGGTGACATTGGTTAATAAAATTATATAGATATCAGATATACAATTCTAGAATACATCAACAGTATATTGTATTGTTTTCACCAACACAAGTCAAGTCTCCTGTCACTATTTATCCCACCTATACCCTCTTCTGCTTGCTCCAACCCCCCTTCCCCTCTGCTAATTACCATGCTGTTGTCTGTGTCTACAGTTTTTTCTTTCTTTATCAATTCCTGTACCTTTTATACAAAGCTTGTTTTTTTTCTCCACTTTTTTTTTTCAGTGAAAGGAGGGGAAGCAGAGAGACAAACTCCCACATGTGCCCTGACCTCAATCCACCTGGCAAACCCACTAAAGGGGCAATGCTCTGCCCATCTGGGGTGTTGCTCCATTGCTCGGCAACTGAGCTCTTCTTAGTGCCTGAGGTGAAAGCCATGAAGCCATCCTCAGTGCCTGGGGTCAACTTGACCCAATGGAGCCATGGTTACAAGAGGGGAGGAGGAGGAAGAGGAAGAAGAGGAAGAAGAAGAAGAAGAAGAAGAAGAAGAAGAAGAAGAAGAAGAAGAAGAAGAAGAAGAAGAAGAAGAAGAAGAAAGAGAGAGAGAGAGAGAGAGAGAGAGAGAGAGAAGCGAGAGGGGGGAGAGGTGGAGAAGCAGATGGGTGTTTCTGCCATTGCCCTGACTGGGAATTGAACCTGAGACATCCACAGGCTGGGTAGATGATCTATCACTGAGCCAACAGAACAGGGCTTTTTAAAAAAAATATTGGCCCTGGCCGGTTGGCTCAGCGGTAGAGCGTCGGCCTGGCGTGCGGGGGACCCAGGTTCGATTCCCGGCCAGGGCACATAGGAGAGGCGCCCATTTGCTTCTCCACCCCCCCCTTCCTCTCTTTCTCTCTCCTCCCCTCCCACAGCCAAGGCTCCATTGGAGCAAAGATGGCCCGGGCGCTAGGGATGGCTCCTTGGCCTCTGCCCCAGGCACTAGAGTGGCTCTGGTCGCGGCAGAGCAACGCCCCGGAGGGGCAGAGCGTCGCCCCTGGAGGGCGTGCCGGGTGGATCCCGGTCAGGCGCATGCGGGAGTCTGTCTGACTGTCTCTCCCCGTTTCCAGCTTCAGAAAAATACAAAAAAAAAAAAAAAATTTTATTTATTAATTTTTAAAAAAAATTTTTTTTAAATTTATTTATTCATTTTTAGAGAGGAGAGAGAAAGACAGAGAGAGAGAAGGGGGGAGGAGCTGGAAGCATCAACTCCCATATGTGCCTTGACCAGGCAAGCCCAGGGTTCCGAACCGGTGACCTCAGCATTCCCAGGTTGACACCCCATCCACTGCGCCACCACAGGTCAGGCCTATTTATTAATTTTTGAAAGAGGCGAGACAGAGAGAAAGGTGGGGGTGAGTGGGAGAGAGGAGCAGGAAGCATCAACTTGTAGTTGCTTCCCATATGTGCCTTGACCAGGCAAGCTCAAGGTTTCAAACCAGCAACCTCAGCATTCCAGGTTACTGCTTTATCCACTGCACCAGCACAAGCTAGGCCTTTTGCATTGTTTATGAGATATATCTATATTGACACATATAACTCTACTTACTTTCACTCTGGTATATTATTTTACCCATGAACATTCCACAATGTATTCATTATCTTTTTTTATTTTTTATTAATCTTTAGAGAGAGGAGAGAGTGAGAGAGAGAGAGAGAGAAGGGGGAGGGAGGAGCAGGAAGCATCAACTCCCATATGTGCCTTGACCAGGCAAGCCCAGGGTTTTGAACCAGCGACCTCAGTGTTTCCAGGTGGACGCTTTATCCACTGTGCCACCACAGGTCAGGCCTGTATTCATTATCTTAATGGATCTTTTAGCTGCCTGCATTTTTTTGCTGCAATACACATAAGAAAATTCCAATTTTGTCTCTAATATATGTATATGAGCTTTTCATTGGCAGCTGCCTCCCTCATCTTTTTTTTTTTTTAACCAGGCCCACAGTATGAAATACATTTTCCCTAGCACACAGTAAGCACATGTATACATACACATATAGAAGTGAAAAAATTTCTATGACACAATACTTAAGCTGTGCTACATGCAATGCATGATGGTATTTTATAGTTGATTCTGTATTTCATTAAAAAAATACTAGTTGTAACCCATTAAACAGATTTTACAACTTGCATATTTGTGATCTCCAGGTTAAAAGACACAGTGTTGCAAGAGCATGAACAACTTCATTTTTATCAGATATTATCAAATTGCTCTCCAAAATGATTGTCCAATTTATGTCCTTAGCAACTATGAGAATTCCTACTGCTCCACAACTCAACTACTCTTGCAATTGTCAAGCATACTTTCACTTTAACCAATCTGCTGGGTATAAAGTCATATTTTATTGTGAATTTAAGAATTTTGTCTTTGTTTTATGGATTTTTCATATATTTTAAAAATAAGCTTTTGCTTGACTGGTGGTGGCGCAGTGGATAGAGTGTTGAACTGGGATGCTGAGGTCCCAGGTTTGAAATTCTGAGGTCAGTGGCTTGAGCATGGGGTCATCAACATGACCCATGTGAGATCAGCAACAAGGTTGCTGGCTTGAAGCCCAAGGTTGCTGGGCTTGATCAAGGGATCACTGGCTCAGCTGGAGCCCCCTGGTCAAGGCACATATGAAGAAATGGAGAAGCTATTATGTGGGTGAAAGAGAAAGAGCTGGCAGAAGATACAGTGACGAAGACTGTAATATGCGAAAAGGCACGTAGTATTTACGGTGACTTGAAGAAGAAAGAACCATCAACCTCAAAAGAGGCAGCAGAAGATACGTTTAAGGCAAGTCACGGCTGGTTTGAAAATTTCAAGACCAGATCTGGCATCCACTTGGTGGTGAGGCATGGTGAAGCTGAGAGTGCTGACGTTAAGGCAGCTGATCACAAGGCAGGCTACATCCCCCAAGTGTTCAACTGTGATGAAACAGGATTGTTTTGAAAAAAATGCCCCGGAGGACTTTCATCACTGCAGAGGAGAAGCTGCCAGGCCAGAAACCCATGAAGGACTGTCTGACCCTTGCATTGTGTGCAAATGCTAGCAGTGACTGTAAAGTAAAGTCACTGCTAGTGTATCATTTCAAAAATCCTCGAGCCTTTAAGACTCAAAAGATTTGTAAAGAAAAACTGCAGGTTAAGTGGCTGCCAATGCTAGGACATGGGTTACGTGGCAGTTTTTTATTGAATGGGTAAATCTCATCTTTGGTCCTGCAGTGAAGAAATATCTTCAAGAAAATAAACTCCTGATAAAAGCATTACTAATCCTTGATAATGCTCCAGCCCACCCACCTGGTCTTGAAGATGACATTCTCGATGAGTTCAAATTCGTGAAAGTCCTCTACCTCCCACCCAACACGACTTCAATCTTGCAACCTGTGGATCAACAGGTCATTTCCAACTTTAAAAAGCTTTACACAAAGCACCTGTGCCACCGCTGCCTTGAGGTGACTGAGAATACAATTCTAACCCTTCGAGAGTTTTGGAAAGATAACTACAATATTGTGATATGTTTACGCATTATTGACTTGGCATGCCAAGAGGTTACAAGAAGAACCTTGAACTCGGCATGGAAAAAGTTATGGTCTGATGTTGTTGCAGATAGGGACTTCGAACCAGAGACTGAGACCAAGGTAGAAGCGTTTGAGGAGATTATGTCCCCCAGAAAGTCGATGGGTCTGAAGGAAGATGAGAGTGACATAAACGAGCTCATTGAGGAACACGAGGAGGAACTCTCAACTGAGTTGAAGGAGCTACAGATGATGCAACATACAGAGCTTCTGCAAGAGATTAGTAGTGAGGAGGAGGTAGATTTGGAGGAATTGATTTCTACAAGTGAAATTAGAGACGTGCTGGCAATGTGGGAGAAGCTTTCAAGTTTCATTGAAGAGAAACACCCAGAAAAAGTTCCAACTGGTCCTGCTTCAGCACTTTTTAATGACACTTTTTTGTCACATTTCCGTAACATTTTAAAAGGCAGGCAAAAGCAAACCTTTTTGTATAGATTTTTTTTTTTTTTTTTTTCCATTTTTCTGAAGCTGGAAACAGGGAGAGACAGTCAGACAGACTCCCGCATGCGCCCGACCGGGATCCACCCGGCACGCCCACCAGGGGCGATGCTCTGCCCACCAGGGGGCGATGCTCTGCCCATCCTGGGCGTCGCCATATTGCGACCAGAGCCACTCTAGCGCCTGAGGCAGAGGCCACAGAGCCATCCCCAGCGCCCGGGCCATCTCTGCTCCAATGGAGCCTTGGCTGCGGGAGGGGAAGAGAGAGACAGAGAGGAAAGCGCGGCAGAGGGGTGGAGAAGCAAATGGGCGCTTCTCCTGTGTGCCCTGGCCGGGAATCGAACCCGGGTCCTCCGCACGCTAGGCCGACGCTCTACCGCTGAGCCAACCGGCCAGGGCCTTTGTATAGATTTTTACTCAAGTCCTGCAAGTGAAAGTGCCGAAGGTGCAGCCAAAAAGGCAAAAACAGGTGATGATTAAATGAAAAATACATAATGTTAAGCTTAGGTTAAGTTTAAAGTTAAGAAAGTGCATTTTTTTACAATTAAGTTTTTGTGGTTTCATTTTAAGTAAAGAAAGTGCAGTTTTAGTTTTGTTTAAGATAAAGAAAATGCAGTTTTAGTTTACATTTAGTGTTAAGAAAGTGCAGTTTTAGTTTACGTGTCTACGGTGCCTGCATCCCTTCCTCCCTCCCTCCTCCTCTGCCATTCACCTGTTAGCCTCACTCATCTGTCTCCAAGGTAAGAATACAGTACTAAATAACACTTTTTTCTTTTATTCCATATATTTTGCTATGCATTGGTAAAGTATAAATGTGTGTTTATTAATTAAAAACATGTCTTTTTTCATAATTTAGGATGGTTTGGGGATGTTTCACAGGGCTGGAACGGATTAAATCTATCTCAGTTATTTTAAATGGGAGAAATTTGTTTGATACACGAGTTGACTGACTTACGAGCTTGGTTATAGAACTAATTAAACTCGTATCTCAAGGTACCACTGTATATATACTTGGTAGTATCTTCACTGATCTCAACAGAAAGGTCTTTAGTACCAGGATTGGGATAGCTCATGATTTTCTAAAACTTAAATTTTCACTTGAAAGGTCAAATTTTATCACTGGCAAGTAATACAGTAAGTTGTTTTCCTTAAAGTGACAGGTTCACTACATTTTTGAGGAAATATTTGCTAAATACCAAAGTCTGAAAAACCAGTATTTGTCAGGTGTTCTTCACATAAAAATTCTATCCCATGAAAAAGCAGCTGGTTCAACCCACAAGTCAAACAAGCACACAAATCCTTTTCACTGAGATAACCTTCACCCTTTTGTTATCAGCAGAAGTGCTTCACGTGTACTTCACCTTATCATGAAGCACACTGATGTGCACTCCAGGGTTGAGAGCTAATGAAGTTAAAATACTTTTCTGTTTCATAAGGACATTTTTAAACGACTGGTTGTTTTTTTTTAACTGTCAGAATGTGGCGGTGAAAATTACAAAGACAACTACCATTATTTGAGGCCATAGCCTTGATTTGTACTAGGGCACCAAACCAGTCTTTCCGCCATCAGTACAAATGTCAGCACAGTGACAAAGGCAATGTCTTGGTATTATTATGAAAACAGTTTTGCAAACTCCTTGCAAAGATCTCTGGGACTCCCAGGGATCCATGACCATATTTTGGGAACTGCTACTCTAAACTCAAGGGTAAACTCAAAACTTAGAATGTGAATTCTTTAAAAAAAATTTTTTTTAGATTTATTCATTTTTATAGAGAGAGGAGAGAGAGAGAGAGAGAGAGAGAGTAGAGGGGGGAGGAGCTGGAAGCATTAACTCCCATATGTGCCTTGACCAGGCAAAACCAGGGTTTTGAACTGGCGACCTCAGCATTCCAGGTCGACGCTTTATCCACTGCGTCACCACAGGTCAGGCAGAATGTGAATTCTTTAACTGTGAGATTCTGAAGGAGATGATGAGATAAACAGAAAGACATCAACAGAAAGACACTTTCTAAATAGAAACCTACCGACCAATATGACTAAGTAACTTAGTTCAAAAAGCTTCAGCTTACATTTTTTCACAATAGCCAAGGCATAGAATCAACCTAAGTGCCCTTTAGCTAATGACTGGATAAAGAAGATAAGGCATGCTTGACTGGTGGTCGCAAACTAGATAAGAGTGCTGACCTGGAATGCTGAGGTTCCAGGTTCGAAACCCCAAGGTTGCTGGCTTGAGCCCAGGCTTGCCAGCTTGAGTGAGGAGTTGCCGGCTTGAGCGTGGGATCATAGAGATGATCCCATGGTCACTGGCTTGAGCCCAAATTTCACTGGCTTAGAGCCCAAGGTCACTAGCTTGAGCAAGGGGTCACTGGCTCAGCCTGAGCCCCACCCATCTGGTCAAGGCACGTGTGAGAAAGCAATCAATGAATCAAGTGACACAACTATGAGTTGATGCTTCTTATCTCTCTCCCTTCCTGTTTTTCTCTCTCTTGCTAAAAAAAAAAAAAAAAAAAAGATATGGTACATAATACATACAATGGAATACTCAGCCATAAAGAAGGTAAAATACTGCCATTTGTGACAACATGAATGGATCGTGACCATATGATTTCACTCACATGTGGGGAAAACAAAAAGCAACAAATGAATAAACAAAACAGATACAGGCAACAGTAAGGTGGTTACCTACATTAACAGTAGGGGTCAAATATATGACGACAGATGGAGACTAGACTTGTGGTGGTGAGCATACAATGGAACAGACAGACATAATAAAGTTGTACACCTGAAATTTATATAACGTTATTAACCGATGTTACGCCAATGAATTTAGTTTTAAAAAACATTCAGCTTAAAAGTCTCTAACATTCAAATGTCTTGTGTTCTTAACCATAGTCAACTAGTGTCACATTTTTGTTTAATCTAATCAGACAAGAAATCTGTGGGCAGCAAACAGATGAAAGAAGATCAAAAGACTCTTCAGTATACCAATCTAGAACAAATCTAGACCAACCAGCTCCTTCCTACCTTAGAGCAACTCGATACTTCTGCCCCAATTTCTCAATTTCAGCCATGACACAGTCAGTTATACAAGGGATACCTGCCAGGGGGAAAACATGTCAGTAAAAGGACTTGTGAAGAAACTGATTTTACTCTTTCTGAATTATAGCCTGTTGAGAATCTTAAAAAGATCCACGAGACTTCTGGAATGAAGGAGAATAAGCACACTGAAATGAACAACAGGAACTACAGAAGGCCCTGGTTGGGTAGTTTAGATGGTTAAGAGCGTCAACCTGACATGCTGAGGTTGTGGGTTCGATCCTCAGTCAGGGTACACACAAGAATCAACCAACGGGCTCTGGCCGGTTGGCTCAGCGGTAGAGCGTCGGCCTGGCATGCGGGGAACCCGGGTTCGATTCCCGGCCAGGGCACATAGGAGAAGCGCCCATTTGCTTCTCCACCCCCCCCTTCCTCTCTGTCTCTCTCTTCTCCTCCCGCAGCCAAGGCTCTATTGGAGCAAAGATGGCCCGGGTGCTGGGGATGGCTCCTTGGCCTCTGCCCCAGGTGCTGGAGTGGCTCTGGTCGCAGCAGAGCGACGCCCTGGAGGGGCAGAGCATCGCCCCTTGGTGGGCAGATCGTCGCCCCTGGTGGGTGTGCCGGGTGGATCCCGGTCGGGCACATGCGGGAGTCTGTCTGACTGTCTCTCCCCGTTTCCAGCTTCAGAAAAATACAAAAAAAAAAAAAAAAAAAAAGAATCAACCAACGATGGCATAATAGGTAGAACAACAAAGTTGATGTCTCTCTCCCTCTCTTTCTCCCTTCCTCTAAAATTCAATCAATTAAAAAAAAATAAAAAAAACGAATAACTAGGGGAAAATAAAAAACTTACTTATAAAGAATCTCGAGAACTGTTCCAACCTCACACCACAGATTCTATAAAGTATTTGTCATATACATATCTGGAGAAAACAACCTGAATCCCTGTCATTCTTTATGTATTAAAATAAATTCTAGGATAAAAAAATTAAATATGAGCCCACCAAAACCCCATAAAATTAACCAGAAAATGTAAATTTGATAACATAAAAATATAGAACTTTGGTTTGACAACTATAAAACAAAAAAAACATACTAAAGTAAAACAAAAGTAAAACTAGGAAATATATTTCTATACTTTCCTCAAAGGGCTAATATCCTTAACATACAAAGAGCTTATAATAGCAGCTTAGAATTATGTGCTGTTTTCCAGGTACTATGGAAACTACTTTAAAAAAATTCCTATCAGGTAATGTTATTATTATTATTATTATTATTCCCATTTTATAGATGAGGAAGCTGAGGCACAAAGCAGTAACTAGAGAGCAAATGGTGAGGGTGAGATTTGAAATGAGACTGTCAGGCTATAGACGAGTTTCTTTTTTCTTTTTTTGTAGAGGTAGAGAGAGGGAGGGAGGGCGAGAGAGGAGAGGACAGGAAAGGAAAAAGATGAGAAGCATCAAATGAGAAGCATTTACTTGTAGTTGTGGCACTTTAGTTGTTCACTGATTGCTTCTCATGCATGCCTGGGGTAGAGGGGCTCCAGTTGAGCCAGTAATCCCTTGCTCAAGCCAGTGACTTTGGGCTCAAGCCAGCAACCTTTGGGCTCAAGCTAGTAACCATGAGATCATGTCAATGATCCCATACTCAAGCTGGCAACCCCATGTACCAAGCTGGTGACTTTGGGGTTTCAAACCTGGGACCTCAGCGTCCCAAGTTGATGACCTATCTCCACTGTGCCACAACAGGTTAGGCTAAGTAGGTTCTTAACTACCACATTATTTCAGTTCTAGAAGAAGACATACAAATAGTCAATGAGCATAAAGATGCTTAGTCACATTAGGAGATATAAATTGAAATAGGATTTCATTTCTGTTAGAGTGGCAAACACTAAACAGATGAAAATAGCCAATATTGAGGAAACAGGTATCTTCATGCAGTTAGAAGGTATACAAATTCATGTAACTATTTGAGGGCAATTTTACAACTCATTAAAGTGAAAAGATATACATAACCTCTGAAGTATCAGTATAGGGGGCCCTTGGGTTCTGACACAGTTCTGTTCCTGTAATAATGATGTAATTCGAATTATGGTGTAAGTCAAAATACACCCTACCTAGCCTCACACAAATGGAAACACTTGCCCTTTTTTTTTTTTTTTTTTTGTATTTTTCTGAAGCTGGAAACGGGGAGAGACAGTCAGACAGACTCCCGCATGTGCCCGACCGGGATCCATCCGGCACGCCCACCAGGGGGCAATGCTCTGCCCACCAGGGGGCGATGCTCTGCCCCTCCCGGGCGTCGCTCTGTTGCAACCAGAGCCACTCCAGCGCCTGGGCCATCTTTGCTCCAATGGAGCCTCGCTGTGGGAGGGAAGAGAGAGACAGAGAGGAAGGAGAGGGAGAGGGGTGGAGAAGCAGATGGGCGCTTCTCCTGTGTGCCCTGGCCGGGAATCGAACCCGGGACTTCTGCACATCAGGCTAATGCTCTACCACTGAGCCAACCGGCCAGGGCCAACACTTGTACTTTTAACAGTCCAAAATGGTGTAGGTAAGCGTACTGGGGGATGCCAACTCCCTCATTCATGTGCTGCATTAGTGCGTATTCTTCTGCCACGTGCAACCAAACTAGTTTACCAATGTAGTCCGTAAGTACGATGCTAACGGCATAAGCCGACACACTCACATCTCAATATTTTTAGGTTTTTATGGGAGTGAGCCTGGTAAACTTGAAATGTTGTATGTCAAGATGGTCGTAACCCGAGGACCCCCCTATTGCTCTAGAAATGTATATTAAAGAAATACTTCACTCTAACAGACATATTTACAAAGATCTTCATTATAGCCTTGTATATAACAGGGTAAAAACTAGAAATAATCCAAATGTCTAACAGACTATTGGTTTTTAAAAATTATTAACAGGCCCTGGCTGGTTGGCTCAGCAGTAGAGCGTCAGTCCAGCATGTGGAAGTCCTGAGTTCAATTGCCAGTCAAGGCACACAGGAGAAGAGCCCATCTGCTTCTCCACCCTTCCCCCTTTCCTATCTCTATATCTCTCTTTTCCCCTCCCGCAGACAAGGCTCCACTGGAGCAAAGTTGGCCCAAGTGCCAAAGATGGCTCCATGGCCTCCGCCTCAGGCACTAGAATGGCTTCTGCCGCAACGGAGCAAAGCCCCAAATGGGCAGAGCATCACCCCTTGGTGGGCGTGCTGGGTGGATCCTGGTTGGATGCATGCGGGAGTATGTCTGACTGCCTCCCCGCATATATATAAACAATTCTCTGTAACTTAAAAAAGAATGAGGTACATATATAGATACTGACACAGATGTTTGTTAATATTTTTTCAATATAAAAATCAAGAGAAAATGGATAAGATGTGATCTATCTTTACAAAATATCATTTGGTAATAAGACAAATGTACTGATATATGCTATAACATAGATGACTCTTAAAAATGTTATGCTAGGCCTGGCCTGTGGTGGCGCAGTGGATAAAGCATCGACCTGGAAATGCTGAGGTCGCCGGTTCGAAACCCTGGGCTTGCCTGGTCAAGGCACATATGGGAGTTGATGCTTCCAGCTCCCCCCCCCTCTGTCTCTCTCTCCTCTCTCTTTCTCTCTCTCTCTGTCTCTCTCCCTCCCCCCCTCTCTCTCCTCTCTAAAAATGAATAAATAAAATTAAAAAAAAAATGTTATGCTAAATGAAAGAGGACTAAGTATTTCATGATCTCATTTTAATAAAATGTCCAGAATAGGCAAATCTATAGAGATGGAAAGCAAATCTTGGTTCCCTAGGGATTTAAGAAATTACAATGCCCAGAAGAAAAAGCAGTTGTAAAATAGAGGTATGAAGTCAGTAAGATCAGATCACCATGAAATCAGAGGGCAATATATACCTTAAGAGGATCAATTTATGAGCCATGAAGCAGTTAAGCAAGGGCTTGCATCTGGAGCAGGGAAGCAGGCCCAGAAAAGTCACTACAAAGAAACGGAAAGTAACAGGGAAGAGGATTCACGGGCAGAAAAGAAAGGTGATGGGAAGCTAAGTATTCATCCATGCAGGAATATCAAATAGAAATGGAATATACCAGGAGCTATGAAAGTCAAAGAGGCATTATCAAAGCAAGAAGATATAAAGGCAAGTGAAGAAAAATTAAGTAAGCAGAGATTATAACAGTTAAGTTAATCTCCTAGGTGAATGGGTTTGCACTTTACTTAAATGTCTCTTCAGCCTTTAGTTTGAGGTATTATGTTACACAAAGACTGCAGAAAGTAGCATTTTATTTAATAAGCTTGTTTTTAGAAAAGGCATTATAACTGTACTCTAAAGTATCCATATCTAGAGAAAGCCTAACTACAGGGCTAGATAATAACAATGGAGCCATAGAGTCAAGGAGACCATTCACCTCCAAGGGCCCATACTCCAACCCTGGATCCATCTCATTTAGAAATAGGTCATAGCACTCCTGAGAAGCTAGAGAAGCAGCTAAGATAACTTTAAGAAATACCATTGAATATAAGGAGTCTACCAAGTTTAGTGTCTTTCCTCATATAGGGGCTCCCCAGACTTTACAGGCATGGAGTGCCCCAACTTCAGACTAATCTTTATTATTTCTAAGAGACTTTCAAAAAATTAAAGTATTACATATACATAGCTTTAAAAAGATATCCAGAAAGGCCTGTATGAACAAGTAATGGTCCCCTGGAACTTTCCCACTCCACCAATTCTAATCCTTAAGAGGTAACTATTTTACTCTATTTGCTATTTTGCTCACTTGGTGGTTACCTCTGTATATTAATAAAACTTATGCAATCATTTTTTTATATTTATTAATTCTGGGCATTTAAAGAATATAGCTCTCTTACCTATCACATTCTTACTTGCTAGTTCTAATAAATCAATAAACATTTACATTACTATCACTCCATAATATTTTTTAGTAAATAGCATCTTTTAAATATTAAAATAGGAGGTGCAAAATTTTTCCTTAGATTCTATAATATATTCTTTATAGCCAAATATAAATCTAACTTTCATTTGCACCTTTAATTAGATGACTTGAAAATATTATGAATACAACCCCACCACCAAATGCACCAGAACTCACTTTTAGGAAGTTATTCCCTGGTACATGGCCTAAATTTTTTTCCTACTCATGGTAGTGAAGGAAAGTCCCTGAAGGAGGAAACCTCCAAATACACAGGGAAATTGATTAATGGTAAGCCACATACCAAGGTGGAAATAAACTACCCCAACCCCCTTGTGGTACAAATAAATACCAAACTGAATAAACTGGGAATTGGTGAGCGTCATCACTTCCGGTTCTGTTATTATAAATGACAAAATGTCTTATTTAGCTTTTCTACACTGGAGTGGCATGAAGAGTACCCCCTCCACAAAGTAAAAGAATATACACATTAAGAAATAAAATAAATTTTCATTTATCCAGAATTTTAAAATCCAGACTTAAGAAACAGAAAACTCCCTTCCTCTGTTCAAAACTGATGTCCATAATGACGATCCAAACACTGTTTTCTGAATTGCGAAAGTTTAATTATTCCCAGTAAGCTTGCATTATATTTCAGTTTATTGAAAATGGTCATTGCTATGGTGAGCACATTAAATGCTCAGCAATTAAGTTAACTAGAACCCCATTCCTTTCTTTTCATGAATTTGGAGAAATATGATTATTTTGTATAAATGTCACAGAAATGTAAAAGTATGCTACTCACACTTGGCATAGAGACAGTCCATCATTGACTGCACTAAATCCAGTTTGGCTTTAATGGAAAAGTTGATAAAGTTGGTATCAACCAGGATGTGGTAAGGTGGGCCCAGCTGTGTGTTATATTGGAAGAACAAGCAAGAAGGGTATTGGGGGCTGAAAGAAAAAAGAAACAAAATACAGAGTAATATCTACACTGATACTTTGGTATCAACAAAAACAAGTCCCTACTTGGAGCAGTTTGAAGATTAAACTCCTTTTTCCTTGTTCTTCGAAATAAAATCCTAATAAATCCTGTGATGATTTATTCATCATCACTCCACAGTAAAATGAGAAAGATAAGGAAAATGTGCTGAAGTTTCATCAAATTAAATATATTTCTCTAAAAGAAACTTTACTCTGAAAATATGGTCTTACTATTTTTTTGATGATACATTTTTTCTTTTATGAAACGCCAGTGTGTTAATCAATGGCAGTTATTCCTTCTGAACGATTCTTGGCAAAAAAAAACAGCAACAACAATTAATGATCCTAGATTTAATCCCTAGGATTTTAGGGAAAATTTAATTGCTCCATGAAATTCAAAAATCTTTGAACCACTGGAGTTGGTTATGCTCATCAACATCACTTCATTTGCACAGTTCTGCTGTACTTACAAAGGACTAAGCAAATCAGTTCCAGAAAGCCTGGGTTTCTAAGAGGTCTATAGTTTTAGAATGTTTTAAAAAGGAAAACTTGAAAATGTTGACTACTTACACTTCTCTTTCCTTGAGTGCACTGGGATCTTTCTTTTCTTTTTTTTTAGGTTTTAATCTATCCTTTTCTTTACTAGGATAAAAAAGTAAATTAAATGCCGGAGAGAAGAAAAAACAATAGTTATAATCTCATTCAAAATTAAAGTTTCTCTTTGTCTTCAGATGAAATCCTACTTTGTGAAGCTTTTTACTTTTATTTTTTGTGTGACTTCTTTACATTAATAAAAGCATATATACACACACATATATATTTTTTTAAGTGACAGAGAGAGAGAGAGAGAGAGAGAGAGACAGACAGACAGCTAGGGACAGATAGATAGGAAGGGAGAGAGATGAGAAGCATTAACTCATAGTTGTGACACCTCAGTTGTTCATTGATTGCTTTCTCATATGTGCCTTGACCAGGGGGCTCTAGCCAAGCCCATGACCCCTTACTCAAGCCAGCAACCATGGGGTCATGTCTATGATCCCATGCTCAAGCTGGTGAGCCCGCGCTCAAGCTGGATGTGCCCATGCTAAAGCCTGTGACCTTGGGGTTTCAAACCTGGGTCCTGAGCATCCCAGGCTGACACTCTATCCACTGTGCCACCGTCTGGTCAGACAAGCATCCTTTTTTAAACCTTAATATAAATATACCCATTTTGAGTACAAATAACTGTGGGGGAAGTAGCCTGAAATTAACATAATTCATTAAACATAAATTTAAAAATCTCTAGCCAATAACCCATAAAAATTGTTCATGGATAAATAAAAAGTAGTTATACTATACAATTTCTTTCTTAGCCTGAAACTCTTATCAAGGATCAAAATCCACTTTCAAGTAGTGGGTAAAAAAGTGGATATTTAACTTCTGAGGACTCAGATGCTTTAACAGTAGAGAAAGGTGAGGCATACCCATATACCTTTTTTTTTTCTTCTTAAGTTAGAAGTGGGCAGCAGAGAGACAGACTCCTGCATGCACCCTGACCAGGATCCACCCAGCAAGCTGCCTACAGGGTGATACTCTGCCCATCTGGGCCCTTGCCCTGTTGCTTGGCAACCAAGCTATTTAAGTGCCTGAGGCAAGGCCATGGAATCATCCTCAGCACCAGGGACAACCAGCCATGGCTGCAGGAGGGGAAGAAAGAGATGGAGAGAAGGGAGAGAGGGAAGAGGTGGAGAAGCAGATGGCTGCTTCTCCTGTGTGCCTTGACCAGGAATAGAACATGGGACATCCTCAGGTCAGGCTGATGCTCTACCACTGAGCTAACCAGCCAGGGCCTCATATACCGTTTATAAAGGGTTAAAATGTAACAACACATATACAAAATTTAATCTTTACCTAGAAATGAAATATAATTAATGGGCAAATTTCCTAAAAATTACCCAATATACACAATTTAATACCTCTGAAGGCTTTAATGACCATTCCTTTGCATTGAGGCTCTCTCTCTCTGTCTCTCTCTTTATTTTTTTAAGTCAGAAATTAATGGCCCTGGCCGGTGGCTCAGTGGATAGTGTTGGCCTGGTGTATGGACGCCCAGGTTCGATCCTGGGTCAGGGCACACATGAGAAGCAACTATTTGCTTCTCTTCCCCTCTGTCTTTCCTTTCTTTCTCTCTTGCCCTCTTGCAGCCAGTGGCTGATTGGTTCCAGAGTCAGCCCTGAGCGCTGAGGATACCTCAGTTGACTCGAGCATCGGCTCCAGATGGGGGCTGCCAGGTGGATCCCCGTCGGGGCACTGTGGCAGTATGTGTATTTCCCCTCCTCTCACTTAAAAAAAAAAAAGTAAATACAAAATAACGAAAGTTTTACTACTTATCCTCTCGTGACTCTTATATCTCTGGGCAGTCAATGAACCCAGGTGGTTCCAAACACTTACAGTCTCTGATCTCTGAGACTAAGCATTCGCTTCATGGTCGCATACTTCCTTGTTTTCTTTTGCTTCCCCTTGAAAGAGAAACGTTAGAGTTAAAATTGTTGGAAATACATACCACGCCCGTGAGTTCCGTCTTTTATTTTGTCCATTCCCTTCCCTTCCCTTTTCCCCTCAAAAACCCAGCTCCTCTCATCCTCTACCCCGACCCGGCCCTCTCCCTACTAGTTAAATCATAACACGCACCGCTGGGAGCAGTTTAAGAACTAAGATCAGAAAGAAAATAAGCAAGGGGAATTCGCAAGAAATCTGGCCAAGGGCTGACTCTCAATCTTCGCCCAAAATGTGGTTTGACAACCTCCCTGACCAAATCCTCCTCTCTTACCATGTTCACACCGCACTCTTGTTTCTGCCGGAAACAGTGCCGGCGCGACACTTTTGCGTCATCCGTATTTGCTTCCAACAAAGGCTAGCCCGGAAGCGGAAGCCGCTTTGGGAAACGGAAAAGCCCGGAGCCGGTTACCAGCGGAGGTTTGTTCTTGTTCTCTCGTGGGGAGGATCGAGGGCTGGTCTTCTGCGGGGGTTTGCTGCTGCCTGTCAGGGCAGCAGAGCTGGGACGTCGCCACGCTGCACTTTCCAGCTCTGGTAACGTTTCTCTCCTCCATCACTTTCGCTCGGGGCAGAGTCCAGAGGACCTGCCCGCAAGAGAGTTCCAAAGAGAGAGAGGACAGGGTGTGTGTGTCGGGGAATAGCGGTGGAGTTCTGGATTGTCCAGTAGTTTTGGGAAACACATTTTCATCCCTCAGAGCTGGGCGTCAGGTCTCTATTGTGCAACTCGGAGGCTCTGGTTCCTACTTGGTCCTCCTAGCCAGCGTGGTGCTTCGTGCAGCTAGGTGGACGATTCTCAAGGTTCTTTTAGAGTACGTACCGTGTATTCCTCTCGGTGAAGAGAGGGACGAAGCAGCGTTTGAGGGTCGTTTTTAGAATGTTTTTAGAATTGAGGCATAATCTGACATATGTTCTAGTTACCAAACCAGGAAAATGGTGGGAAATAATTGACCTTTATTGTGAAGCCTTGTTGTGTCATTCGTAATGGAAAAGGGAGAGTTTTAGAGAACATGAAGGGAAAGATAACTTTCGTTTTTTGAGGACCTGCTATGTACTCCGGTGGTTCTTAACCTTTTGGAGATCACTATCCCTTGAAAGT
This sequence comes from Saccopteryx bilineata, assembly GCF_036850765.1. NCBI lineage: Eukaryota > Metazoa > Chordata > Mammalia > Chiroptera > Emballonuridae > Saccopteryx > Saccopteryx bilineata. The sequence goes on from NC_089493.1 coordinate 27,010,232, forward strand.
TTATGGAAAGCCAACTACGATTCTAAAAAAATGGGTACACATACAGTATCTGTCATACAATTTAGGAGACTCCTGGACTCTGAAGTTCATTTGTGGACCCTCTAGATGTCTGGGAACTTAACCCTATTTTGTACACTGTACTTGGCACTTTAGTTATATTCTTTGACCTTCACAATAACTTAAGTATCCTCATTTTACATACGAGGAAGCTGAGGCTCAAACTTTATTCAAGGGTTTGTTTGAGTCCGTTTGAATCCCAAACCTGTACTTTTCTTATTGCATAAAGCTGTCCTTGTTTTTGAGATTCAAAGAAGTTTTTAGGTTTAAAAAAAAACAAGCTGACCATCACATGAGCTTTACTATGAAACATAATGTATTGGTTGTTATGAACTTTGGATTTGACTGATGGAGCTAAAATCCATGCTCTGCTTCTTGCCCATAGCTATATGACATTGAGTGAGAGTTCATTTACCTTTGCATCAGTTTTTTCATCTGTGAAATGGAGATAATTGTAACAGTACCTGTCTTACAGGGATGTTATTAGGACTAAATGAGTTAAAATGTGAAGTCCCTAGAACAGTGTACCCACCACAAGTAAACCTTATTAAAATGTTTTCTGTTACTGTCATTGTGTCTTCCAGCATAGTATGTGGTGGTGTTGGAATTTTATGTCAATTGTATTTTAATATATATAGTTGCTCTGTTTTGGAACCTGAATGTGTTAATAACCTGAAAAACCTTACTAAGTTTTCAGTTTTTGAAAAGCTCAATCGAAGGGTGATTTCTCATGTTGATTTGAGTATAGACAGTTTTTGTTCTGCTTCTTTCTCTTTTAGACATGCATACATTTAGATAGATTTGCAGTTCACATTTATGACTTTATAGGCTCTGAATTTTTTATGTTGAAATAGCTTTATTATTGAAATATGTACAGATACTGTATTTGCTTCCTGTAGTCACTGGAAGCTCCTAATCTTTTCAAAACAGCTTGTCAGCCAAACTGTCATTCATGGGTAGTGCTGAAGTGACCACTTTTTTGATACATTAGAACTTCTTGCTTTTTAGGCAATAAGCTTTTTAAGTAAACAGGACCATTTGTTTGTTTTTTTAAACATCTGGAGACTGATGAGTAGAGGTTTAGAGGGAGAATTGCATATAAATGAAATGGTAATTTGCATTTAAATTTGGGCATTGAAAAACTTGAAAACACTGTACTGATAATGTGTACTCTGAATTTTGAACAAGAATAAATTAAAAAACAAAAACAAAAGCCAAAGCAGTTTGTAGTATCCTGAGAATTTTCTGATTTCCTTGATTGTTAATACTTGATAGGGAGCTAAGTTAGTGTAGGGACACCAAAGGGGATGAGAACATACTTAGAGAAAAATGTTGTTTTTGCATTATAACTTGATTGCAGTCTGAGATTCTTATGGTTTAAGATTAAAGTACTCCCATACTCTATAGCGTGTTTTGATGGTGATAGGAGGGGGAGATGGTGTTGCTTTGTATTGGTGGGAGCAGAAAATACTTTTGATTATAGACTTGTGAGAAATAAATGACTTTAGCCCTTCTCAGCAGTCAAGAGGATTGTTTTGTATTTTTCTGCAGTCTTAAAGAGAAAAAATTGCTTAAGACATTCATCCCACAGTTAAACTCATAATTGGGCTTGGACTTCATCCAATTCACTAATTGGTTTAACCTACTCATTTAAGTTCATAACAAATTTCTTTATAAAATTATGGATGGTGAAAGATTCCATAAAGAACATCTTATAATTCAATGTTAGAAAGTTAAAGGTAGATTCATTTTTGTGGCCATCTAGGGGAGGAGAATTAATTTACAGATACTTTCTCCATTCTCAAGTTACAATTTCTACATGTGTTTTTATCTCATGTGACCTGAGTTTTTTTTCTCAACAAATATTAGTTGCTGTTAATTGGGGTTTTTTTGGGTATTTTTTCTGAAGTGAGAAGCAAAGAGGCAGACAGACAGACTCCCACATGCGCCTGACTGGGATATACTCCACATGCCCACTAGGGGGTGATGTTCTGCCCATCTGGGGCGTTACTCCATTGCAACTGGAGCCATTCTAGCACCTAAGGCAGAGGCCATGCAGCCATCCTCAATGCCCGGGCCAACTTTGCTCCAATGGAGCCTTAGCTGCAGGAGGGGAAGAAAGAGGTAGAGAGAAAGGAGAAGGGGGAAGGATGGAGAAGCAGATGGGTTCCTCTCCTGTGTGCCCTGGCTGGTAATTGAATCCGGGACTTCCACATGCTGAGCCAATGCTCTACCGCTGAGCCAACCGGCCAGGGCCGCTGTTAATTGTTTTTCTTTAAATGTATTCATTTTAGAGAGGAGAGAGAGAGAGAGAAGGGAGGGAGGAGCAGGAAGCATAAACTCCCATATGTGCCATGACTGGGCAAGCCCAGGGCTTTGAACCGGAGACCTCAGTGTTCCAGGTTGACGCTTTATCCACTCCGCCACCATGGGTCAGGCTGTTAATTGTTTTTCAATTAACTTGACTGCCTCTTGAATGTGGTAACATGGTATACAGCATTCTCTGCTCCCAAGGTATTGATATGGAATTGGTTTATAAGGGTGCCTCAGAGGTATATCACTGCTGAATATTTATTCCTTCAAAAGGCATTTATTGAGCGTCCATACTGCCCTAGACACTGTTGGTTACTCTTTAAGAGCTGAGGCTTGTATTGGAGAAAGATTTGTGAACAGATAAATTGTGGTAGGTGATTGACAGGTATGCAAATTAAAATATTTTAAAGGATTTACTCTACCTGTTAATCTTTCTGGAAGTGGTCCAGGTCAGAGTACTGTTGTATCATATTCATTTAATACTATAACATACCATATAACAGATCAAATTGTATGACCTTAATGCATTCTAGTATATCATTTTACCTTTTAAATGACTTAGCCATTTAATAGCTTAGGTTTAAATTTCAGTTATCTTTCTTTGTGTTTTTTTTTCTTTGAAGGGTTCATGAATATTTAGCCTTCGCTGATACTCTTTATATTGTAGTTTTCAAACTTTTGAGGTTGTTTGACCTTACTGTAGTTTGTGTGTGTGCACATGCCTGAGGCCTTGATATGGTGTTCTATCACCGTGATGTTTTCCTGATGGAAACTCTCAAAGCCTGTTCTGCAAACTGGTTTTAATAGAGAAAGGTGAGTATTCATTTACTTATTAGAAATCAAATAGTCATAGTATTATGTTTTGTCATTTAGCCTGACTTAAACAGTACCATGTGACTTTAATATGGACTTTTGTTGCCTTGTATATTTGAGGAATTTGCACCATGCTTTTCAGAGCTTTTGACTGAAGCATTCATTTCAGTGCAGTTTGCTTGTTGGTGTTGAGATGTGAAATAGTCAGTGTCTGTTCATTGTATTTTCTAGTCATTATCTTTTTTGGCCAGAGATGAAGTAAAGGTAACCTAATAATATATAACATCCATTTTTGTTTTCCCTTTGCTTTTATCCAGATATCCAGCACAGGCTATTTTAATCCCTCTCTTGTCCAGGTAGGAAAATTTAACTCTCAAGATCCCCCCTGGGGTATATGGTGAAGCTATTAGGAAGAGAAAACAGTTAAAACCTCCCAACTGTGATACAGTTTTTCATGTCTTGGTGAAGAAAGAAATCCAGCTGGGCTGCATAAATGGTTTATTGAAATGAACCGAAAAGGATTTGAGAAAACATTTCAGTCAACTGGGACAGTGACTAGGAAAGCATGATCAGAATCCTAAAGGGGAGTGAGAATGTAAAATGGCTAACCATATGTCATTTTTTTAAAGCAGATTTTATTTTGGAATAATTTTAGATTTATAGAAAAGTTGCTAAGATAGTATAGAGTTCCTGTATGTGTTTCATCCAGCTTCCCCTAATGATACTGTTTTACATAACCGTGGTACATTTGTCACACCTAAAAAAGCAACATTGGTACATCACTATCAGCTGAACTACAGACTTTTTTTTTGTTTCACAAGTTTTCCCTCTAATATCTTTTTTCTGTTCTAGGATCCAATCCAGGATACCACATTGCATTAAGACTATGTACAATTTTGATAAATAGATTGGGGTTTCCAATGAGCTATTACTTAGCCATGTATGTGATTCAGTAATCTCTTCTGACCAGTGCTGAAGAGAGAGGGTCATGAGCCATGAGAATAAGCAATACTGCATAGGTAGTGTTTTGCACCCCTTGACTCCCAAAGCACTGGTAACTCAGTGGAAGAGTTGGCTTTGCTCCCAGCAGGATGGTGTGAAGTTTTCTGAGAAGCTAAGAGCTGATCCTTATTGTGGGGCCCTTCCTGGGCTCCACGTACACTGTGTACTCACCTCATAGATTTTACCACATGGAACAATCATGTTATTTTCTTGTCTTCTTACTAACTTGTGCTTTTCTAGGGGGTCAGGGACCATCTTACTCATTTGGGAACCCTCAGGGTCAACATATTGCTTGGCATGTGGTTCTTAATCACATCTGAAGAAATGAACAGACCCTTGTTCGGTGACATTATTCAGTTAACAGAAGTTTTGTTTTGAATTCCTTAAGTGTACTCAAACCATCTTAGGTGGCCATTTATGTGGCTGGCTGAGTTTGTCTTCCTGGAATCTTAAAGAACTATAGAATGCTCATTTAAAGTTGTTCTTCTTTCTGATTATATAAGTAATTTATTTTTTCTAAAAAATAAGAGTAGAATGGAAAGTAATGGGTGGTGGTAGAGGAAGAAATTTTGTTAGCTTTTAAGTAAACGTGTGACAGTTGTGGTTCCACCCCCTGGGCTGTAGTCTGACTGTTTGCCTGCCACTTCATGCACAGTTAATGAAATAACAACTTCCTAGACTTATTGAGGGAGACAGCTTGTCAGATTGAGAGAATTAGTTAAAAAATTTCCCTGGTATAGCCAAGATTCAGTGGCCCAGGGTCACTTAAGCGTAAAAGCTGCCATGGTATGGGAACACAGAGGCCTAATTCTGTGGAGCAGGCACGGTAGAGCCCTTTTGGTGAATGAACAGAAACATCAGAATAGAAGAGAATTGTAAACCAAAGCTGCTATTTTCTTGATTTAGACTAATGTCTGCAACGCAGGCATAGTTGAGTCAGTTTACTATTTTGTTTTTCTCTGGATATCTCACGAAGTTACAAAATAAGCAATGATTAAATTGTACTTCCTGTTTTCCTCCTATTAGCTTAGAGTCCCTTTTTCTATAAATACTTTCTGAACTTCTGAGAATGGCAAATTGTATTCCAGGGGTGCAGTTGAATCTAAACTATGCTTTCATTTCATTTGGAGTCTGAAATATACATTTTGAATCTGAAAATGTACTATTATCTTGGTGAACTTAACCTTTAAAGCCTAAATTTTCTTTTAACCAGTGAGTGATAACTTTTTCCAGCCTTTCCTAGGTTAGAGTGACTCAATATGGTGAGAATGATCTTATAAAAGTTTCTCTTTAAAACTAGAAGGGTAAGTAGCTCATTGTCCCTGGCTTAACTTGAAGGTGCATGCTCTGGGTTTTGGAATTTTGTTGTTGTTTTAAGAACCAGCATCAGGGGTCCAGAAGTTTTATGTTAGTTTGAAGAGAACTGAGGGACTAAAAACCTTGGCTACATTTTAAAATGCCATTTATTAGGTTGAAGTGGGGGACATCTGTTAAAAGATAAAAATCTTTCCAAATTCTGAAATAGACTCAAATGGTGCTTGGTAATGTGGGAAGTTGAATTTGAAAGAAACAAAGGGATAATAAAACTGAATAACTAATTATAAGATAAATAGAATGCATGAGTTTTAAAACTCTTGTTAAAATTTTTGAAAAGGTTTTTTTTTTTGTGTGTGAAACTTCTAGATAAACTTTTATAAGAAAATCTTTATGACCTTGGGTTCAGCAAAGATTTATTTTAAAAAAAATGAGACACAACACAAACTGTAAAAAATTTGAATTTCAGCAAATTAAAAACTTTTACTCTTTTTAAACAACACTCTTTAAAAATGAAGAAACAAGCCAGTATTTGTGAAACGTATATCTAATGACGGACTTGTATTCAGAATATGTATAGAAGTTTTACAACTGAATAGTAAGACAAACAGCTCAATTTTTTTAAATGGCAAAAAATTTGGATACCAAAGGCTCACACATAGCCAAAAAGCACATGGAAAAGTACTCAATATTGTTAGTCCTTAGGGAAATGCAAATTAAAACCACTTCACATTTATTAGAATAGGTAAGATTTAAAAGATTGACAATGCCATTGTTGGCAGATGTTGGTAACTGTAGCTCATCCATTGCTGGTCGAAATGCAAGTTGGTACAGCCCCTCTGGAAATCAGCTTGCCAGTTTCTGGTAAGTTAAGTAGTATATTCTTTCTATATGACTCAGAAGTCCTGCCCTTTGTTGTTTACCCAAGAGAAATGAGAACGTGAGTTCACACAAAGACTTGCACTTGTATAGTCATAGAGGCTTTATCCATAATAGCCCCAAACTAGATGCAACTCAAATGTCCTTTGGCTGATGCATGGTTAAACAAATTGTTACATGTCCATATAATGGACTACTACACAATAACAAAGAGAAATGAACTTCTGATACATGTAGCAACATGTATGGATCTAAAAATTATGTCAGTGAAAAAAATGCAAACATGTAAAAGACGAAACCACTTAGTTCTTCAGGTACACTCGGTGCCATCTTCCTCATTGTGGGTTGGGCTCCCATGGCCTGGCCAGAAACCACCATCATGTCATATCCTGGGAGTCCAGCATCTTGGTTTGCACATAGAGCTCCATCTCCCGAGGCACTCCTGCAGTGCCAAGACGCCTGGATCTATTTTCCAGTCTCAACCGGTCCTCTCCAGGTCTTGCTCCTTCCTCTTCTCAGTGGATCTCCATTTGAGATCTGAGGTGACTGAAGAGAAGTTAAGTAACTTGTCACTCAGGAGTGAGATTCATACTCTTGACTACTACACCTTATGGTACTTATAATCAGTCTCCCTAGTTTGGCTCCAGGTGGTCTTTCTAAACACAGTGCATTCATAATGCTGAGCTTTTCATCACTCTTTCTTTTTTTCTCTCTCTCTATGTTTCTGAAGTGAGAAGCAGGGAGGCAGAGAGACAGACTCCTGCACGCGCCCGACCAGGATCCACCCAGCAAGCTCACTAGGGGGTGATGCTCTGCCCATCTGGCCACGTGGCAATGGAAGCCATTCTAGTGCCTGAGGCAGAGCCCATGGAGCCGTCCTCAGCACTTGGGGCCAACTTTGCTCCACTGGAGCCTTGGCTGTGGAAGGGGAAGAGAGAAAGGAGAGAGGGAAGGATGGAGAAGCAGTCGGGTGCTTCTCCTGTGTGCCCTGGCTGGGAATCTAACCCAGGACATCTACATGCCAGGCTGACGCTCTACTGCTGAGCCAGCCGGCCAGGGCCTCATCACTCTTTCTTGACTCAGTTCTTTTGCTTAGGTTGTTTTTTTTCTGCCTTGCACACTGGTCTTTTCCTTTTTTCTGCCTTGCAAATGCTTACTCATTCTTAAACAACAGCGATATTGTCTCTCCTGTGAAGACCTCCCCACTCTCTCAGGCAAAGTTGCCTCTCTCTTTCCTTTTCCCACTGTACATTGTTTATCCCTCTTCTGTGGTACTTGCCACATTATATTGTTCATCTCCCTCTCTGTCTCATTTATCCTTGTGACTTTAACTTTAGCACACAGTCTGGCTTAGAGCAAATGTTTAGGAAATAGGAAATGAATGAACAATAGAGAACCCAAAGATGTTTGTAGTCATTGGGGGAACATAGCGTGAAATGTAATTCTATTTAAAATGTGAGTATAAAAGCAAAAATAAAAAGTAAAAATAAATAAAATGCGAGTATATAGGATGAGTGGTAATAGAAAAGAAGTTGGGTGGAGTTATAGTGGTTTCCAAACTTTTCAGCGCAAGTACCTCTAGTGGTGGAGGATGGTGGGTGTGGCCCCCTGGGGGCGGGGAGTCGAGCTCCAAGCAGCCTTTCTGCCTCAAGTATAAAATACCTGGACATATTTTGAACATAATCCATATTTTAGGTTTAGAAATCCATGCATATTTTATTCTATTTTATTATCTGTGAATTTGTTTTAACATGGAAATACTTTTTCTCCTCACCCAAGTCATTTTCAAGTAACTGGATGCTGCAGGAACATGTGTCACGTATCCTCTGGCTTCTAGCACATTCTGGCATGCTTCCGTGCCCAAATCTGGGAAGCATGGAATGGGGTTATAGTCTAATATGGCACATTCTAGCTTTCTGCGATTTGGGGATTGTCTACTCAGGAGTATTATGTCATGGAACCGGGGAGGGTGAGCTCATCCTGTTCTGACTAACGCGGCTGTTCCTGGAAGGCTGCAGTCAGTTGGAGGCACCTCATTACCAGATCGCTGGAGACTAGCTGGAGAGAGTTCACAGAAGACCCACAGGAATGATTAAGAGACTGGAGGGGCTGACTGATGAGGAAAGAATATATAAATGAAAACTGTATAACTTGGCTGAACAAAGATAGCAGGAATACACAACTATATAAATATCTCAAGAATATAAACTTAATGTGGGAGGGCAATCTTTTATGGTAGGATTTTGGGGTGGGGAGAATAAACCGAGGGTGAAAGCAAGCAGAGGAAAATGTAAACTAATAATCTAAAGTATCTAATGGTGCACTTTATTTCTTGGAACCTCCTTAGACCACTAACCAATGGGTCTTTTGCTAATTGAATGATTTTTTTAAAAAAATTTATTTCCCTGAACTTGTGGCTGGTGCTTCTCTGTAAACAGTGCCTGAGATTGCATCTTAACAATCCAGTGTCTTACTTTTTGTTCTGTCTTCTTCTGTGGAACTCAGTGGGTGATGCTTGGAATCCTAGGTGCTGTCACTACCTCTCTCTTCACCAGAACTCTAAGTTGACTTCCACATTATTTTTCACAGCTTTTTAGAATAGCACTTTAAAAGTAGAGACTGAGTAGATGCTACTTACTGCAATAATTTCAGAAACATAGATATAGTCTTTGGTTCCAAGGTCCTGGTTTTAGGAAGATACAGCCTTGGTGAAAGGCAAACATGTTTGTATGAAACATGTACTTTGGGAAATGATTGTAGCAAAATTCCTACTTGCGGTGTGAGAGGCATAAAGCTTTTCAATAACAGTTGAAATCAGCTAGGAGAAATATTTACAAAATGTTGCTCTTTTCCTAAGAGGGGATAGTAGAAGTGGAAGAAAATGATTTTATGCTTTTTTGACTTATAAAAATGAGTTTGTTCTTAACTAAGACTTCTACACATAGCTTTATCTAAGCCTCTGCACCAAAGATTGGTAAACTTTTTTTGTAAAAGGTCGGATAGGAAAACTTTGTAGGCAACTACTCAAGTCTGCCATTGTAGTATAAAAGCAATCGTAGACCATATGTAAACAAATGGACTTGGCTGTGTTCATTTTTTTTTTACAAAACCTTTTTTTTTTTTTAAAGAAAACGGGCAGCTGTCTTGATTTGGCCTGAAGGCTGTAGTTGGCCAACTCCTGCACTAGACCTCTGGCTCCTCAAAGCTTGATCTACAGACCAGCAGCATCATTGTGACCTGTAAGCCTGTTAGAGATGCAGAATATTGGGTCCCTTCCCAGACTGACTGCAGTAGAGTCTAGCTCACGCTTCTCAAATTTAATATGTGCACAGGAATCACCTGGGAAACTGGCGAAAGTACAAACTCTGAGACAGACTCTGAACATCATACTAGCCACTGGGACGCAAAGATGAGTAAAACCCACTCAAGTTTCCTCAGGAAGCCCGTAATCCATTAGGTGTAACTATTGTGTAAACAGATAATTGTTATGTAGACTAATAAATGCTATAATAGAAGTGTCTCCAGATAGGAATATCACAAAGAAATAAGTGGTTAGTTCTGCCAGGCATTGGGGGAGCTACCCGGGGGGCCTGGGTGTTGTATCTAGAAAAAAGGTGGTGCTTGAATTGAGTTTTGAAGCTCATTAGAGACACTGAAGTGTTGGGGGTTTTGGGGGCAGCGGGTGGAGGGTTGGTCAACATGGTAGTTCATAGTGGGGCACAATAAAGATAATAGAACTAGGAGTTATTTGATTTAATAATCAAGTAGCAGATCACAGGGTTGGAGGCCCATTAAGATCACAATTAAAGAAATAAAAGTTGAGTGTGTTCTATTATCTTTAGCTAATTTTTTAACTTATTTGAAAAAAGGACAACTTGCCTGTTCTTTGCCTTTTTTAAAAAAAGTATTCTCCAGAATTAGAAACTTTTTATATGTTATTGCATCATTAAGAATTTGGAAAACAATAAAATGTAGAGGTAGAATACCTACCTGGCAGGGAAGATACCATGATCACGAAGGTGGTTTTCTCAGGGCGAGGTTTATCCATTGCACTCCAGTGGGCTGACCCCTGCAATTTCCCCACGTGTGGGAAACGCGACTGCATACCTTGTGGTAGTGGGGAATGGCATTTGTACTCTCCCATATAATAAAAAGAAGAAGAAAAGATGTAGAGGTAGAGAATAAAAGTTATTTGTTAATATAATTTTGTGCACCCAGAGATGACCACTGTTAACATTTTTGCGTTGTCCCAGTACTCTTTATGTACTGTCATATTTTTTAAAATGGGCTCATGCTATGTCAATAATTTTTTGCTTGTTTTTCCTCCAGCATTTTATTTGTGAGGGATTCCTTGTGTTGTTATTCTTTGGCTCCTGTACTTGGCAAGTCTGTCACCATATTTTCCAATAATCACACATTTATCTTTAATTATAAAAGTTTGCCAACTTGTTTGATCTGCTGGCGTTCACTCATTCTGTTCTCGTGCTTTTATTAGCATTTTGCGTTTTCTTTCCTGGTTTCCCGTGGTGGAGAGGCAGTAGAGTATTCATTGAAGCTTGGCTTCTGGGTGCAGGTTGTCTGGGTTTGACTCAATTTGATGAATTTGTGCATAATCTTGAGAAAGATCCTCAGTTTCCTCATCTGTAAAATAGAGATAAGTATAGCTCTGTATTGGGATTGTGAATTAGTACATATAAAGCACTGAAAACCGTTCCTGCCCTGTAGAAAGAGACTAGCTCTTCACGTAGTGATTAGTAGTCTCATTTGTTTTATGGTGGTTGTTTGTTTATGCCTTTCCTTAACCTCCTTTCTGCTACATTAGTTCATGAATATTTTTGAGTGAGTCTTACTTGACTGAACTTTATTAGTGATTCTATATTGAAAGCTCACAGATTTTCTCCCCTTACTCACAGTAGCATAGTTTGAAAGATAAGATCAGCATGTTTAACCGTGTCTTGGAAATGCATGGGGGGGGCCTCTGTAAGCTGGCCCCACCTGTTTGCTGGGCTCCTTTTTCTTCACTTTCTGCTCCAGCCCCATCAAACTGAAATGTGGTGCGTGCGGCTCCCTCTAAACCTGTGCTCGGGTTTGCTGCTACCGAAGAGTTCAGTGCTAGAGTTCCTTCCGAGAGTGACACAATTAAAGAAAGCAACAAGATTGCCACTTGACTTTTCTTGAGGTGTTTTAATTGGGAAAATTTGGTCTGAGTTTACCTGTCCTTGGTTATTTTTAATGCCCCAGGGTTTCCATTGCCTTTTCTACCTCCTCTTTTTTTGTTTTCTGGGATTCTTTTTGGGAAATAAAATCCTGTCCTACCACCCTTTTTTTCTTCATAGGACAGGACCCTTAGACAACAGCAGATGCGTCCTTTGGCCGTTGATTGCACCTTACACTAGAGAGAAGCCCAGGGATGATATATTTTGGGGTCATATTTCTTCACTCCGCAGTCATCTGTTCGTTCCAGAAACATTGACTGTCAGCTTCTTTGACACACCCTCAGTGAAGGGCTGATGAACAGACACTTTCCGTTGACTTTGCGGCTGTTTCCTCTCATGTGGAAGTTGAAGACAAGGTGAGAGGGCCAAGCTGCCTGCTTTGGTGAATAGGAGTGCTCCACTTGGTTCTAGAACATGGGCCCTCGTTTGAAGGTAAGGCAATGGTCTAATTAAGATTCACTTGTTACTGAGATGCAGAACATAGACTTGGTGACCAGTTCCTGCACCTTTTCAGCAAAGAAAAGCTGTTGAAGTGCACATTTGCAGTTAGAATCAACTTTGCTCCCAGCAGGGCGTCTTTGAGTATGAAGAAATCAATTCTCCATTTCTGGGAAATGACTTTGCACATCTGATCTTCAATGTTAGGGCTAAAATTTATTTGATGTAGTTATAAATCTTTATACTCCAAAAAAAGCAGAGTTTTACAATATGTATATCAATCAACTTTCTAAATTCCCTTGAGACAGGTGTTTTCAAGCCTTCCCTTCCCTGCTTTTGTAGGTGATGTGAGCCAAAGTGCTGCAGTATTTAGCAACTTGCCTGAGACCTTTTAGTAAGCAAGTGATATTTCTGCATTAGATAATTGATACTGCATTCCATTTTCCTCTGTCATGCTTTATTTTTATTTCAAAAGATTTTAAAAGGGGCCAAAAGCATTTATCTTTCTAATTTTAGCCTCATGATGATATTCTCACAGCAAGTAGGTAATGCTTTTCATACTTTTTTTAAACCTTTTTTCTTAAATCTTTTCTCTTCCCAAATACTTCACTATCCCTATGATCCCATTCTTTTTCATTATTTAGTATTGTATGAGGTTAAGAACATGGGGATTTGGAATTAGACATGGGCTTGAGTCTCAGCTCTGTCACTTAACCAGCTGGGAGATGTTTGGCAAGTTAACTTCTAAGCCCAGCTTTTAAAAAAAACCCTGTAAAATGAGAATAAAAATGCTTATTTTACCAAGTTGTTATGGTGACAGTTATTTAAGCTAACATGTAAAACAGTGCAATGTTTGGCCTATGGTTAGTGGGTCAATAGGGAGTTGTATGTTATTATCACATACATTAGTAATAACTACATATATAGTAGTATGTCATAACTATATAACTTATAGTATATGTGTTTTATACTACTGCTATTTTGTTAGCTTGGAGTATCACAGTTTGCTGAATTGTATAAGGGCAAGAACACTGAACTAAAGAAATGAATTTGAAAAAGTATTTATGTAGCTGAATTGCATGAAATAGTAGGCAGAGTCTTAACATGCTTCTTCTCTGTACTTGAATTAGACTGTGGAAGAATTCCAAAATAATTTTATGAAGGAGAAATGTGAGCAGCAGAAAGTAGAGGGTGCAGTGGAAACTGTTGTAGAAAAATGGAAGCTCAAGATAGAGAAGATAGTACCATAAAATTGGATGCTGTGCCATGCATGAGAACTCATGACTCTTAAGTGTGGGCATTTGAAACATTCTTGTGGAACTGAAGTAAATTGGCAACTTTTGGTCTGAAGAGCTTATAACCCCTGGCTCAAGTGAATATAATGCTAATTAGAGAAGTCTTTAAAAACCTATATCTAGTCTTGGCTGGTTGGCCCAGCAATAGAGCATCAACCTGACGTGGAAGTCCCGGGTTCGATTCCTGGGCATGGTACACAGGAGAAGCAACCATCTGCTTCTCCCTGCTACTCTCTCCTCTCCCCCCTACACCTGCAGTCATGGATGGAATGAGCAAGTTGGCCCTGGGTGCTGAGGATGGCTCCATGGCCTCGCCTCAGGTGCTGGAATAGCTCAGTTGCCAAGCAAAGGAGCAGCAGCCCCAGATAGGCAGAACATCAGCCTGAGACAGGGGTTGCCAGGTGGATCCCAGTTGGGGCACATGCAGGAGTCTTAATAAAATAAAATAAAATAAACTATATCTAAAATGAAGACCCCACCTGGAATATTCCTGCTCCCTAGACATTCTGGACAAAGATAAGAACAGATGTTTGACCCTATCCATTCAGCAGATATTTTCTTCATATTTATTGCAATTATTCTGTGCAATTATGTTGGATGCTGTGGAGAATTGTTAACACTAGTCATTGCCTCATGTTATTTACCACTCTTAAATGGAAAATAAGGGACTAAAAGAGAACATAAGTGGTATAAGGTAAATAAAAACAATAATGTGGGAATCCATAGGTGATAAGAAGTTTTTAAATTGAGGATCAGGGAAGGTTTCAGGGAGGGGAGATAGGGTTTTCCCCAGACTTTAGGATTTGGAGACTTTTCATGGGTAGAGACTGAGAGGGGAGAAGATAATCCAGGCAGAAGAAGTGACTTTTGTAGAGGCATGGAGATGGGACATTTCCGAGCTCATGTGTAAAAGTGTAAAGGATCTGATTTGGGTAGGTCATAGGATGATTAAGAAGGTATTGTGGGTGGCATGGCCAAGGAGAATACTGCAGGGTGGGGTGGGAGCAGAGACAGGGCAGAGAGGGCACGGCAGGGTCAGTAAGAGGACAGAAAAGGCTACAGAAGAGGTACACTCTGGAATAAAAGTGATTTGAGGGGTCCCTAAAAGGATACCCTCTGCTCAAAGACAAAGAGGTAGGCTTTATGACAGAATTCAGGAAGAACTAGAAAAGGGAAAGTGTGAAGGAAGGCAAGTTCAGAATGTGACTGTGGGTAAAATTGGCAGATGGGTAAAATATTGGCAGAGAGGTTTTTGAGAACTGTTATAGAGAAGCTGGCTATTTTGTAGAGGTCAAATCAATGAGGTTTCAAAGAAAGTTGTTTGGAAAAAAGCATTAATTGGTATGCTGAAAATTAAATAATCAAGGGAATTGGACTGGAAATGTAGAATTGGCCAATTGGAAAAGGATCTAGATCAGTGGTGATTTGGTTGAGAAATGAATGGGGCAGAAGTGGACAAGAACTCAACAAGGTCAAGTTTATTATTGCCAGCTCGAGACCTGAGACTGGCTGTTCTTCATTGCATTTGTTGAATGGATTATATTAAGATGAATTTTAACTTCTTATTTTAAGAATTTTCAGACATAAAATTAGAATAATATAAAGAACTCCCATGTAAGCAGAGATTTTAAGTACAGTAAGAGAACCACGCCTTTTGTAATTCTGAAGCATTTCCCATTGAAGAAAGTGTGAGCCAATAGAGGAGGTCCCTGAGTTTCCTGTTGGCTCCTAAGCCAAAGATACTGCTACTACTATTAATAATTATAATAATAATTAAAACTGAGAACTCACTGTGTGCCAGGCACTGTTACAGGCTGTTTACACATTTTGTTTTGTTTTTTGACAAAGACAGAGTCAGAGAGGACAGATAGGGACAGACAGGGAGGGAGAGAGATGAGAAGCATCAATTTTTCATTGTGGCACCTTAGTTGTTCATTGACTGCTTTCTCATATGTGCCTTGATGGGGGGCTACAGCAGAGTGAGTGACCCCTTGCTCAAGCCAGCAACCTTGGGCTTCAAGCCAGGGATCTTTGGGCTCAAGCCAGTGACCATGGGTCATGTCTATGATCCCATGCTCAAGCTAGCGACCCACGTTCAAGCCAGTGACCCCACACTCAAGCCAGTGACCCCATGCTCAAGCTGGTGAGCCTGTTCTCAAGCCAGCAACATCAGGGTTTTGAAACTGGGTCCTCCGCTTCCCAGTCCAGCGCTCTATCCACTGCACCACCGCCCAGTCAGGCTGTTTACACGTTTTAACTTATTTAATCCTCACAAACACCCCTCTGGGGTACACACAGATATTATCTCCATTTGATGGATAAGGAAACTGGCACTCTATAGAGAGATTAAACAACTTGTCCACGGTCAAACAGTCAGTGGCAAAGAATGGATTTGAACCCAGGTTGTCTAGCTCAAGAGTCCATGCCCTGCCTTCATCCTCTGTACTATGTGCTTTTCTTATACTGTTTGATTTTAGAGTCTTGATAACTATGGGGAGTTATATTGGAGTCCTGTCACACTAAGGGAGATGGTGCCATGGAAATGATTAAATCCCAACTCTGTACAGCAGTGAAGCCTACACGGGTCACACTCACACAGTTACAGACTTGGAACTGGTCTCCAGGCTGCCTCTTTCACAAAAAGTTGTAGTTATCAGAGATAGTACCGAGGAATTTCCCCAGCCCTTAAGAAGTGTGCCGTAAATTTGGCATTGCTCTTATTCCCTCAAGGAGCAAGAGACTTGAGACCAAAAGTCCTGTAATATAAGCCGCATGTGCTCCATTTTCTGCTGAGTGTTATCACATGACTGAGGACTGGAAGTGTCACATTCAGGATCAGATTGGGTGGCATCTAACTGAAGGAGAACCTGAAATAGTTAAACTGCCAGTTTTGGCCACCCAGTCATCTGGCACACCTCATAAGGTACATACAGATTTCTTTAGAGAGATGATAGCATCTCTCCTAGGGTCCCAGGAGATGACGTACTTATTTGGGAAGGAAGGTCAGTAACTGTGATCCCAAATTTTGGGTCTGTGTTTTGTCTGTTTATAATAGCTCTTTTTGGGAGTAGCTTAATCCATGTTTATTGACAATGCCAATGTTGCCTGTGTGGATTTCTTTTCTGGTGAGACTTTAGTCTAAACTTGACATGGCCATTCCTCAAATTACCTACTGTCTCTGAATTCCATTAGGTATGTTGTTATCAAAGGGAATAATGCCATTTTCTGCCTCACTCTTAAAATTTGTTCACACAAACATAAAAGCACACCCTCTTAAAAAAAAGTTACTTTGGCCCCTCCCAAATCAGCCTATAAATTTTCAGCTGTCTTATCTCTAAGGAACATTCTAGTGCTCTTAAAGGGTTCTGGGTTGAGATAATATTGATAAGTTTAACGTATATTGACCCTAAAAGAAAGACTGTCAGTGCATTGTGCAATAGAGAGCATATACAGCTCATCCTAAGGCCAGAACGATCGAATGTCAGTGTACATTGCAGTTTTTCTTGGCAGTACCTTGGGTGGTTCAAATGAGTAATGGTCATGGAAGTCTTTGCTCTGGAAATAAGTTTAATAACAGTGAAAGTTTACCCTCAAACTCTAGTCCCTGTCTGAAGTGTTGTGACCTTGGCAGGCATCACTCAGTATGAGAAGTACAGTCTCCTCCTTTTGGTCCTCTCCTTGGCCTGTCTGCTGAGCTCTTCTTCTTCCACAGGGCCCATTAGTTTATCTGATTGGTAACAGCAAAAATGCCTTCCCTCACAGGCCCGCTTCATGTTATTGGAATGACCCAGAGTTCACTTTAATTATGTAATGCCAACATGATGATAATAACACTTGCTTTTAAAAATCCACATTTTTATATAACTATTTCTACTTAAATGAATTACTTCCAGAAGGCAAATATGAGGGGAAAGTGGCTCCATTATCCTCTTTGCTTGTGTTAATTAGCACCAATTTGCATTGGGGAGGGAAACTATCCTGGGGCTTTGGATCTAAGAAGATGAAAGCCATGTTATTGCATTTTGTAATTAGCAATAAAGCAAGTGGCTGTTTGTGGTATTCTCAGGGTGGTCGGTAGATTAGGAGTCTTTAGAGGGAATGGTGCAGTCTGTGTATGAAATATGCAGTAGGGCACCTGTCAAGCTGAAATGGCTGTAAGAAAGAGTTGGAGAGAAAAACTAAACGAGTTTTCTTTCGTAGCTGCAGCTGTGATCCTCGGCTCTCTGTTGGCATTGAGGGGACCTGATGTTTTACGTTATTGGTATGTTATGGAAAGAGCTCTTTATTCTTTTTGTTGGAGATACTTGCATCCTTTTTTCCTCCATTTCTATCCTCCTTCCCCTTGAAAATACACTTGGACATATTTCCAGTCGTGCCAGAAAGTACCTTCACAGAGTTGGCAGCGGAATTCATTTATTTGGGAAATATTTATTGAGTAATTATAGTCAATGCCAGATACTGTTTCCCGCTGAGTCAGAGTTGGATAAAGCAAAAATCTGCCTTCAGGAAGTCATACCACGAACAAGTAGATAGATGGTCAAGGGGGAGCAAAGTTATAATAGATGAATGTACAGGAATTTGAGGGAGCCCCAAACAAAGGGAGCCCTAGAACAGAGAACCCCAAACTCTAGTGGGGGTTGAGGAGGGCTTTTGCCAAGTGGAAAAGGGAAGGGAAGGTTTCCAAATGATGGATAAAGTGCACATTCCTTTTACTACTTCTATGAGAACCGAGCACCTGCAGGAATGTAGGGGGCGGGCATATGTAGTCCATGGTATAAAACAAAGGTGGGCAAACTTTTTCTCTGTTTTCAGCTTCTCAGCCTATATATACAATGTCTGTTACAACTGCCCAACTGCTATTTAGGGCAAAAGCATCCCTAGAATATATGTAAATGAATGGGTGGGGCTTCATTCCAATAAAACTTTATTTTCAAAATCAGGCACTAGGTGGGATTTGGCCCAAGGACAGTTGTATCTGAGTCCTGGGATATAAATTCCTCACTTCACCCACAGGGGTACACCCAGTGCATTGTTTCTTTGGAGTCTTGCTATCTCTTTCTGACTTCCTTTAATTTTTGAGAGATGACTAGCCTGTTCCCTAATGAACAGCTGTAATGTGTAACTGGCAGGTTTTGTGTTCTCTGTTTCACTTAGGCGGAATCACAGTGTCTGTGGTTGCATTCTTCTTCACAATTAAGTTCCTCTTTGAGCTCGCCGCACGTGTAGTCAGCTTCCTCCAGAATGAGGACCGTGAGCGCCGAGGGGATCGGACAATTTATGACTACGTGCGGGGAAATTACCTGGATCCTCGGTCTTGCAAAGTCTCCTGGGATTGGAAGGACCCCTATGAGGTGGGCCACAGCATGGCCTTCCGAGTGCATGTAAGGGAATGTTTCTGTCTCCATACCTGCGGTTCTGAGTCACTTGCTTTCCAGAGCCTGGTTCAGTCTGTTGGTGATACTGGCCTGGAATGTTAACGTTTTTCTTTGTTTTTTAGTCCCTCCCAAGAATTTGGGAATTGTTAATACCTGAAGAGTCACACACATTGGTTTAATGGGTGCTTAGCTTTGAAGAAGTGTAAAGCTTAATGCTGCCCCTTCTTTGTAAGAAGAATATTACTAAAAAGAGTTGGTGGTGGTGTAGATCAGAGGTTGGCAAACTGTGGCCCAAGGGTTAAGTCAGGCACACCTCCTGTTTCTATAGATAGTTTTATTGGAACACGCCACACCCATTCATCTTCCTGTATTGCTTATGGCTGCTTTCACACTTGAGTAGTTAACAACAACTGAATAGCTGTATGCCCCATAAAGCCAAAAATATTTACTCTCTGGCTGCCCTCGTGATGACTTCACTGAAGCAGTGTGCTTGCTTGCTAGCCTGCGCCCTCCTAGCTGTGCTGGGTGCTCTAGTTCGCTCAGGGCCAGTGGTGCCCACTGATTTACCGTTACATTTGGATCAGCAGTGATGACGTTCAAAAGGGCTGACAAGTCAGAGGAGGCTGCATTTGTGGTTTAGAAATGCCTAGTTGAAGTTGATTTAATGGTATATGTTACCCTACCCTGTCCTTGAAACAGGTTAAGAATTTGTTCGTGATTTAATGGTTTTTCTTTGAAGTGTGGAGAGAATTTGCTTCTCTCTGTGTCTGCAGGACTGTAGGTGGTGGGGTGGGTACTGGGCTGGACCAGCTACCTCCCCTCTCCCCACACTTCTGAGTTAGCTAGGTAGTGGTTTTCTCCCCCTGTTCACTGATGGGTGCCCCTCTTCTTCCCACTGCAGTTATTCTATAAGAACGGGCAGCCTTTCCCCGCACACCGGCCTGTGGGACTAAGAGTTCACATCTCTCATGTTGAGCTAGCAGTGGAAATTCCAGTGACCCAGGAAGTTCTCCAGGAGCCCAGTTCCAACGTGGTCAAGGTGGCCTTCACTGTGCGCAGGGCGGGGCGTTACGAAATCTCAGTGAAGCTTGGTGGATTAAATGTGGCCTACAGTCCCTACTACAAGATTTTTCAGCCTGGTACATTCTTTTTTCTCCCTTTTTCCTTTCTCTTCTTCCCTCCTTTTTTCCCGTTTACTTTGTAATGACACTTAAAAAAAAACAACATGTTTATTGAGATTTAATTCACAATACATAAATTCATCCATTTAAAATATACCAGCCATAGGCCAGCGCTTATCTGCTGCCTCTGGATTTGCTTATTGTGGCGACTGCTCTACGGTGTACATTTATTTCATAGCAGTGTAATCATAACGTGTGGGCTGCTGTCACTGGCTTGTTTCAGTTAGGTATGCTTTCAGGCATTTTAAGGTTCATCCATGCTATAGCATGAATCAGTACTTTATTTCTTTTTATTTCCAAATAATTGTCCATTGTATGGATATGCCACAGCTTATTGATTCATCAGTTGATGGACATTTTGGGGTCATTGCTTTTGACTACTGTGCAGAATGCCGCTGGGAACCTTGTATACAGTTTTGTGTGGACACACGTTTTCTTTTGTCTTCTCCGAAGATTTTATTTATTGTTTTTACAAAGAGATGGTAAGCGACAAGTATCGACTCATAACTGCTTCACTTTAGTTGTTCATTGCTTGCTTGTTGTATGTGCCTTGACTGGGCAAGCCCAGGGTTTCGAACTGGCAAACTTAGCATCCCAGGTTGACACTCTTATCTGCTGTGCCACCACAGGCCAGGCCATTTTCATTTCTTTAAGTGTGGAATTGCTGGGTCATCACCCTGGTACGTTCTTAAGGAGTAAGGATGCCAGAATGGACAAAAGGTAAATTGTTCTGATTTTTGAAACCTTGTCAAGTAAAACCACCTTGACCCTAATCCCACCCTTGCTTCAGTGCATTTTACTTCTCACTGAAGAGCGTCTGCTCAGGCTCTGTATCTGGGAATTGAGGCCCCTGTCTCTACTGTTTTTACCTTCATGTCCTCTATGCTGGCTAGTAAGTGCTCACTGGCTTCGAAGCCTAAAAATACCATCACTGACTCCTGCTTCTGTAGCACATCTGTTTAGTGTGCTGAGGTCCTCTGCCTGGGATGTCTTGCCTTGGCTTCCTTTTTTTTTTTTTTTTTTTCCAGAGACAGAGAGTCAGCGAGAGGGACAGAAACAGGGACAGACAGGAACGGAGAGAAATGAGAAGCATCAATCATCAGTTTTTTGTTGCGACATTTTAGTTGTTCATTGATTGCTTTCTCATATGTGCCTTGAACGTGGGCCTTCAGCAGACCAAGTAACCCCTTGCTCAAGCCAGAGACCTTGGGTCCAAGCTGGTGAGCTTTGCTCAAACCAGATGAGCCCGTGCTCAATCTGGCGACCTTGGGGTCTTGAACCTGGGTCCTCAGCATCCCAGTCTGATGCTCTATCCACTGCACCACCGCCTGGCCAGGCGCCTTGGCTTCCTTTTGAGGGTGTCCTTTTTGATACCTACAGAAATGAGAGGACCTTGGGAACCTTTTGGGGTCAAATCAAAACAAGATGAGTTCTAAGATTGGTGTATCTTTGCGTGACTAGTCCTCAGTTTTCTTTCTCAGAGCCGAGGAAGGCCCTGGACGAGGTGGCTCTCAAGCATCGCCCTCTCCGTGGACCTGGCTCTGCGTTTCAGTCCCTCAGCACAGATACCTTTCTGCGTGAAGTGTCATCCCCCCCACCTCCTTGCCACCATGTCCTTAGAATACTTATAAGCCCTGTTATTTTTTAAACTAAACTCTTTATTCTGAGATAATTATAGAGTCTTGTGCAGTTGGAAGGAATAATACAGAGGGATCTGGTGTACGCTTGACGCAGTTTCCCTCAGTGGCTCCATCTTATAAACATAATATAGTGTCACAGCCAGGTTACTGACACTGATGCAGGCGCTTCCATCACCACAAGGATCCTTCATATTGCCTTTGAAAAGCCACACCCATTTCTCCTCTCCCACCCATCTCTTTCTTAACCCCTGACAATCACTAATCTGTACTTCATTTTTATAAATGTTGTCATTTCAAGAATGTTATATAAATGGAGTCATAGAGTATATAACCATCTGGTTGCATAACCTTTAAAAAAATTTTATTTTTATTTTATTATTATTTTATTTTATTATTATTATTTTTAGAGATACAGAGAGAGTCAGAGAGAGGGATAGATAACGACAGACAGACAGGGATGGAGAGAGATGAGAAGCATCAATCATCATTTTTCATTGTGACACCTTAGTTGTTCATTGATTGCTTTCTCATATGTGCCTTGACTGCGGGCCTTCAGCAGACCAAGTAACCCCTTGCTCAAGCCAGCAACCTTGGGTCCAAGCTGGTGAGCTTTTTGCACAAGCCAGATGAGCCTGCACTCAAGCTGGCGACCTTGGGGTCTCGAACCTGGGTCCTCCGCATCCTAGTCCAACGCTCTATCCACTGCTCCACCGCCTGGTCAGGCTTTATTTTTATTTTAGGTGAGAGGAGAAGAAATAGAGAGAAAGGCTCCCACATGTGCCCCTACTGGGATCCACCTGTAACCCCATCTGGGGCTGATGCTTGAGTACTGAGCTAATTTTAGCACCTGAGGTTAACTCGCTCAGGCCAACTGAGTTATCCTCAGCACCCGGGTCATGCTTGAATCAGTTGAGCCCCTGGCTGTGGGAGAGGAGGAGGGAGAGAAGGGGAAGAGAAGCAGATGGTTGCTTCTCATGAGTGCCCTGACTGCGAATTGAACCACTAGCCACCAGCCAGGGCTGTAACTTATTTTTTTAAACTTTTTATTTATTGATTTTAGTGGAAGAAGTGAGACAGATAGGAACATCGGTCTGTTCCTGTATGTGGCCCTCCCTATTGGGGATTGAACCAGCAACCTCTGTACTTTGGGATAATGGCCTTACCAACTGAGCTATCCAGCCAGGGCTGGTTAAATAACTATTTTCACTCAACAGAATTCTCTGGCAATTCATAATTGGTTCTTTTCTATTGCAGACTAGTAATTCCATGTTGTGAATATACCATTGTTTGTTCACCCATTCAACAGTTGGAGGACTTTTAGGTTTTTTCCAGTTTTTGACTATTATGAACATTCATGTACTGGTTTTTGTGTGACCATAAGTTTTCGTTTCTTTTCTGTAAATGCCCAGGAATGCAATTGCCAGGTCATATAGTAGTGGCATGCTTAGCATTTTTAAGAAACTGCCAAACTCTCTTGCAGAGTGCCTGTAGCATTTTACATTCCCACCAACAATGTATGAATAATCCAGTTTCTTCACATCCTTGGTAACATTTGATATTGTCACTAGTTTTCATTTTAGCCATCTGGTGTGTGGTCATTTTAATTTGCACATCCCTAATGGTTAACAATGTTGACATCTTTTCATATGCTTATTTGCCATCTCTGTATTCTCTTAGGTGAAATGTCTTTTCATATCTCTTGCCCATTTTTGAATTAGATTTTTTTGGGTTTGTTTTTAATTGATTTATTGATTGATTTTAGAGAGAGGAAGGGAGAGAGAGAGAGGGAAACATAGATTCGTTGTTTTACTTATTTATGCATTCGTTGCTTGATTCTTGTATGTGTCCTGCCTGGGGACCAAACCTGCAGACTATGCTCTAACCAGCTGAGCTCCCCAGCCAAGAATAATGTTTTGGGTTTTTTTTACTATTGAGTTTTGAGAGTTCTTTATATATTCTACATACTAGTCCTTTGTTAGATAATGTGGTTTGCAAATATTTTTTCTCAGTCTTCAGCTTTTCTTTTTATCCCAATAACAGGATCTCTCACAATGCAAAAGTTTTTCATTTGGATGAAGTCAGTTTTATCAACTTTTTTTACAGGTTGTACTTTTTTTTTTTTTAATATTTATTTTTATTTTATTTTATTTATTCATTTTAGAAAGGAGAGAGAGAGGGAGAGAGAGAGAAACAGAGAGAGAGAAGGGGGAGGAGCAGGAAGCATCAACTCCCATATGTGCCTTGACCAGGCAAGCCCAGGGTTTCGAACCGGCAACCTCAGCATTTCCAGGTCAACGCTTTATCCACTGCGCCACCACAGGTCAGGCACAGGTCGTACTTTTAATGTCTGAGATCCCTTAGACTAGTCCTAGATCCTGAAGATTTTCTCTTATTTTTTTTCTAAGTCACATAGTTTTACATTTTATATTACAAGTTACAATCTTTTTTTTACTTTATTTTTACATATGAAATGAGTCAAAATTCTTTTTTTCTTCTTCTACATATAGCTGTTCCTTTGCTCTAGCACTATCTGTTGAAAAGGCTATCTTTGTCCTGATACGTGCTTTTGCATCTTTGTCAAGGATGAGTTGGGCATATTTTTAGGGGTCTATTTCTAGGCTCTCTGTTCTGTTCCATTGATCAATGTGTCTATCCTACTACCAATACCAGAGTCTTGATACTGTAGCTATATAGTATAGTAAGTTTTAAAATTGGGTGAACTGACTCTTCCCACTTTACTCTTCTATTTCAGAATTATTTTAGCTATTCTAGATCCTTTATCCTTCCATATTCATTTTAGAATAATATTGTCTAATGCTATAAAAATTCTTGCTGAGATTTTGGTAAGAATTGTGTCAAACTTTTTTTTTTTTTTTTTTTTTTAAATTTTTATTTATTCATTTTAGAGAGGAGAGGGAGAGACTGAGAGAGAGAGAGAGAGAGAGAGAGAGAGAGGAGAGACAGAGAGAGAGAAGGGGGGGAGGAGCTGGAAGCATCAACTCCCATATGTGCCTTGACCAGGCAAGCCCAGGGTTTCAAACTGGCGACCTCAGCATTTCCAGGTCGACGCTTTATCCACTGCGCCACCACAGGTCAGGCCAATTGTGTCAAACTTTTGTATCATTTGGGGAAAATTGATATAGTTACTGTGTTGAGTCTTTCAATTCATAAGCATGGTATATCTCTCCATTTACTTAGACCTTTTTTATTTTTTTCATCAGTATCTTATTTTCAGTGTACAAGTCTTGTATATGTTTTGTTAGATTTGTACCTAAGTTTTTATAGTTTTTTGTTTGTTTTGTGATTTTTCACTTGGTTTGAAGGCCTGTCTCATTTGTAGGTTTCCAGTGGGACTTTAGGCCTTGTGTCTGTAACTCTCAATTCTATTTTCTCCAAGTTCTTTTCTTATTTTGTTTAGTGCTCACAGTGGTTGCAAATTTGTAAAAATGAGTCCCCATAGTTTATTTGAATTAATCTCTTTGTTTTTATTTTCTTTTTCCCTGCCTCTTAATGGTGTTGTTTATCCCTAGGAGTTGGGCTGGGGCCCAGCTCGCTAGGACTCACTGATTGAGCAATCTTCATTCCCTGAAGAGTACCTCTCTAAATGTTAGACTCCATTTTGATTCCAGGAATGGTGGTTCCTTCCAAGACCAAAATTGTTTGCCATTTTTCTACTCTTGTGTTGACCTGTGGGGAGCCACACACCCTTCAAATAGTGCCCCGAGATGAATATGACAACCCTACCAACAATTCCACATCCTTGAGAGATGAGCACAATTACAGTTTGTCCATTC
This sequence comes from Saccopteryx bilineata, assembly GCF_036850765.1. Classification (NCBI taxonomy): domain Eukaryota; kingdom Metazoa; phylum Chordata; class Mammalia; order Chiroptera; family Emballonuridae; genus Saccopteryx; species Saccopteryx bilineata. Next base: position 27,035,549 of record NC_089493.1, read on the forward strand.
ATGAGGTAAGCAGCCCCCCTTGTTCCCGTGTGCTCCTTTCTCCATCGTTCTCACCCTTTCTAATTCAACTCCGCCACTTGCCTCCTTCTCCCTGACTTCCGTGCTGTTTTTCCTTCGTGTGATAGCACGTCTTTCATTAGTAACTCGGAGACAGATTAGCTCATAGATAGGAAAGGTCTTTGTAAAGAGTAAATTAATGTGCGAATAGGGGAAATTATACATGTTTGGTGATGCTTTGTTTTTCTCCTCTAGCTTGGTCCCCAAGAAGAAGAGCATACTGGTGTCTCATTTGAGAAGTCGGTGACATCTAACAGGCAGACCTGCCAGGTGTTCTTGCGACTCACCCTGCATTCTCGTGGCTGCTTCCAGGCCTGCATTTCATACCAAAATCAGCCAATCAATAATGGCAAATTTGACATTATTGTTTTGAGTGGTGAGTGGAAAGAAAAGCTGTGATTTGTTCTTTGCATGTCTGCGCTCTTCTGATCAGCCTCACAGACATTTACCGTTTGAGCCAAACTTAGGTTAGAATTCTGTGGACTAAAGGTCTAGTGATAGGTAATTTTTTTTCTCATCTGATTCCTTTTCTGAACTTTATTCCTTAATCTACCTCAGAGAACGAGAAGAATATTGTTGAACGCAACGTGTCCACCTCAGGAGTGAGCATTTACTTCGAGGCTTATCTTTATAACGCTGCCAACTGTACCAGCACCCCGTGGCACCTTCCACCCATGCACATGAGCTCCTCCCAGCGTCGGCCCTCCATGGCTGTTGAGGAGGAAGATGAAGATTCACCTTCTGAGTGTCACACCCCTGAGAAGGTGAAGAAACCGAAGAAGGTGTACTGCTATGTGTCACCGAAGGTTGGAACTCCCATTCTTGCCTCCAAATCCCCTCACCTGAGCCTGCGTGTAATTGGCATTTAGTGACACCACAAAATAATAATCTGAGTATCAGGGCAAGATCATTGACTTGCAGGGTTTCTAGGATACTAGAGAAGCTACTTAAAGTTAAGCAGCAGGTTGTGCCGCAGGCTGCGAATGTTTGGTTTGGACTAGACTAAATCTCTGTCTAGAGTTTCCGTGTGCCTTGCAGCTTTAGAGGACTATGGAATTCTGCCCTTTGAGTGCTTCTGGGCACAGCTCAGGCACAGCTCTTAGGGTTTAAAGAGAGCTACTTTAACCATTAAAAATTGTCACGAGTATGAAGATTACTCTTGTCCCCTTGTGCTGTTATGAAACAATTTGATCTTTCATCCTGTGATTTCTGAAGCCACAATAAATGGATGTCACCAATAGGCTACAGGATTGGAACAGAGAAATTTTGGCAGAGACGAGGAGGTGAACTTACCAAGGCCCCTGAGCTAAGAGGTGCTTTGTGTTAGGGATTTTCCCTTTAGTATTTTTGTATTTTGCTTGAAATACTCTTTGAACATCTCATTACCACCTTTTAATGTTATAATCAAAATTGAGTTCTAATTCTCTTCTCCTCCAGAACACTTTTTTTTTTTTTTTTTTTGTGGCAGAGACAGAGTCGGAGAGAGGGACAGATAGGGACAGACAGACAGGAAGGGAGAGAGATGAGAAACAGCAATTCTTTGTTGTGGCTCCTTAGTTGTTCATTGATTGATTTCTCATATGTGCCTTGACCATGGGCCTTCAGCAGACTGAGTAACCCCTTGCTCGAGGCAGCAACCTTGGGCTCAAGCTGGTGAGCCTTGCTCAAACCAGATGAGCCCGCACTCAAGCTGGTGACCTCGGGATCTCGAACTTGGGTCTGGTGACCTCAGGATCTCGAACTTGGGTCCTCCACATCCCAGTTCTATGCTCTATCCACTGCGCCACCGCCTGGTCAGGCTCCTCCAGAACACTTTGCCATGTACCATTCATCATTTCAAAATCTAGCCTCAGTTGGGCCAGGTCAAATGATAATGAGGGAACTGATGGAGAAGGGATGAAACAAGATTGCTTATAAATTGATAATTTGGAAGCTGGTGATAGGTTTGTTATACTCTTTTCTTTAGTCTGTGTGTGAAATTTTCTTTAATCAAGAAAAAAATCTGACTTGCTACACATTCAGATAAGTTTATTTTTTTAGATTAATTGCATTATTTTTTCCTTTTTGTAAATATCATAAAGAGATCCTTCCTCATTTTACATAAGGGATTTTTATGAATTTTTTTGTATGAGACTGCACCTCACCCCCATCACCCTTCTATCCCTCACCCCATTTTCTGTGCAAATCCTTGGTACCATTCAAATAGGGATAAAACTGTGGGTATGGGCCACTATTGTTCCCTAGCCACTGACTTGGAAGAAGTCGAGAGAGAGAGAGGAGAGAAAAGAGAGAGAGAAGCATTCATTTGTTGTTCCACTTAGTTGTACATTCATTGGTTGCTTCCCATATGTGCTCTGATTGGGGATCGAACCCATAACCTCAGTGCTTTGGGACAATGTTTTAATTGACTCAGCTAATCGGTCAGGGCCAGCAGAGGTAGAGTTTGGTTTGTTTCTAGGTGAAATGTTCTCTACTCATAAAGTGAAAATCTAAGCTCGTATATTTACAAATGGTAGTTAAGACTTGAGTGTTAATATTATGAAATGTCTTTGTGTGAAAATGCACTATCAGAGTAATAATTTTTATTTGCCTATTTCAATACAGTGATGTTATTTATTTGATTTCAGTACTGACGTAAATTATCCTTTTTGTCTGTATAGGAAAAGGGTTATTGTGAAGAATGTAGATAGGGTCTTTAATATTTGAGTTACAGTACCCAAATATAGCCTTTTTAATTCTTTTTATTTATTTATTCATTTTAGAGAAGAGAGAGAGAGAGAGCACCAAATAGAGCCTTTTTATTCATTTTTTGCTTTTTGGTCCTCCAGCAATTCTCAGTGAAAGAGTTCTACCTGAAGATCATTCCCTGGCGCCTTTACACCTTCCGAGTGTGCCCAGGAACCAAGGTAAGTAGAATGTTATATCGGGTTCATACTCAGCCGACTTCAGCTATGGAATGTCTCAACCTTCGTTGGTTACCTCCCCATGAAATTGTGTGAAGACTACAGACTCCTGGAAAGACACATGCTTGCAGAATCAGGAATTCAGAAGCAAATTAGAATATTTCTACAGTGTTCTTTTCCACTAAAACAAAGTTAATGGAGACAATGTTGGTAACTTTGCCCCCAGATTGGTCTCCCAGTGTGCTGAAACTCTTTTAGAATCAGTATTCTTATATATTTAAAAATTGTTTTAATTTTTCTGAGCTTTTGAAATCTAAAGGCAAATCACTTTATCCAGTTTGCCCAGCTTCTTCAGGTAGTCATGTGCTATTTTAATTATTTGTTATTGATTTGAGAGAAAGAGGGGAGAGAGACATAGTTGCTTCACTTTAGTTGTTGATTGCTTCTCATATGTGCCTTGATGGGGGGCTCAAGCCTAGCCTGTCACCCCTTGCTCCAGCCAGTGACCTTGGGCTCATATTGATGATCCTGCGCTCAAACTGGCAAGCTCGGGGTTTTGAACCAGGCACCTCAGTGGGTCAATGCTCTATTCACTGTTCCACCACCGATCAAGCAGTTATGTGCTATTTTATATATCCTTATAGTCTTTATTGGAAGGTCTGTAGTATTGCCTGCGATCTTTACTAAAGACACTCTCTGTGATTCAAATAATTTAAAATAAAATTTGAATTGTAGAGCACTGAGGTGAAAAACGAGATGTACTCCTGGTAGGTAACTCATTTAGAGAAAACAGGCTTAATTTGTTTTTGTTGGTTTGTATAGAAAGGTAGGGATGTGGATGGTTTTTGCTGGATTTGAGGGTTTTATAGATTAACTCCTTTTTTTTCCCTTTTGCTAGTTTTCGTACCTTGGCCCTGACCCTGTCCATAAGCTCCTTACCCTAGTGGTAGATGATGGCATTCAGCCTCCCGTGGAGCTCAGCTGTAAGGAGAGGAACATCCTGGCGGCCACGTTCATCCGCTCCCTCCATAAGAACATAGGTAAAGTTGGGCAGGGATCTGATAGGAAGGCAGTAACCACAGCTGCTGTGGATGCCGGAGGGCAAGGAGGGGCCCTGCACAGATGTCTTGTAATAAGGCAAGACTTTTGGATAATGATGAGTCTTGCTCCTCAGGAGGCTCTGAGACCTTTCAAGACAAGGTGGACTTTTTCCAGCGAGAGCTGCGGCAGGTGCATGTGAAGAGACCACACTCCAGGGTCACCCTGAAGGTCAGCAGACACGCGCTGTTGGAATCGGTGAGTCAGGTTTTATCTCTGTCAGCAATTATTCGCGTTTTCCAACTAGAAACCTCTTTGGTATTTGATTGTATTTTGCAGGTATCTTTTTCATGAAACCCAAATTTCTCTCTTCTTTAAGCATATCTGTTAAAGAGTGTTCTTCTGTTTGATTATACTAAGTTTGGGGAGATCAGTTGGAGGTATGTTACTGAGTACAGAGACTGGTTGACACGTTGGCTTTAGAATCTGTACTGAACTAAAATAAACTCATGGAGCGCCTGTGTGAGGCAGGTGTACGTAGTTGTAACAGAAGAAAATTCTTGTTGTTGAATCCCTGGAATAGAAGAGCTCTTGTTGAATTCAAAGGCAGTGATTTTTGTTGTCACTCTGGTCTGATGGAAAAGGAACACCTGATGTGTGTCTGTCTCCACTGCACAGACACTGGCATAGTTCTTACATTCCCCACGAATGAGAAGGCCTGGGTCCAGTCCAAAATGTGTTTGTGATGTTTGGCTCTGGGAGGTGTGACTGGAAACCCCTTTTCTCAGCCACATTCGCCATGTGGTATGGCTCCCTGTCTGAACCTCGCCTTTGGATAAAGACGTCTAGCAAATAGACTGTACTTTACTGAAAACCAGGACTCCGTGGTTCTCTTGCCGACAGCTTACTAATCTGAGCCATTTTTAGTTCTTTAAGTGTTTTCTCATTAATAAAAATGGGGCCTGTAAAAAGAAAAACCAGCTTCAACTTTTTAACAAAGCAGTGGTGTAAAGATGAATGAGATTATTTTTTTAAACTTTAAATTTCTTCCGGAGATACACACATTTAAAACATAAGATGGTGTTATTAAAGTATATTTATGAGTAATAGATTGCTTCTTGAACAATAGCATTATTCTTTTTTTTAAGATTTAAAAAATATTTTATAGAGAGAGAAAGGGGAGAGGGGAGCAGGAAGCATCAACTCATGATAGCTGCTTCTCGTATGTTCCTTGAATGGACAAGCCCAGGAATTTTTTTTTTTTTTTTGTATTTTTCTGAAGCTGGAAACGGGGAGAGACAGTCAGACAGACTCCCGCATGCACCCAACTGGGATCCACCTGGCATGCCCACCAGGGGCAACGCTCTGCCCACCAGGGGGCAATGCTCTGCCCCTCTGGGGCGTCGCTCTGCCGCGACCAGAGCCACTCTAGCGCCTGGGGCAGAGGCCAAGGAGCCATCCCCAGCACCCGGGCCATCTTTGCTCCAATGGAGCCTTGGCTGCAGGAGGGGAAGAGAGAGACAGAGAGGAAGGGGGGGGGGTGGAGAAGCAAATGGGCGCCTCTCCTATGTGCCCTGGCTGGGAATCGAACCCGGGTCCCCCACACGCCAAGCCAACGCTCTACCGCTGAGCCAACCGGCCAGGGCCAAGCCCAGGATTTTGAACTGGTGACCTCAGTGTTACAGGTCAACGCTTTATCTACTGCACCACAACAGGCCAGGCAACAGTAGCATTAGTCTTGTGGTTTGTCATTAACACCCAAGAGATGCCAGCCAGTGTTCTGATACTTTCTTCCTTTCACTGATTTCAGTCTCTGAAAGCCACTCGAAATTTTTCCATCTCAGATTGGAGCAAGAACTTCGAAGTGGTTTTCCAGGATGAAGAAGGTCAGTTTTGAAATTTCATGATCATCTTTTTAAACTCTCCTCCCCACTCCTATTCTCCTTCATACCCTTGCTCCACAAAAAACAAAACCCCCTTTACACACTCAGCTTCTTTTTCCAAGGGAAAAAGAATCAGGAGTCAGGATAAAAAGGGTGGTGTTTATGGTCAGATGATGTGGTGGAGCTCATAGAGCACAGATGGACAGGGCTGGAAGGGAGAGCTCTATGAGTTTGAACCAGAAGGGCAAACTTTTAAAATATTTTATTTATTGATTTTTTAGAGAGGGAGGAGTGAGAGAGAGAGACAGAGAGAGAGAGAAGGGGGAGGAGCAGGAAGCATCAACTCCCATATGTGCCTTGACCAGGCAAGCCCAAGGTTTCTAACCGCTGACCTCAGTGTTCCAGGTCGACGCTTTATCCCACTGCGCCGCCACAGGTCAGGCCCAGAAGGGCAAACTTTTAATCTTTGTAGAACTAGGAGATGTGGCCATTTTCTGGGATCTGTCATCCGTGTTTCCACACTAAGAGGTATTAGCTCAGTGACCTTTACTCCTACAGAAAGGGGTGAGATTTCAAAAAAAGACCACACTTTCAGTGGGTTAGAAGCAGGAAACACTAAGGTGGTGAATAGAGGGAGTGGAGAGTATAAAATGAGGAATTAATGAACAGACATGATACGAGGTAGTAGGCCAGAGTCATTTTTTATTTTATTTATTTATTTTTTTTACAGAGACAGAGAGAGTCAGAGAGAGGGACAGATAGGGACAGACAGACAGGAACGGAAAGAGTTGAGAAGCATCAATCATTAGTTTTTTGTTGAGACACCTTAGTTGTTCATTGTTTACTTTCTCATGAAAGCCTCGAATGCGGGCCTTCAGCAGACCGAGTAACCCCTTGCTCGAGCCAGCGACCTTGGGTCCAAGCTGGTGAGCTTTGCTCAAACCAGATGAGGCCGCACTCAAGCTGGCAACCTCTTGAACCTGGGTCCTCCGCATCCCAGTCCGATGCTCTATCCACTGCACCACCACCTGGTCAGGCTCATTTTTTATTTTTATTATACTTTTCAGCTCTGGACTGGGGAGGGCCTCGCCGGGAATGGTTTGAGCTAATCTGCAAAGCACTGTTTGATACCACCAATCAGCTCTTCACCCGGTTCAGTGACAACAACCAAGCATTAGTGAGTCTGTGGCTTCTCTTGGGTGGGTGGCAAATGTAGATTATGTTAAAATGAAGTAGACTAACAAGGGCCTGTTCTCAATACTTACAGTATGAACTAATGAAATTGCCTCCCTCCTGTTTGCCTTCGTTATTTCATCTCTAGAATAAGAGGCAATGTAGATAGATGAATATTTGACCAAAAAGCATTGTAATGCAATGGCTATTATACTAATTGTTTTAATAATAATTCAGTGACTTTCTAAAAATGTACCTGAAGCTATTGAATGTATTTATTTATTTAAAGAGAGAGACACGGACACACAGGAAGGGAGAGAGATGAGAAGCATCAACTCATGGTTACAGCACTTTTGTTGTTCATTGATTGCTTTCTCATATGTGCCTTGACTTGCGGGGGGGCTCCAGCAGAGCAAGTGACCCCTTGCTCAAGCCAGTGACCTTTGGGCTTAAGCCAGCAACCGTGGGGTCATGTCTATGATCCCACACTCAAGCCAGTGACCCTGTTCTCAAGCCGGGTGAGCCTGTGCTCTAGCCGGCAACCTCAGGATTTTGAACCTGGACTTCTGCATTCCAGGTCGTGCTCTGTTCACTGCACCAGCACTGGTCAGGCAAGCCATTGAATTCTATACTAGACTTGACAAGGCAGAGGTGTCAAGAGTAGAGAATTAGACTTTGGCTGAAAGAAGTTCTGGTTCAGGGAGAAGGCATCACATATAACCACTGACTAACTTCTATACTCAGCCAGATGAAGCCACAAAGTTAATGTAAGATTCTTCAGCCTAATGTAAGTCCATCATTGTCCTGTAACCTCCAGTCACTCTGAATTACTCAGTAGCAGCTACCAAAACACCAGTACCATTTGGGCTCTTTGATTTAATATTGAAATTTTTGCTCCTTTGGGATAGAGTTGGGAGGGAGGATATTTTCAGCATTAGGCTGGAAAAAAAAATGGTCCAGAGCCTTTTAATGTCTTTCTTTGACAGGTGCACCCCAACCCTAATCGCCCCGCTCATCTGCGCTTGAAAATGTACGAGTTTGCGGGGCGACTTGTGGGCAAGTGTCTTTATGAGTCCTCTCTAGGGGGAGCCTACAAGCAGTTGGTCCGCGCTCGCTTCACCCGTTCTTTCTTGGCCCAAATCATAGGACTACGTATGCATTACAAGGTAATGTCTGAGGTGTGTCTTTTCTGCGAAGGTCCCTGCCTGTTAACTCTGGAGCCTCTCCACTCTGAACTAATTCTTAATGTTAAAGGGGTACGTGGTTTAGTTATACATTTCATTTCTGGGTAAGGATAGTCATGTTCTATTCTGTATCTTTCTATCTCCTCAGTACTTTGAAACAGACGATCCAGAATTCTATAAATCTAAAGTTTGTTTCATCCTTAACAATGACATGAGTGAGATGGAGCTGGTCTTTGCAGAAGAGAAATATAACAAATCAGGTCAATTGGATAAGGTGAGAGAAAGACCCAGAGCCTGTGGGTCCCCCGGTTCCCACCCTCTTCCAGAGTAGCCTGTCTCACAGAACTTTCTGCAGTTATGAAAGTGTTCTCTGTTTGTGCTATCTTTTGGGCACTCAGAATGTGACTAATGTGAACAAATAGCTGAATTGCTCATGTTATTTTCATTCACTTAAATGTAAAAACCACCTGAGGCTAATGGAAGCCATGTTGGGAGCATAGCTTTAGGGCATTGCATCCCACACGTTATGATCCTGGCCCATTTGAGTGGAGTGAACGACACTTGAGCCTGTCTGTCCCACCATTCCACTTTCCAGTAGAAGAAGAACTTTGTGATAATGAGGTACCCCTGCACAAGGATCTTTGGATGCGGTGGCAGTGCCTGTTTCAACTGGAGTGGTAGTGAAATAGGTGAATCCTATTTTAGCACTGTGCTTGTGTATTTTCGTTACAAAACTATTAGCCCAAACTATTTCTGATGCAAATGTGGTTCTGTTTACATTGTAGGGTTAAACAATATCAAATGATAACGATGAAGCTAAAGTCACAATAACATACAAGTGAAAGCGAATTAGCAATGACTAAACAACTGTGACCACTGAATTGACCACTGATTTGTCCTGATAATTACATATCCATTGTGACAATTATGGGACCGTATGGGAGGAATGTAAGGGCACAACTGTTCCCAGCTTAGAATTTCTGGGACCTAAAAAGACTTCCTCACTACTTATCTGGCTTTATTTATTCTCAATGGGCCTTAAGAGAAGAAGTCGGTGACAATTTAATTTTGGACCATGGCGACATTAAATATTGCTAACAAGGAACTCTAATACCTTCCTGCTGCATCACCATTATTTGACCAAGTCAGAGCAGACTCGCTCAGGTACCCACTGCAGAAACAGCAGCTCGTAGAAAACAGCAATAGTGGTGGGAACCCTGAAGCTTAATAACTGTATATAACCAAGCGTGGTGAGAAGCTGAATGCACAGTAGAAATCTGTGACTGATGACTTCAGTAATGCCATATTGGTGGGACATGACAGGCTGATATCGACTTATAAACTCTCACCCACAACCTCTCCCTGCCTGTCTTTTGCCTCTTATTTTAGGTTGTAGAACTCATGACAGGTGGAGCTCAAACTCCAGTCACCAATGCGAACAAAATCTTCTATTTAAATTTGCTGGCCCAGTATCGGCTGGCCAGTCAAGTGAAAGAGGAGGTGGAGCATTTCCTAAAAGGTGGGATTTTCTCTAGGCTTAGCTTTGAGATGAAAATACCTGTATTCATGGTGTGGGTGTGGTTCTAACTGGCTACTTTGTTTCAGGCCTGAATGAGTTGGTCCCTGAGAACCTTTTGGCTATTTTTGATGAAAATGAGCTTGAGGTAAGTGTTTACAATCTCAGAGCCCTGTTCTTGACTCAGTTTTTTAGTAAGCCCACAGGAGCTAGCTTATTCCATCTTTTGTTATGAGATGTGGGAGGAAAGCCCTTTATTCAGGAGTTGGTTTCACTTTTATCACTATTCCCGTGCATTGACCCGTTCTTCAGCTTTTAAAAATTTAGAATGTGAAAATTAGAAACCCGCAAATAACTGTTTTTGAAGAGTAATAATTAGTATTCACTTATTTATGAGATATTGTTGATACTGGTTGTGTCCTAAAGAATGTTGGTATAGTCTTTGACATTTAGTCTTAAGGGTGGCCTGGCCTGTGCTGGTGCAGTGCAGTGGATAGTGTCGACCTGGAATGCTGAGGTCGCCGGTTTGAAACCCTGGCTTGCCTAGACAAGGCACATATGGGAGTTGATGCTTCCTGCTCCTCCCTTCTCTCTCTCTCTCTCTCTCTTTGTTTCCTCTCTCTCTAAAAATGAATAAATAAAATCTAAAAATTAAAGGCGACTTAAGGGAATAATATAATTTATTTTCTCAGGGCCTGTTTATTGAGTGCCGTCCATCTGTATGCCCTGTACATGCGAACCCCTGGGGAGATAGTGATGAGTAAGGCAGCCCCTGCCCTTAGGGAGCTGTGTTCAGTGCGGGACACAAACCAAAAGATGTGACATATTTCAAAGTTTGGGGCCACAGTGCTATACAGTTAATATATTTTTATTTCAGATCCTGTAACAACCAAAAAATGGCTCTAAGATGGTAAATACCATTCTATAAGTAGCAAAATTGAAGTTCACATCAGGTGTGGGCAAAAATAAAATCAGTTGGTTTTTACCTGCTGCTCACAGATGACACATTTAATGCAAATTATTAGTTTCAACTTCCCATAATCCTTGTGAACCGTGTGTTTTTGCAAACTATTTCCTGTAGAAAGTTCTTTTTTATTTATTTTTTTCTTTCTTTCTTTCTTTTTTTTCATTTTTTTAGAGAGGAGAGGGAGAGACAGAGAGAGAGAGAGAGGAGAGACAGAGAGAGAGAAGGGGGGGAGGAGCTGGAAGCATCAACTCCCATATGTGCCTTGACCAGGCAAGCCCAGGGTTTTGAACCGGCGACCTCAGCATTTCCAGGTTGACGCTTTATCCACTGTGCCACCACAGGTCGAAAGTTCTTTTTTAAAAATGAAAAAAAAAAACCCAAAAATGTTTTAGGTGGTTTTATACAATTTTTTTTTGCTTATTAACTGAACTGTCTTTGAGAACAAGACTCAAAGTCTTGCACAATTTTTATCACATTTTGTACCCTTGGATATGAAATCTAAAACAAAATGAACTCTTTATCTGAGCCTAAAGTATCTGATAGAAACCTAGTGCTATTATTCTGGGGGCTGAGGAATAGTTACCAGTATGTTTTGTTTTTATCATGAAGCAGAGCATTTATAACAATTTATAAAAGTGAGTAGGAAGGAAGGATGGCTTCTTATAGTTGTTCCACATCCTGTTCTTAGTTACTCATTAGCTTAACAAGTTCTTTTTGAAGAAGCCAAGGCTCCTGAGGCTTAATTTGAGCTTTTCTTGTCTCTTGATTAGGATGGATCATTCTTATAGCTATTGGATGAGGTCTTACAGTGCGCTAAGTAACATGCAGGATCCTGAACCAGATTAGGACATGAACAAGATGTTTAAGGCTCAGATCTCATTAATGTTCTCATTTTTTGGCATGCTTTTAAATTTATCTGATCAAGTAGAGGCAGGGATGCAGGGAAGGAAGGTAGTAAAATTCGGTCCACAAAAGGACGGGTCCCGCGGGAAAGGAAAGGCCATCTGACAACTGTATCAATGGGCTGAGGGCCTTCATCAAAGGGAAAAGGCTGCATTGCTCCTGGTGTTTCCAGGCTATGTCCAGAGCAGATGTCAGTAAACTTAGTTCCTTTTCTGTCCTTGTTTCTATTGAAAATCATTCACAGCAGCAGTTCTTAGTTAGGTGTGTGCATCAGAAATGCTTGGGCAACTTTTTCATAATGCACAAGCTCGTAACCCATTGCTGGAGATTATGATTCAGTAGGTCTAGGGTAAGGCTGCAGACATCCAGATGTATATTTTAAAGCTGTGTGATTTTTACCGTACTGGTTAGGAACCATTGGCCAATTATAATTGATTTTCCTAAAGTACTATTCTGGCATTGTGACCTCATCTTTTGTCTTTTTCCTGGAGTTTTCTCTATTTTACATTTTTGTATATTAACATAGGTACTAATTGACCTTATGCTGGGTCTCTGTCCCTCTGACTGTCCTAGTAACACCTGCCTATCTTCTCCAGCTGCTGATGTGTGGGACCGGGGACATCAGTGTGTCTGACTTCAAAGCCCATGCAGTGGTTGTTGGCGGCTCCTGGCATTTCAGAGAAAAGGTAAATGGGCAGATTTCTTTTAGTTGGACTTGTGCCAATTTGTAAAGAATAATATCAGAAGAAAAAGTTGAGGAGTCAGAGAAGCAGACATGTCAAGTGGGAGAACGTGCTATATGTGGGGAAGACAAGTGGTCATTTAGCCAAAGGGGAGCCCTGGTCCCTGTTGGCTGTCACACTGACCGCCACAGGCGGTGCATTGGAAAGTCGGAGAAATAGAACCAAGTGGTTGGCAGCCAGCCTCCTGACCGTGTGACAGTGCAAACCCCTGAAGAGTTCGCAGTCTGACCGCTCCTCCCTGTGTCCTCACAGAGCAGTGACTGGGGCACACCCTCACTTTGGGGTTCAGGTCAAATCCTGGGCTGCATACTGGTATGACCCCAGCCCTGTGCCCTTCCTGCCAGGTCATGAGGTGGTTTTGGACCGTGGTTTCCAGTTTGACCCAGGAGGAGTTGGCTCGGCTGCTTCAGTTCACGACAGGCTCCTCTCAGCTACCACCCGGAGGCTTTGCCGCCCTCTGTCCCTCATTTCAGATCATTGCTGCTCCGACCCACAGCACGCTACCAACTGCACACACATGGTAGGTTGTCTGAGCGCCCAGTGAGTGCTCTCGTGGGGGTGTCTTTGCAAGCTTTGCCAGTGTCTCTGAGTTAATCACTTCTCCCCTTGCCCTTCCAGTTTTAACCAGCTGTGCCTCCCCACGTATGACTCCTATGAAGAGGTGCACAGGATGCTGCAGCTGGCCATCAGCGAGGGCTGCGAGGGCTTTGGCATGCTCTGACCACTCTCCTGCCATCCTCTTGGCTCCCGTGCTTTCTGGAGCATCTGGGTGCACGCAACAGACATCATAACCACTGATGCTAATGTAACACATAACCATCAACTGGAAGCTGCTGCATGCTCCCCAGGGTCTGGAGGATTTGGTCACCTGTGAGCCTTGTCCGGCCCTCACCCCCTCCCTGCCCATTTCCCCACAGGCCGGTTTGGCATGGTACGTAGTCTGAGCTATTCATTCCGTCATGAGAAGAGGACCGTGCTGCTGTATTTCACCTGGTTCTTAGAAGCGCTCAGCGGGAGCTGCCTCAGGAGCTGAAGGAGATGACACAAAGGACTCAGCTGTCACTGGGAAGCTGGTGTGCTCGCCTTGCTCAGCCTCCTCTGCCTGTGCTCCTCCGAGGTCCCCTCTGTGGCCCTCCTTACTTGACCCGAAGTCTGCGAGTCCTTCCTGTGGGCAGGGCTATTGCCTCTTTCTGTCGGGAGCCCGGAGAAGCACAGATAGGAAGTGCCCACATGCGCCCAGATGGTTGTGGCCCTCTGCACAATGGCTGGCACAGGCAGTAGCACTGGACTACCCCTAATGGGGACCGAGAGCACAAAAGGATCTTTTCTTGTGGTGTCTGAACTGGAAAAGGAGCTTTCCCTGCAGGCATTTCTGGAAATGATCATTAATTCCTAAAGAAGAACTCTCTAAGCTTTGTCTTGAATTTGAGCCAGTGAGAAAAACAGACCTAAGCATGTGAAAGACAGCCAGGCTGTGGCCTCCAGGGCCAAATATGATTCTGTTCAAGGTCTGGGGCACATCTGGGCGAATGGCTGGGTTGGAGACTACTGATGCTTGTCCCTGAGTTTGTTCTTTACACTGGAGTGTGGCTGGGTCTGGCCACCTACCTCCAAGCTATGCAGTCTGCTAAGAGCTGGGGACTCTTCAGCTTTCTACTGAAGGAAATTTGGAGCAAGGGACTGGGACCGTAAGAAACATGCCAGTGATCCCTGCGTCCTCTTTGCTTGGTGTTTTCTGACAGCACTCAGGCAGAGGAAAGGGTCCAGTGGTTTAAGTGCTTACCACAGGTCCTTGGCGTCAGGACACTAGGAGCACAGAGGAGCTAGGTCAGAAAGCAAGCACCTAGCCATCCCAGTTACTTCCCTTCACCCCGTCCATTACCAGCAAGGGGAACTAAGGGGGGAGGAAGCTGTCTTAGGTTCACTGTGAACATGATGATTGAAGAGGAACTGCTGCTGTCTCTTGGACGATGGCAACATCCTTTATCATTATGATTTAAATGAAAACATTTTCAAGACTCAAAATCTCATCAGCTTTCCCAAATTTGTTTTTAAGAAGGCTTTGCTGCAAGCTACCATTCCCCATGGGACATTCAACTCTGAGAGTATTACAAGCCATCTTTATTGCCAAAACCAGCAAGTACGCAGAGTCCAGAGAGGGGCCTGGACTTGTGGCAATACCTTGGCCTCCTGGAAGCGGGTCTGAGCCCTCCTGTTCCCAGGGATCATGAGGAACAAGCCCTCCTGAGCTGCTTCTGTTCCCGCCTGACCTTACTCCTTTGCAGTTGTCATTTGTTCTTCTTGGTGTGGGTGCTGACCTCGCTCATTCTTGGGGTCCAGGATCCAGCATCAGGGCCTCTATACCACAGGGTCCTCCATGCCACATGGTCACTGCTCTCCTCAGGGACCAGGACAAGGTGCTGCTGCTTGCCCCAGTGTTTTCCCATGGGATGTGTACAGGCAGCCTTCGTCATCACCCTGGGAAACACGATGCTGCCCTTCCAGCCCAGAGAGGAGCTTCCAGCTGGGGGCACAGTGCGTGTGGGCTGGTCTGCTATCTTTGGCAGTATTCCTCTTCTGGAGTCTTCATCTCCCCTCCAGTAGCCCTCTACACACTGACGCTGGAGCTCGATTTCGTTTTCTTGGCTAGACCTGTCATTTTAAGCTCTAGTCATAGCACTCTTCATCCTGGGTACCACTGCCACCCAGCTGGGCAGCTGTGTCCCTGTGGTGGTCCTTAGCCCTAGGATTTTTGTTTAACAAAATGCTTTAGTACTGATGTGGTTTTCTACCAGTTTTCTCTCTCTCTTCTAACTCTGTTCAAATGTATCTTTGCTCTTTTTGATTTTTCTTTTACCTTTTTTTCCGAATCCTACTTTGGTACTAGCCAGTGTGGGGAAAAGGTACAATGTGTCAGAGAGAAGGAATAGTGCCTGTTACTTCTTGGACAGTTTTCTATTCTTGTTTCTTATTTTGGCCAGTTCTTTTATTTATGCCCTTGTGGGCCCAGGTACGTTGGGTCAGCTCACCTCCTGGCCTCTCAGTGCCTGTGAAGGAGACCAGACACGACGTGAGCGTCCAGCAGAGCATAGGCATGCCTCCAGAACTTCAGCAGAGACCGAGCCCTGCTGTCCATTTGTCAGGCCAGGCAGAAGAGCCAGACAGTTGCAAGGATAGTGTAAATATTTTGTACAGTAAATAAATAAATGTTTAAAAGGACTGAGGAGTAGAAATGTTTTTTGCATTTTCCCAGGAATTCCTTCAGAAGCAATCAGCTCAGGGTAGAGTGCACACGGGGAGCCCTGGCCTGTCTCGGGCCTCTCGCCCTTTCACCCTTCTGCCCTTCTCTGATTGCTGTCCATGGTGCCAGGCAGGGGCGCTGTCATTCTTACTGATAGCCAGTGGGCAGGACAAGTGCTTGTGCAGTTTGCCAAGAGCAGAGGATGTCTGTTCTCTTCAGTCTTTTAAGCATTAATTTGTTTTACTGCATAAGAAACTCACTGTAGAAAATTTGGAAATAAAAAAAACGGGAAACAAATCACCTTCCGTCCAGAGGTAGTCACTATAAATACTTTGTTGTATCCTGATTTTTGTATAATCACACATTTATTTTCCAACACCCCTCCCCCCGACCCTCCCACAAGTGCTCTGGGTGTGGCAAACAAAAACATTGCTCCTCAAAATTGGCAGTTGGTACCAGTTCTTTTCCAACCAAAGATAAGCTTGGCAGAGAGAAAACCAGGCCTGGTTTGGGTCTAGAAGGAGAAGTATCTGGCTTACTAAGGGAAGTAATCATGGTGTCTTATACAGTGGTTCCCAATCTGAAAAATCAGAATAAAATCCCATTTGGAATTTTTAAAATACAGATTTTTGCCCCAATGAACTGGAGTCTTAACTGGGAAACTCGTTTAAAGTGTATTTATCCTACCCTCATTTCATCAAACTCCTGAGGGATAGAAGATGTTAAAAGTACAACAACAAAAAAATTCTGACTTTACATATTCAGGTTAACCGTCCTACATGGTTTATTCTTGGTGCTCTTGTGGTTTTGAATGGGTCACTGTGAACACACATTGAGTTCTTACGACTCAAGAAGCTGGAAGGATTATTCTTGAATTAAATACTAGCTTCAGCTTCTCATGTGCTGTTACCTCTGAGCTGCTGCAGGTAGAGCTTTCAGCCAAACTTCTCTTAGGACCACAGTAGGGGCTGAACCAGAGGGCTCCTGACCTCTACTGTGGCTTCACTTAGATCCTGAAGCAAGATAGCCCAGCTCCAGGTATCTTGTAATGCTTTCATTTAAAAGTGAGAAACTTCTGAGATGTAACATATATACCAAGAAAAAAAAAAGGTATACAAGCATGCACAATTTAATAAGCAATTATAAAAGAAGTACACAGGTGACCACCATCTGGGTCAAGAAATCCAGGTCTTACCACACACCTCTACCAGTAACTATCATCCTGACTTGTATGATAATCGTTTGACCAATTCCCTTTGCAAACAGCCAGTCCTAAAATTCCCAGTGGGGAGAGGGAAAGAAAGAGCCCGTGTGGCCTCTTGATAAGATGCGAAGCAAGGTCAAATTCCCTGTGGTGATTACTATACTTCCTAATTAGTTTTCAAGTCTTCTGAGACCATTGATGCCCCATGAGACTCTAGTTCGGATTCCTAATTCTGAATCTGAAGAATCACATTCAATGTCTACAAGGTCTGTCTGCCAGAATTTCCCCCTAGATATTGTAAATTGGGTGCTCCTTTGTAGTACCCTGAACAGGCTTTGTGGCTGGTTGAACGTGATTATGATTCTCTTTGGGTGGTCGGCGGTAGGTTCTTGAGTATCATGTGAGTGCAGTAATATTGGAAATGACTCAGCACTAAATTGTCTCAAAAACTGTGGAATGGCAAGAATTTCTGAGTGAATACAAATCACCATTTAACAGGAAGCCACCCCAAAGTTATTGGAGCTTAGTTTTTCTGTTTGGAGTTCAAAGGGAGTGGATTTGGGGGGTATTGTCATGATTTTGGTTTGTATTTGATGGAGTGGTGATGACTAGCCTGGGGATAAGCCTTGCTGTGAATGCTCCCAACCCGATTCAATTCACCTTCATTTTGCTTGTGGAAGAACACTTTGTGATGCAGGGACCTGGTCCTCTGCAGTGAACTCGGGGGTCATTTCTACAAGCTGGTCAGTGAATTCCTGGTCAGGAGATGTGCAGGGCAGTTTATTACCAGAAGTCAGAGGAGTGACAGCTGTAGGGTTTTGATATGGCATCAGAGGTGGCTTAAACAAAGTTGTCCAGGTTGTCAGTAGAGCTTTGGCTTCTTAACACCAACCAGCAGCAGCAGCAGCTTCTTAAACGCAAGGTGGTAACAGTGTTGGTATGTCAGGAGCAGGATCAGACACACCAGTACAGAACCATGGCATCCTGCCACCTTGAGAGAACAGTGTGGGGCTCCTATCTCGTCCTTGTAGCTTTCCTTCAGGAAGGTGATGACTTATCCTGGGTGAAGTCTGCAGCTGTGGTTGCGACTTCCTCAGTGTCTCCAGTTAGCAAGCCAGCATGGCCTTTGTGGACTGATGTCCACTGGCAAACCAGACAACTTTCTGAGTGAGCAAGGTCTTAGAACTTCATCTCTTAGGGTGACTCTGGGAAGAAGTCAGTGTCAGACTACTGAAGGAACTAGGTTAGGAGGTAAATTTTTTAAACCTCATTGTGTCCTTGACCCGGTGGCACATCCTGATGGCAGGAGCCTACCTGTATCCTATGGTTCTGATTTCAGTGTCCCTGGGCCTCAGCCTCCGTGCAGCACAGGCATCTCCTGTCACTTGATCTTCTCTCAAAGAACATCATCTTAGACATTTTTGCATCAAGTGTGCAGAATGGGATCCTCAAGGGGTAAGAGCCAGGATTGATGAGCTTGAACATTCATATTTTATTTTTAACTCCTATGGTTCAACTTTGGGCAAGACAATCTTTTAATATCTGTTTTCTAACCCACAAAATGATATGATTGAGTAAGAAAATTAGCTAATAACTTGGAGAAAAGTTGGAAAACTTGGGGAAAAGTTTTCTATATGTAGTATGTGTGATACCATAGTGACTATGGCTTGTTGCCCTGGTATTGAATAATTTTCGTAGTGAGGGGCAATATGGATCTGGGAGCAGTAGTAGACTGTACTAGAATGGATGACTGGTATCTCCAGGCAGGCCAGAGAGAATGAGTATTTAAGACACCTAGCCCAAGCATCTGTGAAGAAGTTCCCAGGTCAGAAGAGACCTATTCTTTCCTTCATTTGACTCACTCTCTTAGGGCTAGAAGGTATTTGAGGGGACAGCATGTCAAACCTATGTCATGTGGTAAGCAACCTAACAATAGGCAGCTTAATATCCTTGATTTTCCTTAACTTACCTGGATACTGAATCATGCTAATAGTTGCCATTGTTTGAGCCTTTCCTTACAGGTGTCCCCAAATTATGGCCTGTGGGCCCTGAGGCCATTTATCCGGCCCCCCTCCGCACTTCTGGAAGGGGCACCTCTTTCATTGGTGATCAGTGAGAGGAGCACTGTATGTGGCAGTCCTCCAACGGTCTGAGGGACAGTGAACTGGCCCCCTGTGTAGAAAGTTTGGGGACCGCTGTAGCTAAGAGGTTTACTACAGATTGTCTCATATTAACAATAACCCTGCAAAGCAGGTTTTGTTCTCTCCATTCTACACAAGACAGTTGAAGCTCAGAGAGGGTGAGTAACTGCCAAGTTTCCTTACCTGGTAAGTGGCAGAGCTGTATTTGAGCATGGGTTTGTTTCATGTCAAACTCTCCACATTGCTGGTTTGTCTCAGGCAGATTAGTTTAGACTAAAAACAGCCCAGGCACTGGGCCACCTGAGCTCACTGACTCTGCCTCATGTTCCCTCGGTGACAGTGTGTGACAGATAAACACTTTATGCCTTTGTTTACCTGTCAGTCACTTCAGGATTTGGGATTTATGAGGAGGAGGCCCAGCTTTAAGAGCTACAGCTAATGGTAGTGCCTTTAAAATGTAGAAAGTTCCATAGAATTCCAACTAATGACTTGAGTGAAGTGACTTCCAAGTTTAAATGAATCCTGCATAAGAAATACAAGACACCCTAAGGATATAACAGAGGGGGGTGGGAATCCTGCAATTTTAATATCCCCACTTTGGTGGAAAATCCATAGGTTGCATGCAAATGGAATAATTAAGAGTGAGGTCAGACACACTACACAATATTCTGATGTTTATCTCTGGTAACTAAGTCTGCAGAAAAAAGGCTCATTTCAATAAATCTTTTGTCTCTAAACTCTCCTTACAAGAAACACGGCTCCATTTGGCAAAGGCCAAAGTCCTGGTGGATATCTCGGGGAGGAAGCAAACATTTCAAGATCGCCATAGTTAGGGGGAGACATACACCTCAAACGAGACTATGAGTCTACTAGAACGATAAGCACGCCATCTCCAAGGCAAAGGGCCCTGGACCTCGCTGGGGTGAGGTCACCATTTCTGCAGCCCCGTTTTACCTGTATTGTGGATTTGCACATGAAGGAATCTTTCTGAATCTTCCTGTTCTTTTCCTACAGACCAACAATGTTCCCTCTCTTCTCAGAACTCCCACTCAAAAGAGTTGCCAAGACATTCCTCTGCTTGCCCATTAGCAGAGTCAGGGATAGCAGAGAACTTGCAAGCCAGCTGGAGAGCCTTTAAAAGATGCCTTTTATGTTTGTTGAAAACAAAATGTTGTATTATTGTGTAAGAGGAAATTATGTGTAAGAGGAAATCATTTTGGGCTAGTAGGTTTAATCCTACTCCAAATTGTCGTTTTATTTCTTATAATATACCTCCCCCCAAACCCACCACCAAAAGAAGAGAAAATTTGACGCTGCTGTCCCATTGCTGGGTCTGTGGCCTACCTTTTCCCTTTAGTTCTGGCAGCTCTACATTTCAGCAAACATTTCCTGTGTATTGGGCTCCGTGCAGGGAGCTAGAGATACACAAGGTAGGACATGATCCCGGCCTTTGAGTAGCTCAGTCTTGTTGGAGACAGACGTATAAACAACCTGATTTCCTTGGAGTTTTCTTCCCCGGAGGCTTGAGCACCCAAGCCCATCACCACCCGCCTCCATTGTTTCTCTCATCCATTGTTTCTCTCATCCCTGTTTAATTGGGGAGTGGGGGGGGGCGTTTCTGTTTATGCATTTGGAGACTTTCCATAGTATAGAGTAACAGCTGCAAGTGAAATTTGTATAGCTCCTTACACATGTACAAAGGGAAGGAAATCACTCTCCCTATTGATTTTCAGAGTAGCAGGAACCCTTGCAAAGATGAATTCCAAACCAAGAGACCTAAGGAGCAAGCCCCTCGTTGTGCCGTAAATATGCCATCACCTGAGCAGGTCCTGGGAAAGGAAACTTCACGGTCTTAGGACCCACTCTCCCTTTTACCTACTCTCCCAGACAAAGCAGCCTGAGGTGTTGACTTTGGCAGCAGGGACTGGCCAGCAGCCTGCAGCTTGGTGAATGAAATTAAAATCCTGAGTGGATGGGGGAGAGGGAATTATCTCCAACACTAACAACAATCTGAAGGGCTTGTACTATGGTCAGATGACCAGGGTGTGGCAGAGAAAAGACAGAGTAATGCCATTTCCAACGAACCAGAGACATGAAGAGGCAGACCCAGTTCATGAAAAGCCATGAGGTTGGTTGGTTGGTTGCAACCACTGTGGGTGGAAACACTGGTCTTCACTCTAGTTTCCCTTGATGCTAATCGAACCCAGGAAACTGGGGTCCTTGGTCATCTCTTTGTAGGGTGCTGCAGAGAGGTCTGTTCCTCTCTAGGTTTGGGATCTTAACATTGATTCCTCAAGCTTCTGAGCTGGTCGCAGCTGGATGGGCCCTGGGTCTGGCCAATGCCTTTAGGAAAACTTTCAGGCTTCCTTTCCTGGAGGGATTTCTTCCCTGACGCCTCGTTCATGATGGTGCCAGATTGTGTCTCCTCAAAAAAGTAAAAGCAACAGAATAAAACTTGGGTGTTTTCCTATAGAGCTGACACTTGCTCTGCCCGTCAGGGTAGACAGACATGTCGTATCCTGGCGGAATCTTGTGTGTAGCTCTGGAAATGTCTGGATGTGGGTCTGGGTACCACAGCCACGCATCTGCCTCCCACAATGGTTCTGGTTTCAACAGTTCTGACTTATGATTCCCCTTCACCTTGAAAAGTCTATTGTTGCCTGACCTGTGGTGGTGCAGTGGATAAAGCGTCAACCTGGAAACACTGAGGTTGCCGGTTCAAAACCCTGGGCTTGCTTGGTCAAGGCACATATGGGAGTTGATGCTTCCTGCTCCTCCCCCTTCTCTCTCTCTCTCTCTCTCTCTCCTCTATAATGAATAAATAAAATCTTTAAAAAAAATCTTTTAAAAAGTCTATTGTTTTGGCATCCAAGCTATGTCTTACAGCCTCTTACAGTCGGAAGCAGCACAACCCTCTTTTGTCAGACCATATCTTGAGTTTGGGCTCCAAAAGTGTCACTGTGGATTAACTACGAGAGGATAAGCAAAGCGAAACTCTAGCCCTGACTTTGGGGGTCAGGCTGGGCTTAGGGGTTTGGCGTGGTGGGAAAAGGGGGCCAAGATAGTGGTTGGCACAAGGATACGGAGAACTTTGGAAACAGAGCCAGAGACTCTGAGGATTGAGGCCCAGGAAAGTTTGGCACGAGTGAGAGCTGGGTATTTAACCAGGAACAGTCACTCCATTTTTCTCAGCCTTGGCAGTAGGTCAGAGCAACAAGCAGTTCTAGCAGGGTCTACATCCTTCCTATTGTCTCCACCCCAAACTCACTCGTCGTCCCAAACATCTGCTTCAGATTTGGGCCCTTGCCTTCTCCCTGATTCCTGTACCAAACCGTGGGTGGCAAGGGCGAGGGGCCGGCCTGCAGGTGTGGGATGAGGAAGGAAAGGGGTGGAGGGCTCTGGGAAAAGCTGCTCACAGATTTTATTTCAGGTGCTGCAGAAGGATTGAGGTCTGACTGATTTTTTTTTTTTTTAATGTGCATATGAATCACCAAAATCTAACCAGTAGATTGTTTCTCTTTCCGGGTAAGGGGAGCAACTAAGAGAATTGGGACCAGCTGGAGAAGTCTCTGGGTTGTCACATGGTCAGCTTTCAAAGGCAGCTTAGAGTCACTCTAGACCAGGGGTAGTCAACCTTTTTATACCTACCGCCCACTTTTGTATCTCTGTTAGTAGTAAAACTTTCTAACCTCCCACCGGTTCCACAGTAATGGTGATTTATAAAGTAGGGAAGTAACTTTACTTTATAAAATTCATAAAGCAGAGTTACAGCAAGTTAAAGCATATAATAATAATTACTTACCAAGTACTTTATGTCGGACTTTCGCTAAGTTTGGCAGAATAAATCTTTATAAAACAACTTACTATAGTTAAATCTATCTTTTTATTTATACTTTGGTTGCTCTGCTACTGCCCACCATAAAAGCTGGAACGCCCACTAGTGGGCGGTAGGGACCAGGTTGACCACCACTGGTCTAGAGGGAGCGAGCTGAAGTGATTAGCGCCCACAACAAGCCATCAGGAGGTGCTAATGAGGTATTAAACACTTCCCCAGCTAGCAGCTGCGTCTAAGCTGGAACAGACCTTGAGCCAGCGCGGTAGAGCTCGCCGGGGACTAGCGACTGGCCTGGCCGGAGGGCCGGGCCAGCTGCTAGTCACAGCCTCCAGTGTCTCACTGGGAGGAATGTTCAAGTTTCTCTAACACTTGCCCTGGAATCTCAAGCCAGTTTAAGAGACAGAAACTCCCCACAAGAAAATAGTGAGGCGTCCAAGGGAGTAATCTCAGAATTCTTGTAATAATAATAATGGCCGACATCTGCGGCCGGCCGGGCCTTGCCCTCCCTGTTGTAAGCGCTGCCTGTGTGAACTCGTTTACTCTTCAATCAGTCTACGAGGTGAAGACACTTGCTATTCCCATTTTACAGAGAAGTAACTTGTCCAAGGTTCCATGTGTCAGGTTGGCCTTGATACTTTTATATCACACAAGCTCAAAGGAGAGGGAGATTGAGGGCAAACCAGTCAGATCCAAAGAACATTGGTAAGAGAGTTGTTAGTGTTCTGTGAGTCCTGTGAACCAGAGAAGGCTTGTGTAGTCCTCGGACCTCTGGGTCCCCAGGAAGCCCATCCGGCAGGCACTGCTCCTCACTGTCCCACCATTCTGTGCCTCCCGAGGCTCCTGCTGCTCCGTCAGGGCAGAGCCTATGCCAGGGGTCCCCAAACTTTTTACACAGGGGGCCAGTTCACTGTCCCTCAGACCGTTGGAGGGCCGGACTATAAAAAAAACTATGAACAAATCCCTATGCACACTGCACATATCTTATTTTAAAGTAAAAAAACAAAACAGGAACAAATACAATATTTAAAATAAAGAACAAGTAAATTTAAATCAACAAACTGACCAGTATTTCAATGGGAACTACGGGCCTGCTTTTGGCTAATGAGATGGTCAATGTGCTCCTCTCACTGATCACCAATGAAAGAGGTGCCCCTTCCAGAAGTGCGGTGGGGGCCGGATAAATGGCCTCAGGGGGCCACATGTGGCCCACGGGCCGTAGTTTGGGGACCCCTGGCCTATGCTTTCTACCTTCCCCTCCAGGGCAAACCAGCTGGGGGAGGCAACTAACTTAGGGAGTGGCCTGGACTCCAGGCCCTCAGTGCGACTGCAAAAGGAGCTAAAGGGCCAAGCTGGCCAAGGCCTGGGCTGCCAGGGGCCCCATTAAACTTTAGAGCTGAGGGTTGGGAGTCTCAGGAACATACCCACTCACCCTGGCCAGCCTGTCTCACAGAGAAGCAACTGTACGGGTAAGGACAGGCTGGGGGCCTCTTCCAGCTGCCGCTGCCAGGGCCATGTCAGAGCCTACTTTAGGTGGGAGTAGCCCCTTTCCACTAAGAGAGAAGAGTGTGTTGGTGAGGGGGTCCTAGGAAGCCTGCCTGACCAGCGGCCCAAGGATAGCAGCTGTGCAGGTGTGGCGAACGTGTTTGAACAAGCTCACTCGTCCTTTGAGTCTTTGCTTATGTTGGTCTCTCTGCCCAGCTTGGTCTCTCCAACCTCCCTGTCCTTCAAACCCAGCTCATGTCAGAGGAAGAGGATGTGAGGATTAAATAAGAGAATATGTGAAAAGCACTAGCCTAGTCTGACAGGTATTAAGCCAAAAAAAAAAAAAAAAAAAAAAAAAGGGTAGATATTATCATTATTGGTAATAACGGTAAACCCGTATATAGCTGTCTTTGGCTTTGTTGTAGATTTGAATTTGGAAGAGCTGAGTTCAAATCCTGACCTCACCACTTCTTAGTTGAAAACTCTTGGGTAAATTTCTTAATCTCTCTTTTCTAGAAAAGATTGATTCTAACACCTACACAATATACCCCAAAGGAATGTGAAACTCAATGAGATGATGGATGTGGAAAAGTGTTTTATAAGTCACAGAACCTCCTATGATGTTGGCATTGCCTTTCCACTGGCTCATGTGGGGCTCTGACGCCCACCATGCCCGTTCCTTGGGGTGATCTGATCCCTACCACTGGCCCGGCCTGGGTGAAGCTAAATCCCTTCTCCCTTTTCTACTCAGCAAAGGCAAACCTGGAATTTTTTTTGGAAGAAACTTTGGTTTAAAAATTAAGAGGGTAAATTAAAATTTTAAAATGTACAAGAGGAGCAAGTAGATTTACGTATACTGATGTCTTCTGCTAGGAAGTCCAACCTTGGGGCCAAACTCATTGAACTCTGACCACAGGCCTCGCTGTCCCTCCTCAGCTTTGCCTGGTGGACTTTGGGTTGAGGGACACCAAAGAAAGGCAGAGCTCAGAGCAACAGTGAGCCACCCTCTTCTCTCACACACACGTAAGGTGTGGTGGAAGTCTGCAGACCTTCAAACATTGTGTCTAAGCCTCACAATGCTCTACAAAGATCATGAGGCTTACACTTAGGGCCTTTTTTTTTTTTTTTTAAAGCAAAAGAGACAGTGACAGAGAGAGGGACGGACAGACAGGAAAGGAGAGAGATGAGAAGCATCAATTCTTTGTTGCAGCACCTTAGTTGTTCATTGATTGCCTTCATATATGTGCCTTGACCTGGGTTGAGGGGCTCCAGCTGAGCCAGTGACCCCTTGCTCAAGCCAGCAACCTTGGGCTCAAGCCAGCGACCTTGGACTTCAAGTCAGCGACCTTTGGGCCATGTCTATGATCCCACGCTCAAGCCGATGACCTCAGGGTTTTTTAGTTTGTTTGTTTGTTTGTTTTTTGACCTCAGGGTTTTGAACCAGGGTCCTTAGCACCTGAGGTTGATGATGTACCCACTGCGCCACCGCCTGGTCAGGCGGTAAGTTGTTTTCTGTTTTTTTTAATGTAGTAGGTTTAGTCCACTGTCTCACCCCAATTTCTCTTCTATTCCACCTTCCTCCATGTCAGGTGGGGGAAAGTGGCTGTGGCATTTGAGGATGATGAAGGGAATTTGAGTTGGGAATATATTAATTTCGGTTTACTGTCATATATTCATTTGGTTATGTTGGGAAAACATTCAGTTGGATTATAAGTGATACATTTATGTCATGTAATATATTTATTACTGGCAGATCTGGTTAGAAATGGCTTTCTGGAGCCCTGACCCAGTAGCTCGGTTGGTTAGAGCATTATCCTGAAGTATAGAGGTTGCTGGTTCGATCCCCAGTCAGGCCACATACAGGAACAGATCAATGTTCCTGTCTCTCTCTCTGCCCCCCTTCCTCTCTCACTAAAATCAATAAATAAAAAATTTAAAAAAAGAAATGGCTTTCGCCTGACCAGGCGGTGGGGCAGTGGATAGAGCATCAGACTGGGATGCCGAGGACCCAGGTTCGAGACCCCAAGATTGCCAGTTTGAGTGTGGGCTCATCTGGTCTGAGCAAAGCTCACCAGCTTGGACCCAAGGTCGCTGGCTCAAGCAGGGGGTTACTCGGTCTGCTAAAGGCCCATGGTCAAGGCACATGTGAGAAAGCAATCAATGAACAACTAAGGTGTCACAACGAAAAACTGATGATTGATGCTTCTCATCTCTCTCAGTTCCTGTCTGTCCCTATCTATACCTCTCTCTGACTCTCTCTGTCTCTGTAAAAAAAATAAAAATAAAATAAAATAAAATAATTAGTTTAAAAAAATAAAAAAAGAAAGAAATGGCTTTCTGGAATATTACCGCCACACACCATGGGTACTCACTTGATGCTGTGATAGGTGTGGGCCACAGCCTTACCACATCTGGCACCAGAAATATGTGGGTAAAAGAAGAGAAACAATTATTCCACTCATCAGATGGTCAAAGCGTATTGAGGTTTTCTGTTGTCTAAAGCAGTGGTTCCCAACCCCCGGGCTGCGGACTGGTACCGGTCCGTGGGCCATTTGGTACCGGTCCACAGAGAAAGAATAAATAACTTACATTATTTCCGTTTTATTTATGTTTAAATCTGAATGATTTATTTTTTTTAAATGACCAGATTCCCTCTGTTACATCCGTCTAAGACTCACTCTTGACGCTTGTCTCGTAAGTTCGACAATTATATTTAAAAATGCCACCGTTTTTACACCGGTCGCATAATTTTATTTTGTGCATTTATCCGTCCCACCCTAAAGGCTGATCTGTGAAAATATTTTCTGACATTAAACTGGTCCGTGGTCCAAAAAAGGTTGGGGACCACTGGTCTAAAGTTTATAAAATTTGGGGAGTGTGCTTTAAGAAAAGAAATGTAAGATTAGCTATTAAGGAGAATATTTATTTGGAATGAGAAATCTATCCTTCCCCCACAAGTCACACAATTTTAAAAAGCTAGCCACTACCACAAACATCAGAAATCCAGGATGATAACCCAGGCTGGCATCTGCATTCGTCCCCGCCAGCCGCTGTGTCTCTGGCCTGTGTCGGTTGCCATTTCTCCTCTGATGAGATGTGGGGAAAAGGTCAAAAAAGTTAATTTCAGGATAATCATTTGGGACTCCCAAGAATAGAGAACGATGGCAATAATAATTAAATAGGAATTTTATGCCATTTTTTGGCACTCTTGACCGCTGTGGGGAGGACACCAAGAGTCCCGGAGCCAGAGGCTCGGTTTCCTGAGGGCTGAGAGCTCCATGCCCAGCGCCATCCTGCCAGCTTCCCAAGGCAGTGGCCATTGCCATGTCCAAGCACAGGGAGGACAGATTTCCTCGGACATAGAAGGTTACTGTGACTGATTTCTTAGTTTCTTGGCCTCAGCCAGAGGCAGGAAGACTGGGTCACACAGTCTAGGAGACTCTTCCGAATGTCTACTTGGTGTTTCCCAGTGTCTTAAGTAGTGTTCCCCAGAAAACAGACCCTCCAACAAAGATTATGTGAACGTGATGATTTCTTAGGAATCTTCCCAGGAGTGGGGGAGGGGACTTGGAAGAGAAGGAGGCCAAACAGGGATGTGATGTCAAGCAAGAGGTCACAGGGGGAAGTGGCTCAGTGAGTTTGGGACATGGAGGTATTTATACCCTGCACATGGAGTTGTTGGTTAGGGCTATCTGTGGGGGTTGAGGGTAGTAACTTCCCACTTACTTCCCTGACCTCCATGCAGGTGGCCAAAGCAGGTTTCAACATCTGGGGACAGGTGCTGGCAGGGACGTCCTGAAATAATACAGACACCAGAAGACATGAGGGCAAAGTACTGATAGCATCCGCAACACCCATGCCCCATGTGCTGCTGCTAATTGCTTAGCCTTGTGGCCCTTATTCATGTGTTGTTATCACTACGGTTACATGATTATCTCATTGAAGCCTCAAAACAGCCCTGTTATTGCGCCCATTTCATGGATGAAGCAACTGAAGTTTAGAGACAGCTGCTGTGATCTGTCCAGCTGTAACGATCTGCTCCAGCTGCAACGTGCTCTCTCCTAGGTCCTCCCTGAGATCCCAGTTCTCACCACCCTGTTTGCTTCCTTCATGAGCCAAGGCACCCTGTCTGGTTTGCTCACCACTCACACCTACTGCCTAGCCCAATGCCAGCACATAATAGGTGCTCAGTGCATTCAGAACCAGGGGTTCAGCAACCACTTGAAATGCCAAGTCTCTGGGCACTGTGCCTCATGCTGTGGCACTTTAGTGATATTCCCTCCGTGGTAGCCCAGTGTCAGGGATGATGGGGTGCCTGGGTCCTAGAACAAATGCATGCTGGGAGGAGAAGGCAGCCCTGAACAGACTGGGAGAGTGCCCAGAAGACGGGCCGCAGCTGGATTCTGACAGCATCCTCATTCACATCCGCAGAAGCATTTGGGAAATTGCCCTCTAGACGATTCCAGTCTCCTGGGAACGACAGCGGCCTATTTTGGGATGTGTTTCAGTGCGTCCCTCAGCTTCCCCCTCAAAGTTGTGTTGCATTCACAGCCTGCATATGAGATTAAAGTTATTGTGTGAGATCACTAGTGGCCTCTGGAATGTGCCACAAATGGCCCCGAGGTCCAGCCTGAGAGCTCAGAGGGTTGTGGACAGACCCATAAGGGAAAAGAAGACAACTGGATGTGGAGTCCATATCAAATGGATAAAGTATTTAGACTGTACACAAGCCAAAGAAAAAGCACTTTTGCCTTTGGAGACTATCTGAGGCCTGGCAGGGGTTGAAAGGGATGCTTGCTCCCAGTTCTCGGGGGAGCAGGGGGGATACAAAACGCACGCCACCCTTTCCTGCCTGCCCTTCACCTGGGCTTGTGTCCTTGGAGAAACTGTCACCCTGGTGCCCAACTGTGCTGCCTCTTCCCAGTGCCGGAGTGGGCAGGGTGCAGGCCAGAGACACAGAGATGTCACACCGGAGGGGACCTCAAGCTGGGGAGGGGCTGCAGCAGAGCTGTTTGCGCAGGCTCTGGAGCTCCAGGCTGGATGCCACCTGCGTCCCCCACTCAGACTAAATATCCAGCCCTGCGGCTAAGTGAGACATTCTTGGCCTTGGCCTGGCCATGACTCTCTGGCTTGCGCTGGCCTTCCTTCATGGAACCGGGGCTGCTGTCTGCCCTCGGCCTGTTCTTTCTGTTCCTCACCCCAGAGCGCAGGGTGATTGGCAGACTTATCCAAGCATGGAAGGCAGGGCACTGGCCTTGGGAAGCAGCCAGGAAGAGGGAGGGGGTGCGAACCAGAGACCGAGGCCAGACGCGGAGTCAGAGACTGTCTGAGAGGGAGAGACAGAGTAAGACAGGCGTTGCCGTAAAGACAGATATATATAGAGAGAAACGCAGGGAGACTGGGAGGCAGAGAGATAGAAGCAGAGAGAGACAGGCGGCTGGGAGAACAGACATAGCCTATAGGAACGCAAGAGAGAGACAAATGGAAAAGAAGACGGGGAGACAGCTGAGCAGACTGGGCCCTGAGCTGGGGCTCCCATGGGGTCCAAGCATAACCTTGCCCTTCAGCCTTCTGCAGGGAAAGGAAGGAATGCTCCAAGGTGGGCCTTCACGCTAGAGCAGGGACTTCCAACAGCCCACATCTGCTTCCCATCTGGATCCCACTAATGGCGGATTTGCATCCCCAGGCTTTCTCTCCATTCAAAACAAACCGTGGCTGTGAATCCACGCAGACATCTGCGGTTCTCTTGGGTTGTGTGGGGCCCCGCAGGCCCCTGCAGTGCCAATGTGCACTGGGGATGGACAGTTGGTGGCAGAGAGTGGAGAAGAGGAGCCTTTAGAGGGGAGAGAGTGGCCCCCTGGCTCTGAGCGGGAGAAGCCTTGGAGTCCTTGCCTAAGGGATTTCAGGAGCTGCCGCAAGTCCCCTGGACCTGCCAGGTCCTTCCCCTGAGGCTGTACCTGGTGTGCTGGTGACATGGTCAGTTTGTCCTTCCCGCATCTGGGGGTGGGATATACCAGTGCTGAGCCTTCAGCCATTAAGACTGGCCACGTCAAAGCAAGCTGCACAATGTCCTTGACAAATGGCACATGTGTAAAAATTTTAAAAATGCTTTTAAAAGCTAATAAATGCCCTCTGTAAAAGAGCCGAGGCCCAAGCTCCAGGGTTTTTATTGTTGTTGTTTTGTTTTGTTTTTCTTA
Source organism: Saccopteryx bilineata (assembly GCF_036850765.1). Taxonomy (NCBI): domain Eukaryota; kingdom Metazoa; phylum Chordata; class Mammalia; order Chiroptera; family Emballonuridae; genus Saccopteryx; species Saccopteryx bilineata. Next base: position 27,066,016 of record NC_089493.1, read on the forward strand.
ATGGAAACACAAGCTGAGAGATCTGATGGCATGGGTCTCCCTCCTGTCATTCTGACACTGCAGCTGCCATCTTCCTGCCTGGTTCCGTTCTCTGCTTCTCCCCCCCTGCTCCCCACCCCAAACCCCTAGGACTTTTTGACCCTTCTGCCACACCACCCCGGTCCTATTACTGCCTCTCCTCATTAGTCTATTCATTTATTCTTTTATTCACTCACTTCACCATCTGTTTAATAATTCATTTATTCAACCACTGATTTCTTCATTCAGTGTTTATTGAGCACTGTGCTAGGTTTATGGCCCAGCTGCTATGGACTGAATGTTTGTGTCCCCACAAATTCACATGTTGCAGCCCTAACCCTCCAGTGTGATGGTATTTGGGGGTGAGGTTTGAGAGGTTATTAGTGTTAAATAAAGTCAGAAAGGTGAAGGTTCCATGATGGGATTAGTGTCCCGATAAATAGAGGAAGAAACCAAAGCCCCCCTCCTCTGTCATGTGAGGACACAGAAAGAAGGTGACTATCCCTAAATCAGAAAGAGGGCTCTCACCAGATTCTGAGTTTGCTGGCCCCTTGGTCTTGGACTTCTAAGCCTCCAGACTGTGAGGAATAAATTTCCATTGTGTAAGCCACCCAGTCTGTGGTATTTTATTATGGTAGCCGGAGCTAAGACACCACTCAGTCAAAGAGCCAAGTCTTATACTGAATAGAAGTTAATACGAGAGTTAGAGGACAACACAAAAATGTCCTAAGTCAGTGTATAATAGAATGGTTTAGACAGTAGATTTCCTAGAATATGGTGAAGGGAGTTGAAAATCTTCTCAAAGGGAGTGGAAGGTTCCCCTGGTCTGCCGTTACAGTGTTACTTCTACCGGAATATTGAGGTAGAACTCAACCATCCTGGAGTCAGCCCTGAAGCTGCCCAGGAAGACCTTAGGGACAACAAATTAGAAATAAAAGGTGGGGGTGGGGCATTCTACGGTGTGAGCCTCCGTGTGACTTTTTTTTTTTTTTTTGTATTTTTCTGAAGCTGGAAACGGGGAGAGACAGTCAGACAGACTCCCGCATGCTCCCGACCGGGATCCACCCGGCACGCCCACCAGGGGCGACGCTCTGCCCACCAGGGGGCGATGCTCTGCCCCTCCGGGGCGTCGCTTTGCCAAGACCAGAGCCACTCCAGTGCCTGGGGCAGAGGCCAAAGAGCCATCCCCAGCGCCCGGGCCATCTTTGCTCCAATGGAGCCTTGGCTGCAGGAGGGGAAGAGAGAGACAGAGAGGAAGGAGGGGGGGGGTGGAGAAGCAAATGGGTGCTTCTCCTATGTGCCCTGGCCGGGAATCGAACCCGGGACTTCCACACGCCAGGCCGACGCTCTACCGCTGAGCCAACCGGCCAGGGCCCTCCGTGTGACTTTTAAGGTTGGGGATAGCTTGCTTCTGTTGGCATCAGAAAGTGGGCAGTGCCCCTCAGTCCTGCTGGAGAGGAGGAGGCAGGGCTGTGAAGCACAGGACTGGGGCCAGGAGTTGAGCTAGACATCCCTGGGAAGGAGAAGTTTGGGCATTAGAGTCTGGGCGTTGGGGGCAAGGTGTTCATGAGGGAGAGGCTCCAGCTCTGGAGAATGGAGGAGAGAAGGCTGATGATTGTCCTTGGACAGGGTTCTTCGCTGGAAGGAAGCAGGGGTGGGTGGGCCAGAGGTGGAAAATAGAATGGAGTGGGGTCATACCTGTGTGTGAAGGTTTATACTTGGGGACAAGACAGGACACTGGGAAGTGTTCAGAGCAAGAGCTGGGACATTCAGCTTCCTCTTGCTACGAAGCCAGCTTTTTGAAGGATTGAAATAAACTATGAGTCGTTAAAGGGAATTTATTGGCTTGTGTAACTGGAAAGTCCATAACTGGACTGACTTCAGGCCCATTCTTGACTCAGGGGCTTGAACAATGCCATCAGGACTCCGTTTCCCCTCCACTCTTGACTCCACCCTCAGTGGTGGTGTCTTATGCTCAGGCCAGGCCTCTCACTAACTCAGCTCTTCACTCACAGGCTTTTAGCAATAGCCCCAGCACAAAAGTCTCACAGGTGCTTATTGGGTCATGTATCCTTGCCTGAACTCATCACTGTGGCTAGGGCAATACAGTGCACTGATTGGCTAAAACCTGAATCCCATGATACCACTGGGAGGTTCCCCAGAGGAAAATGAATACTTTTACCAGAAAAGAGTGAATGAATTTGGTGGGTGGCATCAGCATAGCTGTTCTCATCCCTTTCACTAATGCCTTTTTTTTTAAATTTTATTTATTTATTTATTTTTACAGAGACAGAGAGTGAGTCAGAGAGAGGGATAGACAGGGACAGACAGACAGGAACGGAGAGAGATGAGAAGCATCAATCATTAGTTTTTCATTGCGCATTGCAACACCTTAGTTGTTCATTGATTGCTTTCTCATATGTGCCTTGACCACGGGCCTTCAGCAGACCGAGTAACCCCTTGCTGGAGCCAGGGACCTTGGGTTCAAGCTGGTGGGCCTTTCCTCAAACCAGATGAGCCTGCGCTCAAGCTGGCGACCTTGGGGTCTCGAACCTGGGTCCTCTGCATCCCAGTCCGACACTCTATCCACTGCGCCACCGCCTGGTCAGGCACTAATGTCTTTTTTAACTTTTATTTTTTCTTCTTTTCCAAGTGAGAAGAGGGGAGATAGACTCCCACATGTGTCCTGGCAAAGAGATCCTCCTGGCAACCACTGTTTGAAGCTGATGCTCAGCCCATCTGGGGCCATGCTTGCAACTGAGCTATTTTTAGTGCCTAAGGTGGAGGTTCCAAGGAGCCATCCAGCACCCAGGGCCAATGCACTCAAACTAGTCAAGCCGTGGCTGTGGAAGGGGAAGAGAGAGAGAGAAAAGGGGGAAAGAGAGGAGTGGAGAAGCAGATGGTCACTTCTCCTATGTGCTCTGACCAGGAATTGAACCTGGGACTTCCACACAACTGGCCAATGCTCTACCACTGAGCAAACCATCCAGGGTCTCTTCACTACTGTCTTAAGTATTGCAGCCTTTTGTTAGGGTTGGGCTATTTTTATTCAGGAGAATGCAAGCTCCAGGAGAGCAGTGACACTGTCTCTTGTTCACTGATGGAACCCCAGGACTCACAACAGTGCGCAACAAATAATGGCTAAATGAATTCAGCAAGCTGAGTTATTGTTGGAAATGCCAGACTTTGGGCTAATAATTCTTGAATGTTTATGTGTGTCGCAGACTGTTCTAAACCATTTCAACATTTAAATCAGGGGTCGGGAACCTATGGCTCGCGAGCCAGATGTGGCTCTTTTGATGGCTGCATCTGGCTCACAGACAAATCTTCAATAAAAAAATAATAATGTTAAAAATATAAAACATTCTCATGTATTACAATCCATTCATTTTCTACCGCTCATGTTCATGGTTGTGGGTGGCTGGAGCCAATCACAGCTGTCCTCCGGGACAACATCAAATTTTTATTGGATAGTGAGTAAGGTACATGGGTTGTTGTATGGCTCTCACGGAATTACATTTTAAAATATGTGGCGTTCATGGCTCTCTCAGCCAAAAAGGTTCCCGACCCCTGATTTAAACTAATTTAGTCATTACTCAGTTTCATGGCAGGTGCTGTTATTTTTACCTGCATTTTACCGATGGGGAAACTGAGGCACGGGGAGGTTCCACAGTAAGCAGCAGAACTATGGTCAGACCCAGGCTTCTGGCCGCAGCATATGTATTTTTAAGCCCTCCATGTTACTGCCTGGTAGATATGGAAAGTTCATGAGTTGGACTCACAGGGAAGATCAATTTTCTAGCCTACCATTTGCACAGGTACTATTTATTTATCTATTTTTTTGTCTTTCCTTGACCCTCATAGGGAAGTAAAAGTGAGAGATTCTGTGGGGCATCTGAACATTTTCTGTCCTTCTTCCCAGTTGAAAATGGAAGTGATAAATCTTCCCAGTTATGAAATCCCAGAGGGGCTGAGCACCTTCTTTTTCATTTTGCCGGTTAGTCATTCAAAAATATTTACTGAACAAGATGATACTGGAACATCTTGTGGTACCAGAAAATAAGGAAGCGCTTGAGAAGGGTGGGTGTGTCAAAAGGACACAGGAGCCAACTGTGGGAGCTCCCAATGGGTGGAGCGATTTGAATAACAAAATCAAACAAGTATAACATTAAATTAGAACTCATAGAATAAAATAAATAGCTATGAGTCCCTACTGAAGTAAAAAAAAAAATTGTAAAAAAGGGGGAAAGAAAGTACAACTCTCCCTTACAGAAAATTCCAATTAATAAATATAGTGGTAAGAAGGAACATACAAAATCACCGTTAGGCCAACGCAGCAGTGATAACTGTTGTAGGCAAGAGCCACCTGTGTCGGATGCTAAAATCCATGGGAGAGAGTTGGAGGAGAATCAGGATGTTTGCACAGTCTCAAAGTTTTCTGACACCAATATATTTATTAATTCCGAAGGGAAGGATAGCAGTTATTTTGCAGCAGAGAAATAGTGAAGAAACCTGGAAGACACGGGCGTAACCACGTGATCAAAGTTTAACATCACCAGTAATAAGACACGCCCCCATCATGTACCGTTCATAACGAAACGAGAAGGATACAGCATCATTTCTGTGGCTTTCTTACCAAAAACTAATCTAATCACACTAACAGAATAGTGTGTGCTTAATATTACCTTTTTCTATTTTATAGTGTCACAGTGGTTAGCATTACTGGGCACACAGAGAGGGCCCTGGGGCCTAGTTTCCAAACTTGGAGATGATGCTCTCTGTCTGACTCCCTACAGTTTTGCCTTACCTTGTTAACCCAGTCGGGAGATGATGTTGAAAGCAGCTGATGCTGTCTGTTTGGGGACTCGGAATTGTTCCTGGACCTTGTATCGGCACTGTAAAGGGGGGCAGGTTACAGCCACGCTTAATGAGGAAAACAGGAGCTGAGCGGCTGCCAAAGGGCAGCAGGAGGAACACCAGCCCTTCCTCCCAAGGAGACGCTGTCTGCCTGGGGTGCTGGGCTGATGTGTGTTGTGAGGTCTGACTTCCCTCTTTCCATTTTTTAAATACAGAATAACTTTCCCTGACTCAGGTCCACTGCCACCCACTATCCAGCTCAGCCTCCAGTTTTGAAATGGAGTTTAAAATTTTTAGAAGCTCCCCACTCATTAAGCACCCCATTTTGAAAATTCAAAGGTCCCCAATACTTCCCCATCCCCCTGCCTCTCCCTCTGTCCCATCTGAAGTATCCACAATAGACTAAAAAAGAGCTGAGATCTTGACCTTCATTTTCTCATTCATTCATTTCCATAGTCTTACAACGTAGGTCTCATTCATCCCATTTTTACAGAAGGGGAGGTGGAGTCTCAGAGAGGTTGAGATCTTTGCTGAAGATCACACAGCTACCATGGGGAGCAGCTAGAACTTGAATTCAGGTATCTGTCACCTGCTTCCTTGCCGTTGCGCACAGAGCAGTGGACCGGATGGGTAGGAGGGATAAGTGGGAAGGAAGGAGGCTATGGTGGCACAGTTCAGCCTCAGGCCAGCCTTGGCTGATGAAGCCACCTTCTGAGCCCCAAGAGACTATCTCTCAGCAGCTACTCCTGATCTGGCCCAGAGGCAAGTGCCTCTGCCTCCTTGATCCTCCTCAGAACCTTCCCACCAGCCCAGCCTGCTAGCCTTTATCCCCTTGCAGGGATCCAAAGGGGTTTGCAGTGCCTGCATTGACTGCTCCTGATGGGGGCTCTTGGCCCAGCTGCTGTCTCCAGGCTGGTGGCTGCTTTTGGCTTCTGCCCCAGAGCTGCAGATAGGCTTCTGCCCCAGAGCTGAGGGTCTCCAGGGAGGCCAGGCCCCATTTAACCCAGAGGGATTAGTTGGATGAGGACCAGCTGGTTTGGGGCAGGAAAATCTTAGCCTCAGCTCTGACTTCTGCCATGCATCTCCTCTTCCCATCAACTAGCTTCTATTTCTACCTCCTGGGGCTGAACCTGGATAGCTATTTCAGGCCCCTCCTCGCTAGGTCCCTTCCCCTAGAAGCCCTGGTTCCAGAAGTACCTGATGGCTCTCCTCTCTGGCCTGCCTTCCCTGGTCACTGCCCTTCTAGCCAGGGGCAGTAGCTGTAGCCATTCCCCAGGGCTTGGGAAAGTGCCCCACACTTGACCCTGACCCCTGGGTGGAGAGGAATGTTGAGGCTGGAGCTTGTGTGGGATCTGCTGTCCTGGAAAGTGGCCTCCCTAGGCCTCAGGATGAGTGATTGGGAGGGGCCAACAGGGATCAGACACTCTCCCAGAGTTGTGGGAGGGGGTGGGGGAAGACTGAGAGCCCAGGCAGGTAAGGGGCACAATCCCATCCTAAGAGGCCATTCCCCATGCCCAGTGCTGGGCTGGCTCTTGTGGCTGCCCCCTCCTTCTTGAAATATTAAGATATGCAGTGTTCTCGGAGTCAGTCCCAGACCCCCCCCCACCACCACCACCAATTTTCTCCACAGGGAGGCTGGGTTAGGTGCCCAGAGTTAACAGAGAGGGCACTAGGGGTGGATGGCTGTCAAGTCTCACTCTTCACATCTGAAAATGGCAAGTAGGGCCTGATTAGTGGTTTTAAAGCTATGTTCTAATAAGCCCTGTGGTTCCTCACATGCCTCAGAGGCCACAGAGCAAGGGAAGTGTGTGTGGGTAGGGGTGTGGGAGAGTCTGGTTGGCCCCCTCTCAACCAGAGCAGCCCACGGGTGCTTCAGAAGGACAATAATAGTAAACAAAAGAAAGGAATCCCAAGAAAGGCAGGGCACGAGCCCCCTCGCCCCCCACTGGACTAGCAGGTGGGGGTGGGAAGGACAGCAATGTGCTAGAGGAAGAGGGCAGAGCCCAGTATTGAGTCCCAGGGGTTTTGCTCATCCCAGGGCTGTCTAAGGAGGTGAGGGGTGGGCAACCACTCAGGCCACAGTGACCATGGCTCTCAGGACAGCTGTATCTTTGCCTTTGAATTGATGGCTGACCCTGCACTGTCCCCAGCCTGTTCCAGGCAGCCTGGGAGACTTCCAAGCATATCTTTTGCAGGCCAGATGTGTGTCCACTGGCTGTGAATTCTTGCATGGAGAACAGGTGGGTGGTAATTACTCTAGCAGGAGCCAAGCGTGACTGGAAGCTAAGGAGACAATTCTGTTGAGCTGTCAAGAACTGAAAAAACAGTCTTCTGTTCCTGAGCTTGCTTTTATAGGGGAAAATGGAGATGGAATCCAGGGCTGTAGCAAGAGCCTGGGTCCCCATGACAGATTCTGGAGTATCCTGGAAATTCCCATACCCAGCCCCCATCACGGCCCTCCTCTCTAAGCTGTATGACATGTGTAGTGAACATCTGCTCTATGCATATGATCAGCACTCCTTTCTCTGCCTTGAATAACAGAAACTCAGCTTTCCTTTTCGGGATCTCTACCTCTCCTATTTCAGGCATTCCTGGTGGGGCTGTCAGCCATGGGGCCCCTCCCATTCCTCCACCCCCAAAGGGTGGGCATGGGACCCCAGGGACTTTCATCAAACTCTCTTGGAGGGGAATTGGTTTCTGGGGTGGAGTTGCTACTAATCACAGCAGGCGATTGGCTTAAAATCATCCAAAGCCTGCCAGCCAGCCATGTGTTCCTGCCCACCCCCCACTCCCAGAGCTGCCCTAATCGCTGGCTTTCCGGTCCTCTGAAAACCTTTCAGCTCCCAACCCTTTTTCTCCTTCGCAGATCTAGTCTCAGGAAAGGGTCTACGGCATCTATACTTGAGAGTGAATAAAAACTTTTTCTGGCTTTCCTATGGGTAGAGACATTTTCAGCCCTATATCTAAGTGTTAACTGAGTGCCTTTGCCTCTTGTGTCAGGACTTAGAAGTATTCATGAAGAAGGGGAAGACTTTGGAGACAGAGTGGGGCTTTCCCCAAAACGCCTTGCAATGAGTCCTGACCATGTCTCGCCAGCACTCGTCACTTGCATGCACTGGGAATTGCCTTGTCCCAGCACTTGTCTGTTCAGTGGTTGTTTATATCTGTCCTCCACGTATTAGCCCCCTGGAGTTCCTTGCTTCAAGCTGGAAGATCTTGATTCAGTGCAATTGAGCACCTACAATGTGAAAAGTCCAGAGCCATTGTATCTGAGATAACGTGTGCTTGTTTTGATGTTTGCAGTCTTGCTGAGCGAATAGACGCCAACCCACACTGTCTCCTGCATGAGATGAATGTTGTTGTACAGCTGAGCCAATCTGCCCTGGGAGCATAAAGAGGGGGCTGCACAGAGGAAGGGCCCAGCTTCCAACCCACCTGGCCTCCCCCTTTCTCTCGGTTTGTGTGTCAAGTGAGCAACAACAAGGACTCTGACTAATTTGTAAATGAAACTAGAGTGGAGTTACTAGAAAGATTTTTAGGAGCAAATGTAATAGAAATAAGAACTGAATAGATAGGTATGAAGAAGGTCAGAAATCGAGGCAGCAGGAGGGCTCTGAGTACCAGGAACTCCGTGGAGTATGTCTTTCTTTTTTTTTTTTTAGCACTGTCATTGCCAGGTTCTGTTTTAACTGTGTGGGGGTCAAATCATGGAGGGATTCTTTTACATTTTTAAAGATTTATTGATTGATTTTAGAGAGGCAGTGAGAGGAAGGGAGGGAGGGAAGGGGAAAGAGGGGGAGAGAAGCATTCATTTGTTGTTCCACTTAGTTGTGTGTTCATTGGTTGCTTCTCGTATGTGCCCTGACCTGGGATCAAGCCTGCAACCTTATCATTTCAGGATGACACTCAAACTGACTGAGCTAATCAACCACGGCCATGGGAGAGATTCTGACTGGCCAGTTTGGGTCATGTGCCACATGGCAGGTATTGCGATCGACTGCCCCATCAGAACAATCTAGAAAACGAAGGAAAGTTCCTTAAAGTTAAAGGAATGCTGTTACCAGAATAAGAGGAAGGAGGATGCAGGGCAGACAAAATGACAAAGTCTACCTTAGTAGGAGGCTCCAGGGTGACACCCCTGCCTGCTGGGTCCCCTTTGACTTAGGTTGTTCCCATGGCAATCACAGGCTGAGGGAAGGGCTGTAACTAAGGAAAATCACTACATACTCAGTCTCCACATGATACAGGTGGCTAAACTGAGGTCCCAACAGGGGAGATGACTTGTTCTGTTAACAGCCTGGGTTTGAACCTGCAGCCAGTGCTGAATGAGAGGCACACAGACAGTCAGACTGGACCCACAGGCTCTTGCTTCTGGTAGAAAGTTTCCCGGTCCTGGCTAGTTGGCTCAGCAGTAGAGTGTCGGTCTGGTGTGTGGAAGTTGCGGGTTCGATTCCTAGTCAGGGCACACAGGAGAAGTGACCATCTGCTTCTCCACCCTTCCTCCTCCCCCCCTTTTTTTTCTCTCTCTCTCTCTTACTCTCTTTCTCTCCCTCTCTCTCTCTTATCTCCTCCTGCAGCCATGGCTTGAATGAACAAGTTGGCTCCAGGCACTGAGGATGGCTCTATGGCCTCAGCTCAGGTGCTAAAAATAGCTCAGTTGCCAAGCAATGGAGCAGTGGCCCCAGATGGGCAGAGCATCAGCCCCAAATGGGGGTTTCTTGGTGGATCCCGGTAGGGGCACATGCGGGAATATGTCTCTTTGCCTCCCCTCTTCACTAAAATAAAAAAGAAAGAAAGAAAGAAAGAAAGAAAGAAAGAAAATAGTTTTCATACCAGAAATGGAGTGACAGTGAGGGTCCCTGTGAGAGCCACTGGGAGGGACCTTAGGGCCCTGCATGTGAATGGTTAATGTGAGTGCTCCATAGATATTTGTCCAGGTGCCCTGGCTGTACATGGAGCTAGGAGGCAGAGATGGCTTCCTCACACTCCTAGCGCCATGCCCAGGATCCAAAGAGAAATATCAGGGACCTGGACCCCTGTGGCAGTGACCTCTCTGGGGCTGCGTCCAGCTCCTGCTCTAGCTCCTGGCTCTTTGGAGCGGGCTCTGAGGCTCCCAGATGGACCCTTCCTCTAGGGCCTCAGGATGGTCTCCTGCAAGAATGCCTGGCTCAGGCCTCCGTCTCGGCCTGCCCCACCCCTGCCAGGCCTAGCCAGGTTCCCACAGACCCAGACAAGCTCTGTCCCTCTTGGTATTTACAGTCTGTGAATACTTGTGGCTGTTTCTGCCACCCTGCGGGGCTGGGAGGACTCATCCAGTCTGCTTGTCCCTTCTTAATTCAGTAGACTGTCCAGCCTTTGCTTCTGCTCTGGTTCCCCCCCCCCCGGGGGGGCCTGGGCTGACGACGCGCCCCCACCCCCACCCTTTCCCTCTCCTGGACTGGCAGGATGCCTCTGCTGTTCCTTGCCATTGTCCCTTGGCATCTTTCTAATCCCTTTTCCCCAGGAGTTCTCATGTCAACCTCAGTTCCTTCGCTTGGAAGGTCCAGCCTCCCGCTTGAGAGTCCAGGGTGTGGACATGGACAGGACCTCATTCCATCCTATTCCGTCGTCTCCCGTCCAGCTAGCACGGGGAGGGCCTCCCACTGCTGGCTTTCTCATGCTGGGCCGTTTCCTCCGGCTCCCAGATCATTAGTGCAGGTACATCAGGAGCCAGATCTGCTCCTGCCTAATGCTGACCTAAGGGCCCTGCCAGGACCTTCCCTACACCCCTGCCCCAGCCCCCCGGTGTGTCCCAACCAGTCTAGAGCTCCTGGCATGCAGAGAGCAGTCCCCTCCCCTCGCCTGCCCCGTGAGCTCTCCCCCCCTCTCTCTCAGCCAACACCGACACTGAGCCAGCATGAAAATCCACACTCAGGTTTTGTTGGGGGTGATCCAGTGATCTAAAGAGGCTGGATGGGACTTCCTCAGGCCTTCTTGCTGTCTCGTCTTCTAGAGGAAAAAGCACTTAAACCATCCCAGATCTACAAGAATTTAATCAGTTTTTAAGGACAGCTGCCTTCCCTTCCTTGCCTTTAAGAGAAGGGAACGTCACATGAACTCTTTTCAGTGTGTAAAAACGTCTTGCTGTTCTTTCTCCCTGCAAGTATTTGCCTACAAATCTCATGCCGAGCTGAAATAAATTCCACTGCTGTCTTAGTCCACAATGCTTCACACTGCAAGCATGAAGAAAAAAGGAAAAGAAAAAGAATAAATGCTCACTATCGTCTACCTTAAATAAGTACCATAACATATATGAAGACCAGGTGAAATCTTCCTCTGCCTCCTTTTTCTCCGGGCTGAGGGAATTCAAGACCTTTCTTCTGGGGCACACACACTGACCCTCCCTGTTGTTTCTTTGTGACTTGCCCACTCGGATCTGCCTTGAGTTATTTGGCCTCTTCAGACTCCAAGTGGCAGAACCGGTACCTCTAGCCTAGGTGAGCCTCGAAACACACTCACAGGTTGTGAAATTAGTGTGATGAGTCACAACCAGCCTTTTTCTTTAAAAAAAATAGAAGAGAGGAGGTGACAGGAAGCATGAGAACACATTGCGTATAAGCCTAAGCAGTTCCAGTTAAGGACGTATGACCTTGTGTCGTGGGTTGTGTTGTAAGATGTATTTCTGACTGTGAGCTATGGTTACAGTTTTTTGTTTTTTTTTTTTTCATTTTTTCATTTTTCTGAAGCTGGAAACGGGGAGAGACAGTCAGACAGACTCCCGCATGCGCCTGACTGGGATCCACCCGGCACGCCCACCAGGGGCAACGCTCTGCCCACCAGGGGGCGATGCTCTGCCCATCCTGGGCGTTGCCATATTGCGACCAGAGCCACTCTAGCGCCTGAGGCAGAGGCCACAGAGCCATCCCCAGCGCCCGGGCCATCTCTGCTCCAATGGAGCCTTGGCTGCGGGAGGGGAAGAGAGAGACAGAGAGGAAAGCGTGGCGGAGGGGTGGAGAAGCAAATGGGCGCCTCTCCTGTGTGCCCTGGCCGGGAATCGAACCCAGGTCCTCCGCACGCTAGGCCGACGCTCTACCGCTGAGCCAACCGGCCAGGGCCTATGGTTACAGTTTTAAAGCCACTGCTCCCAGTGGACTGGTGCTGTGGAAGTGGGGGACATCGTCGTCTCTGAGCTTGCTGGGCCCTGGGGCTCCCTCGGGGCCAGGGCATGCAGAAAGAGAGACCAGGAAAGGTGAAACCTGGAACAGTCAAGCTAATGGAATCTGTGGGCGCAATGTCAGACGGCTGCTGGGGGAGTGGTGGGGGAGTGGATGGGCTGGAGGTTAGATCCCCCTGGAGGTTCCTTTGACTTAGAGCTTCTGCTGAGACCCCACCTCTGCACTGTACACTGTCACACTATTCCTCTGCCTCTCCTGCGTGCGGGAAACGGGCTCAGGTCCCTTGGTTCTGATTCTTTGTGCCACAAGATAAGATATGGGGGACGGTTGTTTCAGTTACTTGTCATGCCCGTTGTGGCTAGACATGCAGGAGTCCAGATATCAGTATTATCACTTATTACAGCAAGAAACTCTAACTGACGCTGTCTCGTCCTTCTTCCTCCCACTCCCCCAGCTGTGCCTCTTGTCCAGAGATAAGGAAGGAAGACCATTGGGGGTGACTTTGTGGGGCAGGTTCAGAAGCTTGCACTTAGCTCTGTTACCCACCTGACTTGTCATGTTCCCAGAAACTTTGGGGCCATTGCTCTCCTACCTCAGAACGAACGACAGCAAGCTCTGTGAGGGAGCCTGGCACCTAGAAGGTGCCCAGCAGATGTTTGCTGGCCCACGGAGTCACTTCTGGAGAGTTTCTTTTGGTGACCAGGCAGCACTACAGCTTTTCAGGTCTACTGTGGAGGCCCTTAGGGATCCTTTCTCCTTTGCCGTAGAATCAGAGCTTATGCTGGAGCAATGCCAGCAGCGACAGTCAAGGCCACTGTAAGGCAGGCCGTGTGGAAGCTCCACACAGCTTTTCAAGTCCTTGAAAACAAGATTCTTCCAACATCTTGATGTTGTTTTTTTATTTCTATACCGCGATTGCCATTCCTGGTGGATGACAAAGAGAGGGCATCAAACAAAGCCCCAGTTAAGAAGCTGTGTTAAAAGTCTTCTTGAACCCACTCCCTGTGTCTCCAAGGAGATGTGCAGATACCCATGTGTTTCATCTTCTTCTCTTCTTTTTTTCTTTTTCAAAGATGAAATAATAGTATATTTTAAAAAGGGGTGGTTGATATACGGGTGTTTTTTATATTTTGGATTTATCTTCTTCTCTTCCTATCTCAGGAACCCTCCACATGCTTATCATGAGCTTCATTTCATATCCTCTCCTTCCTGCATCCTCGCCTTCTCGCTTCTTATCTCTAGGGGAATGTGGGACAAATGTGAGGTAGAGACGCAAAGGCAGCCATAGGACTGGATTTTTTAAAATTTTATTTAAAAATTAGATTTTTTTTCTTAAGTGAGAAGCAAGGAGGTAGAGAGACAGACTGCCTCATGCACCCCAACCAGGGATCCACCTGGCAAGCCCCCTACTGGGCGATGCTCTGCCCATCTGGGACTGTTGCTCCATTGCTGGGCAACTGAGCTATTTTAGCACCTGAGGCTAGGCCATTGAGCCATCCTCAGCACCCAGGGCTAACTTGCTCCAACCCATGGCTGTGGAAGGGGAAGAGAGAGAAAGACAGAACAACAGTGGGAAGGGTGGAGAAGCAGATGGTTGCTTCTCCTGTGTGCCCTGACTGGGAATTGAATCAGGGGCATCCATACACCAGACCAATGCTCTACCACTGAGCCAACCAGCCGGGTCTTAGAAATTAAATTTAATAGGGTGATATTGATCAATAAGAGTACATAGGTTTCAGGTGAACATCTCTATAGCATTTGAATTGTTGATTGTGTTGTGTGCTCGTAACCTAAAGTCAAATCATTTTCTGTGGATTGGCTTTTAGGCACATATTTAAAATGGGCACTGGTTCTCTCATGCCATCTCTCTGGCCCTTCAGTCTATTTCCCCCTGGTCTCCCAGGATAAATCAGTTCTTTGTACTCCTTGGTGAAAACTGCTACCGTGTGACTGCTGATCCCTGAGCTAGCTCATGGCTCAAGGGAGCCCTCAGTGGCTGAAGGACTCCTGCACAACACAAGTGAGGTCCCTGTAGTATCAGGAGGCAGAGCCACTCGGCCTTCCCGAGGGTCAGCTCGCAATGTCTGAGATGAGGAACCTAAGGCCAAGAGTCGAGAGGAGACCTTGGACAAAGAGAGGTCATGAAATCTTAGGAAAACCCTGAGCCTTTCACAGATTCAGACACTCTTTAGACATCTTCTTCCCATGCAGAAATCCTTTCTACAATGCCTATCCAGTCTTTCTTTGAATACTTCCACTATCAGAGGGCTCATTAGTCAGAAATTGGATCAGTCCTGCTGTTGGACAACCCCAAATGTTGTGTTTACAGTAAGTGAAAATCTGTGTTCCCATGTTTTTTCTTCCTGACCTGGGCTCTGGAACAAAACTATGAACTTGCTGGGGCAGAGACAATACCATTAACTTGCCATCTACGTAGCGTCTCAGTAACTTTGACTAGAGTTGGCCATGCCTTTCTTCCTTCAATCTAATTTTTCCTTCGATTCTGTGCCATTTCCTCCTTCCACTTTGATATTCCTTTCTTATTTCCTTTGCAGGATTATTCTCCTTTCTCCAACCTCAAAGTTCTAAACCCTTAACTCCTAAAAAAAAAATGTTATTCAGACATATTTTGCATATCATGCAATTCACCATTTCCAAATGTACAATTCATTTATTTTTAAATAAATTTACCAAGTTGTGCAACCATCTTCATAAATCAGTTTTAGAATATTTTTATCACCCTAATCAGAATTCTTGTGCCCATTTACTGTTAACTCTTCCTCCTCCCACTCCTACCCTTGCCCCTTGAATCTACTTGCTCTCTCTATAGCTTTGCCCTTTTTATATTTCATATAGATGAATGTGTGGTGCTGTGAGTGTCTTCTTTCACTACATATAATGTTGAGGTTCATTCATGTGGTAACATGTATTGGTAGTTTACTCCTTTTTATTGTTTAATTGTATTTCATTGCATAGATATATCAGATTTTATTGATCCATTCATCAGTCGATGGACATTTAGCCAATAACTAACCTTTGATTTTAATGAATAATGCTAAAGTCTACATTATTTATGTACAAGTCTTTGGGTGGATATTCTAAACCCTGAATTCTTTCCACTCTTAAGGCAGTCTCTTCCAAGTCCAGAATGCTAAGGCCTCCACCCACAGCCTCTATCTCCTGGGTGCACAGATTACATTTTCCAGCCTCCCTTGTTATAAGGCAGGGTTGGGAACCTATGGTTCGTGAACCAGATGTGGCTTTTTTTTTTTTTCTCTCTCTCTCTTTTTTTTTTTGTATTTTTCTGAAGCTAGAAACGGGGATCAAACAGACTCCCGCATGCGCCCTACTGGGATCCATTTGGCACACCCACCAGGGGGCGATGCTCTGCCCCTCCGGGGCGTCGCTCTGCCGTGACCAGAGCCACTCTAGCGCCTGGGGCAGAGGCCAAGGAGCCATTCTCAGCGCCCGGGCCATCTTTGCTCCAATGGAGCCTCGGCTGCGGGAGGGGAAGAGAGAGACAGAGAGGAAGGAGAGGGGGAGGGGTGGAGAAGCAGATGGGTGCCTCTCCTGTGTGCCCTGGCCGGGAATCGAACCCGGGACTTCTGCATGCCAGGCTGACACTCTACCACTGAGCCAACCGGCCAGGGCCCAGATATGGCTCTTTTGATGGCTGCATCTGGCTCACAGACAAATCTTTAATTTAAAAAATAATAACATTAAAAATATAAAACATTCTCATGTATTACAATCCATTCATTTCCTACCGCTCATGTTCATGGTCGCAGGTGGCTGGAGCCAATCACAGCTGTCCTCTGGGACAACACTAAATTTTTATTGGATGATGTGTAACGTACATGGGTCGTTGTATGGCTCTCATGGAATTACATTTTAAAATATGTGGCATTCATGGCTCTCTCAGCCAAAAAGGTTCGCGACCCCTGTTCTAAGATATGGCCATGTGGCTGAGTCAATGGAATGTGAACAGAGTCATGTTTGCCTCTTTCAGATATTGCCCTTAAAAAAACATGTGCAATTCCTTTTCTATCCATCTGCTGGCTGGTGAGAAGGGAGAATCTCTCTATTGGAGCTCCACAATGGAAGGATCCTTAGGTCCTATGTGACCATGTGGATCAGAGCCCTGCTTGATGCGAGCAAACATAAACTTACTGTTTGGGAGTTGTTACTACAGTTAACCTGTTACATCTAATGAAACACAGAACAACTGAACCCCTCTCTTACCTGATAATCCGGCAAACAGTTGAAAATTGCCATACTCTTCTCCACCAAGAATTTTCTCCAGTATCTCAGTTGCTCCTCTTGAGTTGTATTTATCTCTACTCAGGTCACTTTCTCATAGACGTGCTTCAAGATTGTAATACACCATTTAAAAGACGGTAGCAGAATCAGGCCCCAAACTGCCACTGTGCTTAACAGTTTGAAATACACTGTTATCCTCCCTGTTCTGAGCCTTGGATTTTATCCAAGATGGCACTAGACCCTTTAGAAGTTTACACTGTTAGTTTCTTTTAAACCAGTAGTTAACTAGGCACTCCTTTTCCAACAGCCTCTTCACCTCCCCCCTCAAACACCACCACCCACATAAGGTCATTTCACATGAACTACTATCAAAGCAAGTATTCCTCATCCTTTAATTATTGCTTTTTTTGGACCAAGATGCAAGACTTTTCTGCTTATCTTTATTAAATCTCAACTTATAGAGATCTGTTTATATCTTGCTTCTATCGTCTAGTTTTATAATTTATTCCTCCAGTTCCATGTCATGTGAAAATTTGATAAAAATGCTCTGACTTCATCCAAATTGTGAGGAGCCCTGTACGAATTCCAGCCCTGTCGCATGTACTGCTATAGCTCTCAATGACCCCCGTTCGCTTTTCAATGTGGGGAATGGTTGTTTAAACATCTGTACCTATATCTTATTGCATCAC